>NC_135498.1:30543075-30864504 GCF_052857255.1 Amblyomma americanum | reverse complement strand
GAGAGGTACGAAGCCGTCGGCCGTATATTCGTTTCCCGTTCCATATTCTCTGTTCGCGCCGTTCGCTCTGTTGTGTAACCGTTGCGTAATAAGCTGCCGACGACCTCATGTGTCCCGCGGTTCCCTGGCGGGCCGCCGCTCCGCGTAGCAACAATAAAAATGCGGAAAAGACAAAAGAAGCACACTAGCGACAGCCGGCTTTTTGTGACCTGGTGGTGTTTCTATCATTGCGGTGTCTGCAGAACACATTTTTGTGCACGTCCAGGTGTCTCCGAAACCAAGGACACCACCACAGAAATACGAGGCTTTGCGTGGATCCCGCCTGACTTGCTAGAAATTTGTGAACTACACACTGGAATATTTCAGAGCATTGTGCAAAGAACTTGGCGCAGAGAGTTCCCATCACTGTTGATTCCACTCTCTTACATATCTCAAATCAAATACACGCAGTCTCAATCCTCGATGTAACGCAGCCGCAGAAGCCGCACAATCGCAGGTGCCCGACGATCACACTATATGAGTTTTGGCACTTCGAAGATCTAATCATCGCTGCTGGAAGATACTCATCAATAGTCGATTAGAGACAATGAATGTCAGTGAAGGACATCTCCTGTTCCCTTTCTCCTTAACGCAGGATGGCGACTCGGAACTCCCTTCTCCAGTTATCCTCCCCACCTCTTATTTTTCTATTCTCTCTCTCTCTCTCTCTCTCTACCCCTTAAAGGGGAAAAAAGCCAGAAAACTTCGATATGTCAAAAAGCATTTTCATGTATAGGGCACGTCGCTTTTACTTCATGACTGATGACTGATGCGTGCAGCGTCCACGGCAATGACGGAAATCGCGCTAAGGTTCTCGGGACGCAATGTTAACGAAGAGAGCACTTGGTTGCGTAAGGTCCGGTTGAGCAAACCATCCACATGCCATCGCCTTGCAAACTGCAAGAGTAGCGGAAATGACGTGGAGGGATGTTGACGTGTGTACAAGCGGAATCCGTCGTTCTTGCCTACCCTCTCTGAACGGTGTCGGCAATATACTCAACATGTTTCTAGCAGTAGTAAATGGCAGAAGCAGTCCCCGTGATTTAGTTGCCGCATAGCTGCTCCGTTTTGGTGGCGGTTACTTCTCGGGAAGCCCGTAAGTGTCTACTGGTCCGAAGAACATACGAAAATTGTGAATGTTCGCTCGTGAACATTAACCGCTGTACCGTGTTTCAAGCATCTTTTTCGGGAATTTCAGGCTCTGTTACTTTCCCTAAGCTTCCACAATTCAATAATGTGCACCAGGAAATCGCTGATAAGGGTTCTTCGCTCACTTGCAGCGTTTTGTTGATCGCACAAGAGAGGACTGCAGCAGTCATGCAGACGTAATTCTACAAATGCCAGATGCTTACATCAAGAAAATTATTTCATTCAGGTGGTCTCTTCTCAAAGGAGGCCTGTGGTAAGTATGGCAGGAAGAGTGCCCAGCCTAGTTACTTAAAAAGGGGTAACCCATATATGCATGGCGTCCTACATGTAGGACACAGTTTTTTTGCACACTAACCATGAACTTTTATTGCTTAAAAGCTTGTGCCCACTAGCGTATATTCAAGATTCTCTGAACTTTCTCTTTGCAAGAGTTACATTGTGTGCGTTAAGTTTTGCACGCTATGGGTTAGAAAAACCCGCCAGTTGACTCTGGAAGCAATGAGCAGATTTGACCGCTTGGGTCATATTGAGATTTCGCAAGAAAAACAAATAAGGCTTCCACCTTCTCATAAGAAAACCACCGCACATGATTTGAAGTGTTACCTTAAAGTCGATGTGATATGTTTCAAGCTTTATCACTCGTAATAGGTAGCGAATGTACCTATTATCTCCCCTTTCTCCTCCGTGCTGGGTAGAAAACCGGTTATTGTTCCGGTTAACCTCCCTGCCTTTCCTCCTTCTCCTCCTTCATGCACGCCAGCTCGAAAGCTGATGTGACGAAATATATTTGCGTTAATGAAAGGATATTAGGCTGTATTATGAAGTGGAAAAAAACGTGTTATATAAAATGCATTTCGTTTTTTTTTTTCTTAATCCATGACGTTTGGGCATATATAGGTTGAAAGAGGATCGCTATGAGACTCATGCGAGATTCTTTGAGAGGAGTCGACGAAACGGGGTGCACATAAATATTCACGGAAGCTATGCGCAGGGCGTTTATTCATTCTCCGCAATCTTAATGCAGGCGCGCGCGGTAACGACACGCAGTCCGCTTTAGTGAAGACTAATAATCCGGATGATCTGCCGGCTCCTTCCTACCGCAGACTTATTTTCAGCCCGCGCGAATAATGAGGAGCGTCACAACCCAAGGCGGTGTATATTTCAACTGGAATAATGTTGCAGTCCCCTGCATTAGTTATGTCACGGTACATACGCAGTGCACTGCACTGCGCAAATAAATCTTTATCTTTCTTAAGGCGCGCAGTGCCCCCATATCATGCAAAGGGAAAAGATTGTGTAATACGTGTAGACTTGATGCTTCGACTAATTGGGTGCTGTATATGCTAAAAGCTCTGTTGAAAACCACTTTAGACATGGTGCTAGAAAAAATTGCCATCCTATATACACAACGCCCGCAAGCACGCCGGAAAATTGGAAGAAGGATAGCATTATTTTCATCCATAAGGAAGGAATAGAAAGATACCAAAAATTACAGGTCGATTAACTTTCTGTCCGTTGCTTGCAAGGTTGTTACTAATGTAATCACGAGTACAATTAAAGCAACCTGAAACGTCACTCAACCCAGACTGGCTTTCAGAAGGCTCGCCATCAGGCAAGCGATAAAGAAACGCTCCGAATATTAGCGTTCTCTATATATGCGCTTCATAGATTACGCGAGAGCTTCTGACTCAGACGAAATGTCAGCAGTCTTGCAGGCATTGTGTAACTAGGGTGCACAGAAAACATCACTAAAATTACTGAAAATATCTCTAGAGGTTTTAAATCTGCCGTAGTTCTCAGCAGGAAAAGGGCTAAAATCCCAGTCAGGAAGAGAACGCAGGCAGACACGGCCTCTCTAGCACTATTCACGATCTGTTAAAGAAAGGTGGTCAGAAAATTTATTCTAAAAACGTTGGGCATAAAGGTTAATGGTGAATACTTAATAACCTCCGATTAAAGCACTGACGACATTGCCCTGCTAAATAACTTAGGGGATGAGTTCAGTTCCAAAATAATATTTAGGATTCACAGAGGAAAGACAAAACGGTGTGTCTTGAAAACAATGTGCGAAAACTAAGGTAATTTAAAAGACATGGCAAGGGTAAAGTTTGTCATGGGCAGGTAAGCATTGGAAGTGGAAATCAAATACACCTACTGCATATATAGGTATTAACTCTCGGATTCCGCTTATATGCCCAGTAACTCAGTTACGTTATCACGCCATTCCCTTAAAGCGAAGCTTATGTATTTCCTCCAATTTTTTCTTCCCGCTAAGCAGTTTTCAAATGCGTAGGAAACGTGTGGTGCCTGAATTTGCACACGGCAGACACTACCGTCTTTCATTCTACACCCCGTTAGGGTGTGACTGGAGGTTCCACGAAACAAACCATGCACTCGCCCACGTTCATGCCAGTTTGGACTCTCGCCGAAGTCATAGTGAACCAACAACAAAAAAAAAATCACCACAAACGCCCGCTAAGCTAATGCGGCTAAGTTTGCTCATTTCGTACTCTGCGATTAAAAAAAAAATTACACGGTTCATGATCAAGATGGGCAAAATCTTTTTTATGATACCACTTAATTAATAGAATATTTACCAACCCCTACATCTTGATTATCAGTCTCGCGGCAACCGAACAGCCATCGAGAAATTCTGCCATTTCTTTATCCCCATAGTTAAAATTGTGTTTATAGAGCACTGCAAATGACTGCGCTTGCTTGGTTAATTGAGAGCCCAGTGCATTTTTCTAATAAACAGATATAAACTGCAAAGAAAGAGTGGACTAACGGATCATTACGGTAAAAGCTGAACGTACCACTGATTTGGTGGGAGCTAATCTAATGACTCTTGGCACTTTTTTTCCGCTTTGGTTCTCACCCAGTCTTCAAACGCCAATACGCAAATGCCCATCATGAGGCGGCTTGAGCTGAAGCGTGAGCATCACGAACCCCGCGACGGAGAGGTGGCAACACAGCCTCGACGGCTGCATTGCAGCAGATACGTTAATCAACAGAATGCATCCTATGTCGACATCCTATCATCATAAAATAACCCAACTGAGGGTCCTACACGTGGAAAGTCGCATAACTTTTTGTTTTTGCCTGGCTGCAGGGTGTCTATCAAAACAGAGTTCCGAGTTTGGATGATGACACAACGTCGAAGATACTCGCCGATAGAACTGGTGGCTAATGTTTTAACCCAGTAATGTCCAAGCGTTGGAAACGTCGGGTTAAAGACGTGACGTTCCAGCAATCCACCTTTACCGGTCCAAACATTGCGGAATGCGAAACGCCGACAGATCTGACAAAGAAAAATATTATTTAATTTGCAGAATTAGTGAATTATATTATTTTCATAATGCGCAATAACAACAAAATAGCTCAGAAATGTCCTTCCTTTTTTGTGAGGCTGCTGCTGGGGAAGATGGGATCCCACTGGCCCCATTAGATCGTCCGGAATCATCATGGATGGATTCACTTGCATGATCCGTCTGGCTGTGCGTAGGCGGTATTTCTTGAACATCACGAGGAAGGTTTTAACTCATAAGACGCCACCTGAGGTTGAATCAGGTGAATGTATCCCCTTTGCTACCCCACATACCTATTCACCGTGACCAGACGGGTAAATGAAGGGCAGGAAGGATCACTATGCTGCGAGCAGCCGCGCATTCCCGTCATATATGGCGGCTTGGCTGCAGTCTGGAGTGAAGCCACGGCGGGGCGATGCCCTATCCTTTCCTACGATCAGAAGCGGCCACACATCTGAGACCGTGGGTGAATGTGGAGGAGCCTGTGTTTGTGACATCCTGCACAGTGTCTGCACAAGCCTGTAGTGCAGAGAGAACTTGTTATGTGGTAAGATAGAAGCCTCGCTGTAGCGTAAACTCGGTGACCACAATCGTCACACCTGTCAGGTGGCCGCATCTGCCACCTACTCCGCCGGCCACCTACAAACCATCAACAGCCCCTCCTTCTCCCCCTCCACCTTCTCCCTCCACACTTGTAGAGGAGAGGAGGGAGACGCCGTAATGACAATGACTCCACTCATATGGGAATCACTGACTCGGACGCAGCAAAAGTTAATAAAAGAAGTGATCAAAATCACGATAGTACCAAGAGCGAAACAGAAATAAAATTGGAGTATAATAACAGTTCGAATAGATAGGCAAGTGAAATAGAAATGCTGTCACATTTCTTCCGCATCAATTCAATTGATTGCCTCAGAATTTCCGATACTTTTCTCCAACCTTTCTTATATGGCGTGCAATACGCGCTTGGTCATATCGTTTGATTGTGGATAAAATGATGCCTTCCTTAGGTGGCGCATCTGGGTCTGCTGCAGGAATCGTGCACTTATCGCGCTCGTAAATTGCGAGGCATTGTGGCACACAATGCCGTGAAGCAAACCTAATCGGGCTAAAACATCACTCAGCCATTCGAAAGTTGTTTCAGCGGTCGCAGACTTCAGATGTATTGCTTTGATCCGCATCAGTTATGCTTGCACAAGAACAAGGAGCATGGGCCCCTCAACTCTTCGTAGAAGTCCGCAACAGAACAGGGTCACATACAATATCGAAATCAATTGGTTTCTGTCAAGCATTGAAGCAAAAAGTAAAAATCTATTACAAGCCGAAAGCTTTAGAAACGAAAAGCAAACAATGTCCTAAACCGTACTTCACACTCAGTCTTGTGTCCAGTCAGATGGCCCGAAAAAAAACATTCAAGGAAGCTTTGCACGTGTCCCCTGTAAGTGACCTAATTTTGGAGTATGGGAATCAAACCCGTCTTCGCCTGTCCTTTATATCCCTTCTTCACAATGATTCCACGCCTCGTACTTTGTTGATGCTCGCTATAGAAATGCCGCACTCCTAGATTGCCTGGTACCCGACACAGCCGGCTATGTGGGAATTGACCCCGTTCTACCGCCTGCAGTCTATTTATCGCGTATAGTACACTCCAACTGCCAGCGAGGTTTCATGAAAATAGCCCGCGAGCAACGCGACACTTCGCCCCATAGCGGAGTCAAAGGGATTGAGAGTAAAATAGTGAGATCGCTGAAAATCTCGCGTGCTTTTTTCTTCGTTTAGGGCATCAAAAAAGAAAGGGAGGGCCCAGAGGGACCATTGCCCATTTCCTACCTTCCTAAAGGTTGAACACGTGTATTGACTCCATATAAAAAGCAGGATCGAAGATAAAATGAAGTCCGTTGATGTTGAATTGCTTCTATACCTGTCGACTAGGGTAGAAATGGACATTCCCTGGCACAAAGTTGGACTATGTAGCCGAGAAAGGGATCTAGAAAGACGGGAGTACTTATTGAGAAAAGTTTTGAAATTAGGTTCGCCAAACATTTTATGCTCACAGTAGTTTTAATTGCAGGTACAAGATCGGGTACTATGGGACTAAGTTTTCCTTTTGTGGATATCTGATCACGAAAGCGTGTGACCGTTGAAAAAATCAGGCTCTTTCGGAACAGAGACAAGCCGATATCTTTTACTGTGGTGAATTGGAGTGGTTTGTAAACCGCGTTTAAATTTATGATGAGTCGGAAGGAGAAATGAACAGCTGTGGTAACAGTCATGTACTCTATGCACTTTGTGTCGTTCTGCGTCTGTGCGCCATTAGCGCAACGAAGCACATAGAAAGCGAAAGTGTGCATATTTTATTCCCGTATTTTTGTTCTTTTAATCTAAACACATATAATTTAAAACCTGATAGGAATCTAAAATGTAAAAAAAAAATGTTATGGAAAAAAGTACCGCTAATAGAGCTCGAAGGATAGAAAGGACGACGCAGACAATCGCTCATTCACAGCTGAGGTTTATTGCTGAATGTGAACAGTTTATACACAGCGCATTGAAAAACATAAATCAAGCATAGTCACTTTAGAAGCCGTGTGTCTATGGTTAAAAGCGACGCAACCAGCATGTGTTACTCATCGCTTTGGGAAGGAAGAAATTAGCGTAAAGAAACTTATCAATAACACCACAAGGCAGATTGTGAATATGATTTCTTAGTATCCGTCTTGCAATGTTCTTAATAAAAGTTCCTTTACTCTAATTTACTCCTTCCCCAAGCGATGAGTAATACATGCTGGTTGCGTTGCTTTTTAATCTTCGACTACGGTTGGCGACGGTAATCTGCAAATCAATGTGTCATGTATAAATTGCGTACATTCAGCAATAAATCTCAGTTGCGAGTTTGCGCTTGTCCGTATCGTCCTCTCCGTCTTCACATTCCCTTCGCGCAATTTCTTCATCACGAGCTAATTGTACTGAAAATTTTAGGCGGATTTGTATGGCAATTAAAAAATCGCGTCACTGAAGGTAGAAATAATGACGGCGAGAAACTACAGCTTCCTTTATTAACAAAAGAAGCAAGAAAAGCTGCTTTCGAAAAATCCATGAGAGAATCGTTCCCTCAAACGTGCGAAAGTACAAGTAACCGCAGTTTATCTGAAAGGTTGCAAACATTGCCTAGAGGGTCCGCCATCACCTCAAGTATGTCGCAGACATGAAATTTATTACCTTATTCCACGTCATCTTTATTACCCCCATCAGCCTGACTATAGGGCCACTGCAGCGCGAAGACCTCTCCCAGGTTGTGAAGGCCGAGACTTCCGAGACTCAGGTGTGACATAAGATTAGAAAATCGCTTGCAATTTGGTTCCTGCAGTTTTTCCAGTACTGTACACATCACACATAATGACAAGTTACCTTGGTCCTACAGCAGAAGCAGCCTGACTGATGATGACTTGTGAAAGAGTGAAAAGAAACCACTTGTAAAGAAGAGGTTACCTGCGCCTCTACTCAGCACTATCAGCGAATGCTTGCTGTGTGATGTAAGCTGACCTTTTACATCCAATCTCTGGCCGTCTTGTGAGGCGCTCCCGATGACTTCTGCATATGCCAAGGCCCTGCTGTTACGAAACCGTCTCTGCGCCTTTGTAGCTTGTCATAGAGCAGTGACCGTAAGGAACAAGAAAGGCATTTATAATCGTGCTTTCCGAGGACGACTTCTGCTTCATATCACAGAGAGGGCAGATAAATTCCTGCCGTTATTATTAATATTTAAGCGCAGAAAAGTAGTGAAAAACAATGCACACACTTCAACAGCTTATAAACTTGTAACCTCAGGCTCGTTTATTTTATCGCTTTACTGCCCTAGTGCGCATCGCTAGCATGCTAGTGGGGTATATTGTACATTAGGAATCTAGTATGCAGTGGTTTTTGCTCCAAAACTATTTTATTATAAAATTCGCCGGAAGGTCTTACTTTTGCAACACCTACTGCCCTGCGTTCTATCTCTCGCGGTCCCACAAAGAAGGCGCGGGGTATTTTTTGTGCGTGACGCACAAAAATGAGCGCACGAGCATTCGCCTAAAATACAAACTTATGCCTGCGCACTTGTCTCGTGCTCCACCGCGGCGCGCTTAAGCAAGCCAGTTCACTGAACAGGCCAACTAAACAGGAACATCTGTTTCTTTGTGTTGCAAAAAAGTTCGGTGGAACTCGGGGTAGACCTCTTTGAATACTGCTTGACAGTTTCCCGTGTACAGTGCGATTGCTGTAATTACACTAGTCGCGCGCTTGCCAAGAGCGCCGCTTCCTGCATCCGAGAGCCATGTTTCCTTGTACTTCGGTGCGTATGACTTTTTTATATGTGCATCCTCAATTTGAGACGACGCACAAACAAAAACAAAGACTCAAAATAGCCACTCCTCAGCCTCGCTGTAGGTATTTGGACCAAAACTGGCGCTACTGATGCACGTAAAAATATAACGGTTTCAATGAAGCCGCTCTGCCTTCAAATATATCTAAATCGTTGCCTCTGCGTTATAGAGCGCTTCATTTTATCGAAGCCAAATGGGAAATAAAATGCATACTAATACTATGTCGGCGAAAAAGGACCCCATGGCAGTTTGGCTGCATGGTGTCTAGGAGGTCTCGGACACGTACGTTTTCGCCCGCCTTATGGCACATCCTCTCCTGAATTATTTCCCTTCGTCCGAGGGCTTTTCGCGCGGCACGTTGTAACAAGATTAACAGTTAATCAAAGATGTCGCTGCTACGGTGTCCCCGGTAAGCTCGGCCATAAGCCTCACGCCTTCACCGTATCTAAAGCTTCGCTCTGTGATTTAAAAGAGCCGCACGGCGCAACACACACCTATGAGTTCCCCGAGGGCAGTGAGACGCATACTCACTTCCTTTGTGCCTTGCTCATGCTCTGTAAGTTGGTCCGTTGTCGCCTCTGCTTTGTATCTGGTTCACTGTCGGAATAAATTGGGTACCTGCCATGAGTCCCGCTAAGGCATGGAGGTGATTAAAACTAGAATGAAAATGACGAAACCTGGAGCCGTCGATCTATTAGCGCTGCAGGCTGTTCGCTTGTAGCGACGAGGCTGTTCGACTAAAAATCCACTCTCGTTTCCCATCTAGAGATATCTACAGCTAAATGTACACGTGAAGAAGGAAAAGTTCCATAACAGGACCACGGTGGGCTGGTCCGTAGGAAAGGTGATGGCTTCGCTGCACTGAACTTAATGCACGTGCATTTGGGTGTACGCCGAGAATGCAGCATTTATTTCATTCTCTCCTTCTTTCCACAAAAAAACAATGAAAATATCCAGTTTTTAACTTGGCAAAATGCACGATGACGCACACTGCTTATACTATCGCGATGGAAAGAAACGCGAACAACGACTCTGCTGTTTGAATTTCTGTTGCTCGCGCTTTTACCTGTGTGATAAAAAAACACGTTATAGTCCTAGAATGCATCACGGACGACTTTTTAGTTCATTTTATGTATGCTATATGCAATTTGCAATGCATGTAGTCATCACCTGGTTATGGCCAATCTCCCTTGCGGGTATGTGTCATTTTGTGAGGCAAACAACAACAACAACCGTTTGGCCAGCCATACTAAAAAAATTCTAGGCAAGCACATTTTTCAACGGGAAACTCTTCATGAAGGCATTTTTTTATACATCGTAAGGTTCGATTATAACAATCATTACAACCGCAGATCTGCCCTCGGGCAGATTAAATCTTTTGCTATTAATGTTTTTTCTATCGTCAAAAGACGTTCCCCATTGGTTTTCTAAGGCAGTCTTAACTACTCGATGCCAGCAATGGAAAAACTTTAAAACAAGGATTTTGCTACACATCTCAAGAATGGACCCTTACCTTCAATATTTCTATAACAGCACCTTACAATATTCTACAGTAAACTGATGCCCAAGAAGCATGGATTTTAGCTCAGCTTTCAGCCCAAGAGCCCTTGCTTTCAGCCATTAAATTTTCTTGTGCAGTAAGGTGTTCGCATTAAACGGCTTCAGCATGGTCGATAGCACAACCACGTCTGAGGTTCTCCTTGCATCCTCGATTTGCTCCCTGCTGTCGGGATCAAATTTTCGTCCTATGAAATTGGCGTTTCTTCATGCGCCCTCCGGAAGAATGGCGAAGATTTTTTTTTTTTACTCGGACTCTGGTTTTGGTCTTGCCTTGCGCCAGACTATCAGTATTTAAACCATGCTTAGTTATTTTAACCAGCAGCGTCACGTTCAGCACCCTTTATTTCGTTAGCAGTAACAAACCGTGTCATTGCTGAAAACGTGGTGGCGTGTGAAGCCTCCATCCCTCCGAAGCGCTCCCTACCACCTACCCGCTTCTACCCTTCACCAACGGTGAGCCCGTAGGGAAAGCGTTAGAGGGTTTCACTTAAATTTCACCCTCCACCAGAAGGGATGGACCGTGTGAAGCCGAAGCCGAGAACGCATTGAAAGATTGAGAGCAACCCAGCACCCACCAACCCACCTTCACCCTGCCATTAACCACACAGCCACCCTAAGCCGGCACCCGCCCATCTCAACCCTCCAGACTCCAAAACCTGCCAGTACCCCTCGCAGCAGCGAGGAATTCTGTAATATATCGCCACATATTGCGATATGCTGCCATATATACCACCATATACAGCGCTAAGAAAACACGTCTCTTGTGATTAACACTGCTGTGTTCCTGCCGGTACCTCTGTGTTTTGAGATCAGCGTGCCACTTTCTGCGTGTTTGCTTATTCTCGACCGTTAGTGCATCGGTCTCGTTGGCTGGCCAGGCGTGCTTATTTTAGCAGGAGCTTTTCGTCTATTCAGCATTAAAAGCTCAGGTACGTCTGGCGCATCAGTCCAGCTCTCAGATGTCTGTTCGGAATTTTGTTTTCACACCACCGGTTAAAAAGCTGTAATGCACCTGTAGTGGACAAACACACTCAAGAAAGTGGACGCAAATGCCTGGATGAGTTTGGGACTGTCTCAGCCACTTTTCCATTACCTGCCAGCAAAGGATCGCGCAGTGTGGGATTTGGCGAGACAGAAATAACCTGTTTGTGCAAGAAACACTTAGTGTGCGCCCTGTTTCGCTGCTCGGATTTCAGCTTGCCACCTCTTCCATCGCAACAGGGTTTATAAAGTGAAACGTCTCCAATAATATCGCTCTATGATAAGTTTCCGCAACGCAATTTTTTTTTGTAACATGTTTTTTTTTTACCGTACTCCGTGCGTTTTGTAATAAGCTGACTAACGCTCACTGATTCGTTAAATGTGCTTATAGTAAAAAGGACTCCTTCTGGCCCGCAGCGACTGTCAAAGTATTCTTACTTAATAATAATAATTGCTTTTTCGGGGAAAGGAAATGGCGCAGTATCTGTCTCACATATCGTTGGACACCTGAACCGCGCCGTAAGGGAAGAAATAAAGGAGGGAGTGAAAGAAGAAAGGACAAAAGAGGTGCCGTAGTGGAGGGCTCCGGAATAATGTCGACCACCTGGGTATTTTTAACGTGCACTGGCATTGCACAGCACACAGGTGCCTTAGTGTTCTGCCTCCATTAAAACACAGCCACCGCGGTCGGGTTCGAACCCGGGAACTCCGGATCAGTAGTCGGGTGCCCTAACCACTGAGCCACCGCGGCGGGTCTTATTTCTGCACCGTTCATCATATTGAAACATATTTTTTAAAAAGCGCGCAAGATGTTACCAGGGCCAGATGTACGACGTCACTTCATCGTTCGCGCTCAGCGCGAAAAGTCTGGAAAGTGTTTTTTTCGCCCCATTTTTGTGCGAATTTTACATCCAAACCGAAAGATTTCGGCTTATTAAATGAAAAAGTGCCTCTATACTCTACACCTATCCCGGATGTCGCCTAAACACGCACCGAGGCACGGCATTTGCCTTCCTTACACAAAGTAGATTCATTCGGTCTTCGTGGTCTTTTCACAACTTGTTCACAGCAAAGTGGACGCTGGTCATTACCTCACAATGTGTGTTTGTCTCGTGAGCACGTAAAGGGCAGCGCTCTCGTAGAAGCCTGCGCCTTGAGCCCGTAGCTTTCACTTTGCTGCAACAAGTTGCTCGACGTGTACAAAGGTGGCGTCACCAGCTGGGCACAGATGTAGCAACAGCCGTGGCAACGAAGGCGAAGCCCTCTCGACCCACGATCCTTTGCTCGCATGTGAGTTTAGCAGGAGGGAGGGTTAGGGGGAGGAGGGCTAAGGTTTTCGTTCTTGTTTTCCGTAACATCTGCGAGAAGGCTACAGGATTTGGAAAACGCGTGGGTGCCTGCTTACATAGAGAGAACGAGATACAGGAGGAGGGGGGGGGGGAGGAGGGGCGAGGTGCTGCTTATTCAAACAATGCCTTTTGATTATTCCTCTTTGCCTAGCGAGCAGAAAGTGCACGTGAAAGCGCCACGGATTTCGCCACCTGTCAAACCTACGCAGCGAGTAGGAAATTATGTATCGTCTTGTGTTTGCCCCAAAAATGTTCCCTTTGATGAGACGAATGCTTGCTTAACCGTCAGCAAGAATATTCTGTTGCAGCGGGAGAGCGAAAGCTTAAAGGAAATGTTGCCGTTTTCGACAGCTTCCGCATGTCCAGCATTCTAACATACGAAATACCCGCCTCTCTCGGCTTGCCGTACAGGAAAGCGATAACGGTACAAATGATAAGAAGACTAATAAACATATTAAAAGGATAATGTTAAAAATTATTGCAAACGTAGAGACTGAAATTTACGCCACTATATCAGTTCTGAATGCGGGGGTTCTTATGTGCAGTTGCGTCCTCTTCTTACTACTTCTATTGCTATCTTTATTGCTCGTGTAGTTTAAGGACTTTGCGTTGCACCTGCAGGAAACCTTACGCAAGTAATCACCTTAAGGGGCAGTCTGGAAGAGTGCTTAATTGGGTTCAGTATTTGATTACTTTATTAAAAGTACTGCAGTAAAATGCAGTTCACCTAACAAGTGACGAATCTAAAAATTAAACAAAACACTCGAAGTATGTTGAAGGAGTGGAAAGAGCCCCAGAATTGCAGGAAGTCAAGATACGTAATTCGAAGCATCATTCGGTAAAAAAGCAGCATTAAAAGTTTTTTTTTAATGTGAACATAAACTCAATTCCTTTGATTTATACCACTGTCTTTGCGTCCTGGGGCTGTCACAGCTTCTAACCAAGCTGAGTATTAATCTCTTTTAAAATTGTTTCAGAACCGCAGACCTCATCATGAGGGTGCATTCCTACCGCTTTTTCTCTCGAAACACTAACCACCACTGAGCGGTCTCGGAGATGATTTCTAGTGAATCAACGCTCCAAAGAACAAATGCAAATTTTATTATAGCCTTGTTCTGTATTATTAAAGTGTAAGCTGAATGGTGCTGTGTGTCGAGAAGATGAGCACGTCTGACTTTACCTTACAACGCTACAACTCTCGACTTTTGCACATCTAACACCTTCCTCGTAATCGTGCCATTTTTTCCTGCTTCATCGCCTAATGTTCGCACTCAGCATTACTCTTACTTGGGGACATGTTTGGGTGCATTATTTGTTGCCACTGTATGCCTTCCGACATTGGTGATTGCTGCTGTTGTTTACAGTCCTCATTTTTAATCCATCGTTCTCCACGAAACTTAATTTTGACGGGGAAATTAGGCTTTTCATTCATTTTACTCATCTTCATTCACAAAGGGTAGGGGTGAACCTTTGGCGTTAAATTCTACCTCGTGCTTTCTGCTGGCTACCGTGCTAAAAGCGTTTTCGAGCCATTTAATCTGTTACTATGTGGATACTTCTCTGGAGTGATCTCTCTAGTCAGGAGCCAAAACGGTAACAGTAGCTTGGAGGGCTTATAGTAATAAATTATGTAGCACGTGATGACATTTTTGCTGGATGAAACTAGTTCTATGTCGGATTTCCCGCCAGCGAAAAAGATTAAGAGCTCCTACAGCGAGAAACATAGTCTTCATGCTTATCACTTTCCTGTAGTCAGGTTTCATGACATCAGTTCTTTTCTTGCGTCGATCACAAATGTCTTTACGTCTGTTCTATTTTTTGGAGGTTTAATAATGGCGCCCCTCAATTTCCTGTTGATTCAGGAGCTTCTTATATGACAATTACGATATTTTCCATAAAAATATGCGCAGGAAAAAATTACACATAAATCAAAAGCTTTGACGAAACCTCGAAGGAACAACTCCCCCATGCATGACCTTGTTCAGCCTTCGAAGGATACAAGAAATTAAAAACTATCAAGGCCGAAGGCGTTAACATATAAAGGAGGGATGTGAAGGGAGGCGAACACACGGATACAAGTAGCAGCCGATCGACATCCGGCCTACTGATAAGGAGCGGAAATTTTCTTTCAAGCCAACCCGAATAGCTTCGCACCAGCCACATGATATGACTGCATAAGCCGAGGAGGAACGCAGTGAAAATCATCTGTAATGTAAAAAAATTAAGAGCACTTCCTGTCGTGAAGTTACTTTCCGTACCTGCTGGAAGTGCCTGCGTGGGTGGCATTCTAAATTTTATCAATATGAGAAGTTCCGCCTTTTCATGTGTGTCTCTAAACTCCATCAAGATCTGAAATTCATGCGTTTCAGAGATACCGTACACAATCGACTAACAGCAGCAATTTATTAAGAAGATCTCGCAGGTTTTGGCCCTCGCGCGAAAACAGTTTCAACATCTTACAAGAGCCCAATGGGATCGCCTTGAAGCCGTGGGACGAAAGGCTGTGAGGACCATTACTTGCCTTCCACGCATCACACAGAATGCGCAGCTGAACAACACTGATGAGCTGGTGCAGCAATGCCGCGATGCTGGCATCCTTAAGGCCAGTCTATCGCACTCCACGCATGCACTGAGGACTTATGCAACGTCACACTCCATTCTTCAGCCGCCAACGCCAGTTCTTCCCCCATGGAAGCTTGTACAGCTCAGCGACAACAAGCCAACAGATAATCGCCGGCCAACATCTGCTAATTCTGCATCGTTGCTTCGCTAGAAATTTGTAGAACAAGATGCTTGCCTGCTTGAAAGGTTCATTCTTGTCTACATAGACGCAAGCATCCAAGCCTGCGAAACAACTACAGCAATCTACTGCCCGTGCAGACCTGCCCTAAATCAAACCTCTGGGTTTTAAGTTACGGAACCCACTTCGTCCTTCTTTGCTGAGCTCGTCGCAGTTCAGGAAGCACTCAGCTTCGTGGTAGCCACAACTATGCTCCCTGCGGCCCGCGTTGCCATCCGCACTGACACCCTTCAAGTAGTCCGGTTGCTACGACCTGTTAGCCACTGCCCAGCAATATGTCAGGCCATCCAAAGGCTCGCGGCACGCATCCCGCGGAGCCACGTATTGAGTGGCTCCCACGGGATCTGCTGACCTCTCAAAGCCAGGCAGAGTTAGCGACCCGCCTCGTAACTCCAGGCCCATCATTGCCTCGGCTCCTTCATTTGGACAAGTTTACCTTCCTTTTACAAGAAAAGAACGCCTCACACCTGCCGTCATTCGGAAGTGGCCTCACTACCGAGATTCCTTTCCCCGGCCAGGGTGTCCGGTAAGTAAACGCGAAGACATTGAAGCCGCATTCACCATTTATTGTGGGATTGCCCAGCTCTCAAGACTACAATGATCCGATGCCAGAAGGTAGCGGGTCTTTCTCCGAGCAACCCTGCTTCATATATTGCCTGGACGCAGCGACCATTCCATCGCTCACTACTGGGCTTCATAAAATTAGCTAACCCTTTTTCATTACTTTAATCATTGCTGTATCCCTCATCACAACTTCGCCCATTGATGCCCTGAGGAAATAAATCTAATTAAGAAAATCTTAGTCGAGTGGCAACACACACAAGCCTGAAGTGCGTTCGCGGCATACCCGTACTCGGCGAAGTGAGCTGGCCTAAAAACCGTTGAAGAAGAGTCAGGAGCTATTGTCAACAACAACGAAAAAAATGCAGAACCAGACGCAGCGAAGCACCCATTCATCGCGCTGCGAATGCGTGGATCGAAATTCTTTCTTCGGGCACACTAAAAGTGTCTTAAGCCCGTTTAGGGTCTCTACCTCTTCACTTGCCTAAGCATGCACTTGTACCACAAGTTCCGACCACCGGTGCAGTTTCTCATAGACAGACTACGATCCTTCGCCGCGATCAGCGGCTCATTTCTGCTTCCCTTGTTTGCAAGCTTGGCGTGTGAGTCTTGACGCATGGCTTTACCTGGCCTGGTAGCTATGTGCAATGGCGAGGTTCACCTTGGGGTCTATGAAGGAGGTTTTTTGGGTAAAATAATCTTGTTTTGCAGCCAATGAACTCATCCGTTTTACAGAGTAAGGTGTTAAAGCGGAGGTTCCCGGACAGAGCTTGTTTTATCATCGTGGTCGTAGTAGTCGTCAAACAGCGCCTGTGCAGCCCAACATAGCCGGCAGGAGAGGCGCAGACAGAAGGGGTACCCCACAGAGCACCCGACACAGGGCGAAACCCAACGGGAGGCGCGATCACGGGTCCCAGCCATTGACATAGCTGTGCCACGGAGTAAAAAAGGAGTTAAAGTGGCTTTAGAGTGAAATAGAAGCGCCTACTGCACTGATAAAAGGGATCAGATCTGCTACATCGGACAAAGCTTGTTGAGGTATTAATCTGATGCCTCGGCGTTTGGATTTCGTTTTGGCGCTGATATGCAACGTGAGTCGGTGTTGTTTCTTTCTGCAAGGAGGATAGAGAAAAGGGAACGAGAATCGGCTTTGCTTTTCTGCAAGGAGGATAGCGAAAAGAAAACAGTGTACATAATAATCACGCCAGTAAGCTAACAGGAGCGGAGGAAGAGAGTACAGCACAACACTCAGCGCCAGAAGCGCGTTGGCCTTTCGTGCAGAAAAATTGCGTCTACACTATTGCTCCGCGCCAGAGTTGGCACTCCTACGTGTAAACCTCACTCCGTGGCCCTCGCCTTGTGCCTCACGATAACTTTCTATGAACAGAGTTCAGTAATGTAGAAAGTTGCGCCAGTTGGTAATGATCCATCTAAAATGATCCATGATCCATAGTTTCTTCCGTATGTTCATCGTGCAGCTACATCATGTTTTTGATTTGGGTTTTTGTGTTGTCGACACGGGCTGAATTCCTGGCGCATGCTTACCGAATGAGAAGTATTTCTTTGACCACGCATCAGTTGCTAGTGCGCTGTTGTCCGTCCTGTTCTCCCTATGTTTTCGTGTTTTCTGTGCGGCGTTTTTAGATGGTTCTATGAGCAAACAGAGCGGAAGCTCACGTGAAAGACATATTTTAGTAGTGATTTCGCATCCGGCGTTACCGGATGGAAGAGTCAGAGATAGGGGGCCGGGTTTATCCCGCACGCGCAACTCGAGCTAGCTTCGTCTTTCTGCGCGTAATTGTTACCGCAAGGCCACTGCCGCTGATTTTTTTATGACACCAGATGTGTAATCACCATTCAAACTTTTTAAATCAGTATCTACGTTATGTTATCGCTATCTGCAGGAAGCATGTGCAGCCTCATCTACGGAAACGAATACTGCAACCTCAGTTCATTGTGCTGCCGAAAACCTTGACATGTGAGAGTACTATGCAACATTTGCTGTTCCGCAAGGGGGGGGGGGGGGGGGGCAGGTGTACCTAGGACACAACCCCTTCTAACAACTGGCACGATTCCCTGGCGATGTAGTCTCTTCCTCATTTCGGAACCACATAAGGTTCCGCAGTACGCCGCTATCAAAGCGATGTCTGGAATAGACTGGCGGCAAACACGCGTTTGCCTTTATTAGTGCGTTAATTTGCCCTAATGAATCTCTGGGCCCCAACAAGAGCGACACTAGGAGAACGTCGTGGTCACGGCTGATTTAGCCCCAGCGTGCCTTTTTCGCGCATGCAATGACAAATGAGGCACGCATTTTTTTTTTTTTTTTGCTGCATGTCAAAGAGACTTAATTATGGGCTGAGTGCCCCCGGCTGCTGAGCTGCTCTTATTGCAGCTGTCTGGGGTCACTGCTCCACAGAGCTGCTGTGACCAGTGCAGGATTTTGAGTGAAAGCTGCTTATTTTCGTGAAGCCACACGCTCTCGCCGCTGTGTCATCTCTGCATATCTCTCTCTCATGGATATCTCTTGTGGATTGCTCAGCCAGACGTCGAGCAAAAAGCACGGACAGCTGATTAGGTCTCCGCCTCGTTAAGAGGGTGTTACAAATCCGGTCATTGCAAAATGTATGAAGAGGGCGCGCAGCTCAGACTTAATTTCGGAGACAAAATGACAAATACATGGCTTCGCAATCAGTGTCTCTGCTGCGATGTTTCACAAGATAAGACTGCCGTTTCCAGCGCAACGTTAAAGTGTTGCACTAAAAGCTACAGTGGGCAGGGATAATTCCACTTGCGTTTATTTTTAATTATCTGTCTATTAATTGGACGTGCCTCAACTGCGGGTTTACATTTTAAAGAGAATGTGCTCGATGGCTACCCTGAAACTGATGTGCAGGCGGTGACACCTGGCAGCAAGTTCAGCCAGTTCACACTGTTGCTGCATGTTCTACTAAATCGAGTAAGGCGAGCGGAGGTATGGGCCGTAGGTTTTAGAGTGTTTTGTGTCTTCGTTCAGTCCATTTCGCTTTTTCCGGGCGTTAACTACTAAAACAAAGGCAGACTTGATCAGCTATAAGACTGATGTTGCCTTGGAAGTAGTCTCGGTACACTTCTGTAATAATACTGCGAAATTCGTTATTTTGATTCTAAAGAAGCTAACAGCGTTATCTTTTCTCGACTGCGTACCTAAAGACAGCCACCGGCGTTGCTTTCACAGTTTTTACAGCGTCAGTTGTTACCACCGGACCCACCAGCCCACACCCCGAGATCACATTGTTATCGTCTACATGAAGTGACGCCAATACATATTAAAATCTTATGTCCATTGGACGCGGTAATGTCGGACTTGACCCATATTATGTATGGATCTTGTGTCATTTAAATAAGTGACAGGGTATAATGACCTCTCCTCGTTACACTTAACAAAATCGGCAATTGAAATCCCGTACACATGGACTTCTCGGTGCCATATATAGCTAATTCTGTACCTGCTGCGACAGTAATAAAATTTCTGTCCATTTTTTAAATCAAGGCAACAGTCCAGAACAAGCAAATGCGGTTAACGCGTAGCTGACCAATATCTTCATTTACCTTCGTAGTTAGCACAGTACAATGCGAAGATAAACAGCGCGCACATCCCGTTCACTTCTACGGATGCTATTTCTGGCTTCTCCGCTGTCATTAGTCACGAGCCTTTCATTGCTTAAACCCTTTTCGCTGCCCACGCATTCGCCATTGATATGATATAAACTTACGTGGCTCTGCTAGCCATTCTGACCGGCAGAGCTTGCCTTAACTGACGCTCAACGGCATTCATGCTGCGAGCGTTTCAGAAACCGTCTTGACATCCCCACCTATCCCTACCACCCTCTGTTAGAGGTGCAAAACGCAGTGCAGCCTACGCTACGGCCAGTTGTAGGAAATGCGTTACGCTTCCCCCCCCCCCCCCTCCCCAATATTCCCGCTGGATTGCTCAGTTCTCAGCGAAACCGGAATTAGCACTTTTGGTCAGTCAGCCTAACAGCCTTCGCCGCAGGCGTCGATCCAACTCATCCACACTTTGCGCTGTCCAGAGGAGCGTGGACATATCGGCGCTAGAGTGCTGCCGAGGCGACAGACCGTGGGCAGCGAGCCGACAGGTGAACTGCAGGTGCACAATATTCGATGAAAAGAGGACTTTCTACTCACTGCAGCCTTGAGTTATGTTATTCGGTGCTGACAACAACTGGACTCCAACAATTTCTTGGGAAGTGTGAGTGAAGAGTTTTACAAAAATGCGCGGGAATAAAAGTGAGGTTAAACAGTATGGTCGCCGAATGCTTGCAAGTACTGTAGGTACTTATATATTGTGACATTACGAACTCGGATTGATTAGGTAACTCCTAAACTTTTTAAAGCAGTTGAAAGTGTCAATTGGGGAGAAGCAAGCAGTGGTAAGAAAATAAGAATGGCGTTATTTTTGCAATGCTAACATTGCGTGAATATATTTTCCGAAAGTCAAAAGAAACGTGCATGATTTTAAATACCGCTGGGGGAAAGCGCGCATTTCATATTTTCACGTTGTTTCAATCTGATACTTTGGAGCAAGAGAATTTCTATGTCGTTGTTTGAATGCGACAGTTTGTCCTAACACAAGTCATAAAAAAAGTGCCTAAAAATTAATATTTGGTGTATCGGGAAAGACTTGGGAGCTGTACATGGAGGTTGAGGGGGGGGGGGGGGGGGCATTTACAAACCATTATCTACAAGACCATCTGGCATTCAGCTTTCCAAATTTTGTTGGTGGCATCTGTCCGACACGTCAACTGCATGCTCTGAAATGACCGTGAATAATTTAGGCTGCGCACTGCTTTTTTCTGAAAACACAACACAAATGTAATATCACCACCATTGTCACTATCCGGTACAAGGATTGTTTTCTTACGGCATTAACTAACACTGTATATGCATGGAATAAACACGTTCTACTTGTTGTTGTTTTTCTTTGCTGCATTTTCTTGTAGTCACAGTCTCAGGCGTTGACGGTAACTTAAATATGCATGATACTCGAAAGAACCGTGTAGCACGAAACACCAGGGGCGAGAGGAGGGAAACGACCTCTTTTGAATCATTTGTGAAACTATGCGGGACGAGGGGCACCTCCCTACCCCCTTCCGTGACTAACAAATCTATACTATGCTTTGTGTAGATGTTGAAGAACGGGGGGGGCTGAAGTCTTGCCGGCAACACAACTGCGTACCTTTATTAGGGATACAAGACTTCCACATGAAGATGAATTCTTACACACATCTGCATTTTAATGTCGATTAATTCGAGTCCATAGAAATAAAACAAATGGAAACCATCCTGTCCAATTCAGCGGCCACGAAGGAAGGCACACAGTCGTAATGCAGAACATAAGTGCATTTGTACAGAGGGGAGCGGTCTCGGCTTCCGTCGGTATACCGCCATATTTCTTAGCTGAACAGGAACAGGATTGGTAGGCAAAAAAGTATATTTCAGGCAAAAACTTTGAAGTTAGAGGTCCGGGTGCGATAAATGCCATGTTAGAGGTACCGAGTGCCTCTTTCTTCCTTTCTTCTTTCACTCCCTCCTTTATCCCTTCCCTTACAGCGCGGTTCATGTGTCCACCGATATGTGAGAGATACTGCGCCATTTCCTTTCCCTAAAAAAAATTTAAATTTTTTGCCGAGTGCTACCATAAGCTAACTATAATTTACAAAAAATTTCTGACACCACGTTTTTGATAACACATCTAGTAGCACCCATACAAAGTCCACTCAAGGTACCCACCTTTCAATATGCAATTTGCACGCAGAAATTTGAGATGCGCCTAATAAAAATAATAATAATTGGCCTTGGGGGAAAGGAAATGGCGCAGTATCTGCCTCACATATCGTTGGACACCTGAACCATGCCGTAAGGGAAGGGATAAAGGAGGGAGTGAAAGAAGAAAGGAAGAAGAGGTGCCGTAGTGGAGGGCTCCGGAATAATTTCGACCACCTGGTGATCTTTAACGTGCACCGACATCGCACAGCACACGGGTGTCTTAGCGTTTTTCCTCCATAAAAACGCAGCCGCCCAGGAGAGTCAACATTCAGTGCCCTATAGAATGTGTCATACGGGGTAATGTATTCCAGGGTAATGCATTTGGGAGGGAGAGAGATGCGGGTAGCCGTCACTTCTCCGCGTGGTTTGAAGGATGAAGGATTTCATTTGTTTCTGTTTGCATTTTCAATCCTGCTGACAGCCTCGGGCTCTTTGTGCTGTAGCCCAGCGATCTGGTAATTACTGGGACACTTTTGCGTAAGAGTAGGCTGCTGGATATAGGAATGCGCACAGGAGATTCTTTTTGTTGAAAGTTCGCTTCTGTATATTTTGTTCTGGTCCACACGAGCATGCTGTCTCGAAACAATGGCGCGAAGTAGTTTCAGTATTGTTCAGCGCGACAGTTTATACGTATTATATTTTACAGCGTATGCTGCATCTCAAATGATGCAACGTGACATATGAGCGACGCCTTATGGAAGCTTCCTAATATATTTGTGAAGCTTTGTCCCCGATCACTTGCAGTCCTGTCTGCGCAACAAGCACAGCCTAAAAGGCATCGCTCAGCGAATAGCTATGCACCTAAGAGACAATGTTCAGCCGGCGAAGCAGCAGAGTAACTAATACACGCTAACGTAAGGAGCATCAAAAATATCTGGTACATGAAACCTTAGCGAACCATAGTAATTAGTCACTGGAGCAAATATCTACCTCCCCATGCCGCAATAAAAAGACATCATAAACAGTATCGCATATAAGCTTGACAGTTTTGTAACACATACTACGACGTTGTATGATGAGCGTCGTCAAAAGTTCAGACTGAACGTCTCGTTGGTCTAGTTTTTAGATTGGAATGAATAATTTTTGTCCCACTTGAGACATTGATTGGTAACCAGTACCGTGACTCTTCTTCACTTGCCACGTATTCACCCACTGATAATATTTCTTGAAGCCCAGCGCGCTCAAACTTTAGACACAATGGGCGCGCGTTGTAGCTACAAGAGCTAACACACAATATATGGCAATGGTGGGCACTCAAATACGGTGTTGAAGTATTCCGAATGACGAGTCGCGTAGTTGCACAGCAGCGCCGCCTTGGGGTCACCGCACTTGGCGTGGCAGAAGCGCCGGAAAAAGAGCCGGTCCCGCGGTCCGGTGTCCTGCGGCGGCTCCTCTTCCAACTCGCGCAGCTGTCGCTTGGCTGCAGTGAAGGCTACATCGAGCGCCCACGGCGCGAACAGCATGGCGTCCACGATGGGGTCGTCCTCGGTGAAAAAGATGGCCTCGGGGACCTGAAAGCGGTCGCTCTCTGATTCATTTGTCTGACATCAAATGCACAACTGCAATCCTAATTGAATTAGTAGTTTTTAAGGTTCAACTCGTCACAGCCGAGTGTCCACAAGCTAGAAAGCTTTTAAACATATAAGTAGCTGAAGTTTCGAAACTTCGTCCTAGCATGGTGCTCGAACGCCATGTCACCCCCCGTCCGGGGTAGTAGCTGTACTAACCAGGCTATCAAGAATGGAAAACGAAAAGAAGCGTGAAGCGGTATAGATGAACTTGTAGTAGCAGTGATCTAAGTGCAGATACGTTTTAAGGGATACATACCCCACTTAAGACGAGTCCGGTAAAACCCTTTTGGTCTAATAGACTATTGCACAAATCTTCGCAATTTGGAGAAGTTATCAAAAATTTCAAGTGGAGCATTTGTAATGATGCCCGCGCCATTGGAGCACTGTTATTATTTTACCAAGTTGCTGCCTCCTAGCAGGAAAAGCACTGACGTATTTACTTTCGGCAAAGGTTGCCACCTGAGAGAAAAACTTTTTTTCTGAAAAAAAAAGGCATGATGGGAGTCGCATGTATATACAAGATAGATAGAGAGGTGCCCTAAAATACTGGTTATCTGCAAGTCACCCCATAACGTTGCTAAGCAGGACGTTCATTTGGGCGAGTTGGTATAGATGCATCTTTAGTAAAACAGCGCGAACAACGTCCTGTGTCCTCCTTCATCTTGTCCTACGTTGTTCGCGCTGTTTTACTAAAGATGCATAACGTTGCTAAACTTCAATGTCCATTCAATTATTCAATCTATAGCATATTTTTTTGCCGTGTCAAATAATAGTACACCGATTGACAGACATTAAGCCTGAGAAGTGGTAGCGTTTGTGATGTTCAGTTATGTCTACAAATTATCGTTGAGAGGAGAGGAACTTCCAATACTTCTCGTCCTTCGAAGGACGAATGAGGAACAGTGATAGCGCCAGTCCTTTTGCCTTGTGTTTGTCCTTATCTTCTCGCGCTGCTTATTATTATTATGCACTCCACATGCACCCTCCCCTCTACTTGCCATAAGTGTTGCCACCTCCTTCCCATTCACCTCGTTCACATTACAGCAGGCGGCACACTCTCGTTAGCACCCTCTCTACGTGTCAGATGTCAATAGGATGTCCCGAAGATTTTCTTAAGAAGTCTATGAGATATCCATCCGGGTGAATGCATAGGCTACAGGTGAAGGAGCTATTGCATACGGCATAATAAGCTGTCGATATCGTTTGTACCAAACATTTACACGATCACTGTGACAAGGCCGACATTTAAAAATGTATCCTGAAGCCTTGCTTCCTAAGTGACTCATATACAGCAGGTTTCTCGTATTTGCCTGTCTGTTTTTAGGATAAGCCACTTTCATACCGAAAAGCGCCCTCTCACCTTAGTGAGGACACAGTGCCGATAGTTCGCCAAGCGTTCGGCGTAACTTGGATCTTGGTTCACAAGTATTTGAACCCAAGAGGCCAGCAGCCGGAAGCCCACGACCGAGTAGTCCAAGCTCGGTTCCGCAGCCTCGGAGTGCATGAGGTCTTCGGCTAGGTATACGGACGGGACGACAAACCCATCGGGGTCATAGTGCACGGTGTCGCACAACTGCTGCTCAACTCGTACGGAGGCGATGTTGTCGCCGAATGGCTCGACCTTTGCTGCCAAAGCCACGTTGAGTAGGAAGTCGTCGCCATAAGCAGTCCGGTTGGCATCAACTGTCAGACGAGGGGCAGTCATATGCCCACCGCTGTTTCCTGACGCAGAAGAGGATCACCAGTCAGATATGTTTGAAGGTAATAACATTTCATAACAGCTTTCACAGTCTAACCTGTAGATATTTGAGATAGCTTGGGGTATATGTGTAAACACGCCGGAGGTGAAGAGAGGCATACATGTGAATTCCTGAGCGCCTTAAACATTTGGTGCTGTCGAAATTTTGAGCGCTTCATAACTGTCGACCAGGTTTTCATACCCAGAAAAGGTTTCCTAAGACAGAACAACTGCAATGAAATGAGTGAAGTTTGCTTTCGAACACTAGGGATCACATTTTGTCGCCTGCAGTGTGGCTATGAATGTGCGCCCCACTTGGGAGTGCCTCGTGTGGCAAGGAGCGTAGTGAATCTGTCGTTTACATGCTTTCATTATTAACACTTTATTAACCTTACATTAATACCGAAACAATGTTCTAAGCCTCAGAGTATCTAGTTTTTTTATTAGGGCGATGTAGGTTTCTTAAATCGAATGTAATGCTCAGAAGTACTACAATAATATCCGTTATTTGCCGTACGAAACGCAGGAGAGCCGCTAGAAGTATTAGACACACTTAATTATTTTCGCAGTGAACTCAACTCCAGTTGCAGTCTAAACTTTATATTGGATATACTCGAAAAATGATCTAGACTAACTTTTTAAGGTTGAGTCAAGACGATTTAATTTTTTCCAGGACTTCAGTGAATGAAAGGTTCGGCAGCAATAAAATCTAAAAGCCCTCATACTGCTCAGTGGTTCGGAAGGTAATTTTTTACCTTGTTCAAAGAGAACGGTTAGGTCAGAATCATTTCCTTTTTCCCTCACAAGAACAAACAGCAACCGACATATACGCTACCAGTGCACGATCGCACGGCTAGGAATGCAAGAAGGCATGGTATAATCCAACACTATAGGCCTTTTTTAGACTGTCTGCTAAGAAGATTCAAAGGAAGTGTTCGCACTGCTGCGTGTACGTGCTAGGTCTTCCACCGCGCTTCCCCGCGCGTGCCTGCAACAGTCCAGTAGGCGCTTATTGCAAAACTATACGTAACGAGGCTGTCACACTGATTCTCACCGACGCTTCTGACGTGCATCACTGCCTGTCTGATGGCACTAAAACTGAAGCCATCCGATGCTCGGGGAAGCCGCATGGCGAAGTACTTGACTGTTGTGACGAGCCTTTCGAAGTATCGGACGGCTTGAGGCTTCTCAAGGATGCGTGCTAGCCATCCTGGAAACAGCGTTTTAAAATGTTCTCCGGTCGCCCGCAGACAGAATTTGATGTGGTCGTCGCCAGACGTACGAAGCAGGTAAAAGAACTTCACTACTTGTACCACCGGTAGCAGCAGAGCGTACAGCCGAGCGAGGCTTAGGTCGACGGAATGAAGACGCGCGATCACTTCGCCTATTTCCTTGAGATGACGCGCTCGCACTAACTTTGTTCTCAAAGAGACGTCTCCTGTGTCATTCCGCTCAATGTTATCAGCTAGCCCTTTGTTCCAGGTCAGTTGCTGTTGTGGGCCCTTAACGGACGGTACGGGCAAGTCCTTCACGTACATGTCGCTGAAATGGGACGATAAGTTGAAGCCTTCGACAATCTTGGTTATGTTCCAGTCGAGATTTGTGACAGCGAGGGTGGAAGTGTTGATTCCCTGAGGTCGGAGGTCTGCTAGAGCATCGTCAACGAATCCTTCTAGCACGCCATCTTGGCTGCCCACCGCATGGTACATGTCCTGACCGACATCTATGAAGATTCTTCTACCTTGGACTTGGTCGCTCGTGGACGCAGTCCTAATTGCGACGATAGATCTCAAGCCAGAACGAACAGCGGACCTCAGAATGTTGTTGAAAAGCTCCTGGAACGTGGAAGCTGCCAGCCACGAGGCGATGTCAATCCCGACGTTTCGTAGAACCACCTGCGTGCTTCTTCGGTAAGGTTTCAACGTGAAGTATCGGCAGCTGAAGTAGAAGTGGGCCATCTGGTGCTCATCCTGCATACAGACACGTGAACAAGCTAGTGGTGTAATGTTGGTACTTGCATAAAGCTGTGCAGCAGCACCGACCATTCTGTGGTTACTAATCCTATGGTTAGCTTTTTTGCTGTGGTTATTTGTTACTGACACTACTACAAAAGCCCCTAGCAGTACTTCCAGCAAGCTCAAGCCCACCCTTAAAGACAAGAAAAACAAGTTTTGTGAACTGCTCTTAGTACCAAAAAAATAAATAAAATTAGTGGCATATTGTTTTTTCGTGTTCAGGTTTGTTCGTCATTTTACGGCTTTCTGTACCTCAAGCGTGTGCGTGTTATAAGATTAGCCTTCTGGATAGGGACTCACACCGCGCTAACTCCACTGCGCAAAGGTAGAGTGCGCCTTGAGCTTCACCTGATTGATTACGCCTGGAATGTTCCTGAACGAAAGGGTTAATTCGCGAAGCTCTAACATGAGGTAAAAAAACATTATTAGGTCGCATGAAAAGAGCGAAGTACGGCCTTTCGTTATCCACCGTTGCTTGCTCTGTATGTTCTTGCAATAAATGCCACCTCCAACGCGCAAAAGTAGGGTGCGCTTTGAGCTTCACCTGATTCATTACGCCTGGAATTGTTCCTGAAAGAAGAGATTAATTCGCGAAGGTGGCAGCATTAAGGCAAAAAAAAACATTTTTTAGGTCCCATGAAAAAAGCGAATTAAGGCCTTTCTTTATGCACCGTTGCTTGGTCTGTATGTTCTTGCGATAAATGCGAGATGATCAAAGGATGAACTCAAGGCTCTGAACGGAAGTGATACACTCGAGACGTCGTTATTGTGGGGCACGCATAATAAATTTGTCTCATTGTTCCGGAAATAGTATTCATCTTTAAAAAGCGAACTAGAAAAACTGGGAGGATTCATTTCTCGAGAGTCGTTTACTACGTGACGTATTCGCCAGACGCACGGAGGCGGCAGGACTAGAAATATTTTCGACGAACCTGTTCTTGCCTAGTCTTGGGCTGCCTGGAGTTCAGCAGTTGCCGACGGAGATCGCCTTCGACACGCGCGTTCAGGAGGCGTCGGTTTTCTTCGATGTAGCTCCTCGGACTATTCCAGTGGCCGCACACATGAGAATAAAAGTCAGCGCACGGCGCCACGTTATAGTCTGTCGACCTGTTGACTGCAGCTACAACCAAAAGGCAGGCCGTGCTGGAACAAGGTGGTTCCCGGTCGACTTGTGACGGCACCTCCTCGATATGCGGTAATCTCGACGAGTGGGACAGCACAGAGCTTGCTACGACGACGAGAAGAGCCACTAGGAGAGTGAGAGGAGCGATGTACGCCATGAATATCGCCTTCCTCCCCCTCGTCAAGCCACCGGAAGGCCCACAGGAAGACACTGCGACAATATGACGAGCACCCAGCATGTCAGTATAGCTACACCACCCACACATGTGATAGCTTTTCCTCTTGTCGCCGTGCAAATTGGCTGCCGTGAACACTACACCAGTCTGCCACTCTCGGGCGCCAAGGCTGAATCCGGCTGCCCGAATGTAGGCACGATGTTGAAGCAGTAAAAATTCTACAATGAAATTGCGTGTTCTTCAAGAAATCGTATGCGGCGACGATGCTTGCTCTTAAGAAAGCGCTCAAGAACCAGCGAACAACTGAGATAAGTACTGACATCTTCTAGCTAAAAGCAACTTTCGAGTCATAGCCCCCCAACTCACAAATTTTCATAGCCATAGATACACGCATACACGTCTGAGACCACGCGCCCGTGTCCAACTACCTATCATGTTATAACACTGTAGATTTGTGGCGACATGGCAACGAAGGAAGAATTTTTTTTCCTCCTGGCAAGGCTCATTCTTACTGAAATGTTAAATGCTTAGAATATCAACATGACAAGAGACAGCTGATTGGTGCTGATTGTGTCGCGCAGTAAATTTGTTCAAAATGGCAGCAGTGCCAAACAAACTTTGCTAAGAGTTCACTAAGTGTTCTATCGGGAACGCAAGTTCTGAGGACGCTCGGAAAGCAATTTAGGCCCATGGGCACCATGTGTTTCAGCGATTATATACTTTTACTAGAGCAGATTAAAGAACGTGAGTTTTACTTCCACCTTTACTAGTGTGGTGTCGAACCGGCGCCTAAAATTATGAGCATTGGCTTTGTACCCTACCCTGTTTACGCGTCCCAGAGACTTTTTTTTTCTCTGACTGAATGCGCAGAAAACAAGTGTGATGGGTTGCATAAGAAGATATTCCTAGTCAAGCGTTCATGATAATTTCAGATAAACATAAATGCGCATTCTTACTCTGAGTACCGGTGGCTCGCTGGTCGCGGGAACTGCGATGTTCTATTAGATGCGCTGCTCTTTCCAAGCGTCTGAGGAAAACTTCCTTATTATCCTCCTTGTCGCTGCGCGCAAAAAATCTCGCCGCACTACGCTGCTTTCTGGCAACATTGGTTGACACGCTTGCAAATAAAAGCGTGCCGACTGGTTCCAAGTCTCGTTCTGGCTTCTGGGAAACAGCGGTCACTTGAGGGACACGAGCAGCAACCGTCATCGGTGTCCCCTTGGTAAGTGCAGCTCGTGACGCACCAGTCACAAACGGCGGTTCAGCGTCAAAGACCTCAGAGGGAAGATTTTGAACACAATCTCGTGGATTAGACGGATGCCCTCTTTCGAGGTCCGCATTTGAAGACGACTCACCAAGCAGCTCCCGCGTTCTACCGCCATCCTCAGCAGCTTTACCGCTTTCTACTTCGATGGTCGTGAGATGTGCTGCTTGCTTAGTGACGCTGCCTCTCCCAGAACCGGCGTGGCTGCGGCGAGAGCGGTGCTTGTAACCACTTTTTCGTATACCGCGTGACGCGTGGAACGTGCTGAGATCCTTTCCCACAGGGCTTGTAGTCTTGGCGAGGCCACCTGCATTGGCGAATTGCAGCGCGGGCGTAGAGCTGAGTTTTCTCCCTTTGCGCAGTAACTCTTCAGCGTGGTCGTGGCTTGGCGATTGTTGGTCACTCCTAAGCTGCTGGTTTCCCAATGCGCTTGAAATGTTCTGGTTGTCGCTGGTGCCATGAACGCTGTGGTGCTGCCTCCGGCGGCCACTTTTCACTCGGTTGGGACTCTTCCTTCGCTTGGCTGCCTTGTGCACAGCATGATCGGACGTATCTCTCTCCACCGGGCCGCTATCTCCCAACGTTGAATTCACGGAGGCGCCTGCAGCGGTGTTCGGTGGTTCGGGCTCCGAATCGCGGGGTTTGTGCCGCTCAGACGACATTGCTTGGAGAGGCGTTTCCCGAGCTTCGCTCCCAACTACGATGAGGCAAGAATGAAGAAACGGATGGAAGAAAGCGTCTTGGGCTCCAGAATCAAACTTGTCGCTCTAGACCGACCTGAAGAAACAGTTGGAAGCCAGCCTTTTACTTCTTCTTAGCATGAAGATGGCACGCGCTTCACAGTTCGTGGCACCTGACTGTCCTTCTTGTCTTTCAGCCGAAAGTGGCGGCTGTGCATGTATCAGTAATTATGAGTTCGTTAATTATGAATTCGTGAAATAATTCAATCGTACAATGCTGCCAGAATAACGTTGAACAAATTTTTAAGCCTAAAATTATCTTTGTAATCTCAGTTCGTATTTAGTTTGCGATTTGTTGTTCTAGCATATTTGTCGGGCATGCACGTGCTTTGCAGAATAGAGCGTCTTCCCTCCTTCTTTCGAAATTTTAGCGACAAAACTGCTCTGCTGCAACTCAGAATTCATTATTCATCAAACCTCCGCTTCGAGAAAACTCCTAAGACAAGCTCGCTTGCGAGTAGAGGTATGTAATTTTATATTTTCATAACTTGCTTTCGTACACAAGTTATGAGGAGCCGGCGTGGTAGCTCAGTGTTTATGACGCTCGGCTGCTGGCCCGAAAGACGCGGGTTCAATTCCGGCCGCGGTGGTCGAATTTCGATGGAGGCAAAATGCTAGAGGCCCGTGTACTGTGCGATGTCAGTGCACGTGAAAGAACCCCAGGGGGTCAAAATTTCCGGAGCCCTTCACTCCGGTGTCTCTCATAGCCTGAGTCGCTTTGGGACTTTAAACACCATAAACTAAACCAAACCAAGTTACGAGGATATGAAGTGGCGGATTACAAGTTGAAGCTTCACCTTACCACCCAGGCCGTTCCATATATGGAACAACCCAATAAACACAAGAGCAAGATACCCAGCAGTTGCATGACCATATTCCATTCGTCTAACCAACCACTTCTTTTGTGAAGTATATTTAGTCATAAATTCATATCTGTATAACACAGACAACGCCCGTACATCGCCGAATGGTGGATCCGACCACACGGGGCTAACGAACCCATCTCCCCAGAAGCGCAGGAGGACGAACCGCTCGCGGTAATGATGGCGTGATTCTACTCACTTCTTTTCGTTGATATCGTTGAGAGCGTTCAGGGAAACGTTTTCAGTATATATAATACTGAGGCTTTTTTTTTTGTTCAGCGGAGAAAACAATAATTGCGCATGCGATATTTCCTGGCACTTATCGATCGTCAGCGTTTCGTAACGATAGCGCTTCAAAGCACACCTTCCCACTCCCATGTGCTCTTGACAGCCCTCAATCGAGTTTTTACATCTTGTTTATCCGCAAAAAAATGCCCTAAGAAGGCGGCTGTGGACCAGTCTAGTTCTCCAGTCTCTGGTAGATTGCACTGCAACCGCTACGTGTACTCCTATGATTCAGCTGCTATCTCCATGAAACAACTGCATAACTAACTGGTAGTCTTGCTCCCAAATAATAATAATTGGTTTTTTTGGGGAAAGGAAATGGCGCAGCATCTGTCTCATATATCGTTGGACACCTGAACCGCGCCTCAAGGGAAGGCATAAAGGAGGGAGTGAAAGAAGAAAGGAAGAAAGAGGTGCCGTAGTGGAGGGCTCCGGAATAATTTCGACCACCTGGGGATCTTTAACGTGCACTGACATCGCACAGCTCACGGGCGCCTTAGCGTTTTTCCTCCATAAAAACGCAGCCGCCGCGGTCGGGTTCGAACCCGGGAACTCCGGATCAGTAGTCGAGCGCCCTAACCACTGAGCCACCGCGGCGGGCCCCTAAAAACCAATTATTATGTTTGACGAAAGCAAACAGCGCAGTATCTGTCTCACATCTCGGCGGACACCTGAACCGCGCCGCAAGGAAGAGATAAAGGAGAGAATGCAAGAAAGGAAGAAAGAGGTGCCGTAGTGGAGGGCTCCGGAATAATTTCGACCACCTGGGGATCTTTAACGTGCACTGACATCACACAACACACAAACGCATTCGAAAGCATGGTTTTTTTGCAAATGAACCCCATCGCCACGTACTTCAAAGCGCGATCGAGGTGTCCACTATTTTCCACTGCCACAGCGAACCACTTATGCGCCTTGCCTTTCCCCAAAATCAACAGAGTCAACCTTTCGCTTGTTTCGAGAAAAGGAAAGGCGCATAACCGCTTCAATTTGCACGTGGACGCCACCTACCACCCCAGCGCGATTGAAGTGTCTATTCACTGACCCAGTGAGCCAGTTACACTTGCGACTCCGAGGCCTCACATACAAGCACAGACAGACTTCTGAAATCCTAATAATAATAATTGGTTCTGGGGGAAAGGAAATGGCGCAGTATCTGTCTCATATATCGTTGGACACCTGAACCGCGCCGTAAGGGAAGGATAAAGGAGGGAGTGAAAGAAGAAAGGAAGAGAGAGGTGCCGTAGTGGAGGGCTCCGGAATAATTTCGACCACCTGGGGATCTTTAACGTGCACTGAGAGTGCAAAAATGAAAATTGGTTTTTGGTGAAAGGAAATAGCGCTGTATATCTCTCACATCTCTGCGGACACCTGAACAGCGCCGTGAGGTGAGTGATAAAGTAGGGAATGAAAGAAGAAAGGAAGAAAGAGGTGCCGTAGTGGAGGGCTCCGGAATAATTTCGACCACCTGGGGATCTTTAACGTGCACTGACATCGCACAGCACACGGGCGCCTTAGCGTTTCGCCTCCATCGAAACACTGCCGCCGCGGTCAGGTTCGTTTCGATGGAGGCGAAGCGGAGTGCGGCTGGAAGGGCTTTCGCACTATAAGGGAAGTTCGAGTCGCTCAGTAAACGTTTCTTCATCATACAGTTCATACGATTGAAATTTCTAAACGATATAACCACCATTCGTCGCCGAAGCAAAGTCTACAAAGAAAAGGAACAAAGCTCAAAAACATTGCAAGACGTGGATGCCAGCAGTTACAAATACAAGATAAAACTATAAACTTTTACAGAACGTGCTGCTTATAGCAAGCGGCTATTAGCGAGCTGCGGACTGACGCGCCAGTGGTGGCAGTCATTACTAGTGTAAAGCATATATACAGCGGGCAATGAAACAAGCATAATTATCACACGCTTTAGGAAGAAACAGCCCCATGACAACCTGTTATTTTGAAGGCTACACAGGAAAACAGAACTTCTCACAAGGAACAGGTGGGCTCTTTTTTTCAGACGGCAGACACTCCAAGCTTTCACGCTGTCCGAGTAAGCAAATAGGATTGTTTGCGAGCAGGCCAGCTTGGTATTGTAGCTGCCATTGAATGGCACATTTCTAAAGAGACTTAGCAGACAAACTGACTCACTGGGTCGCTTTGAAACTGTTTTTTTTTATTGTTATTTCTTTTTTTAGACCACGCCGTTCATGCAACACGTTGTCAGAAATACATAAAAAAATTGAACGGTTAAAAAGACGGCTCACATCAGGCGACTCCCGCAGGGTTTCGTTATGCGCATGAATTATAAAATGTCTCCTGCGTAAGTGGGTCAAAGTCCGCTGATTTCCTCTCCCTGTTTTGTAACTTTATCTCGGATGTTTTCTCTGTTCTTTGAATAGGCGAATGTTAGGCGCTCGTATTGACGCCATAGCCGGACATTATTCAAACCACCGAAGAAACTAAGCGCACGAAGAAAACATTATGCCGCACAAATAAAAGTACCGTTACTGTAATACTACTACTTCGGGTGTGAAATTTGTTCGCGCTTCTTTTACATGATTTTAGAATAATTTTTCCCCTTTGTATTGAAAAGCAGCCCGTAACGCATTCTTCTTAGGGCTCTCTCCACGTCAACTTGTCGGGCCAGGAAACTCTCCGCTAAATAACTTATTGCGTCAGACTACAAAATCCAACAACAGCGCATGCCTTTTTGTTTGTGAAAGGAAGACTGCTTGGCGTTCTCTACAATAATAATATTAATTGGTTTTGGGGGAAAGGAAATGGCGCAGTATCTGTCTCATATTTCGTTGGACACTTGAACCGCGCCGTATGGGAAGGAATAAGGGAGGGAGTGAAAGAAGAAAGGAAGAAAGAGGTGCCGTAGTGGAGGGCTCAGGAATAATTTCGACCACCTGGGGATCTTTAACGTGCACTGAGATCGCACAGCACACGGGCGCCTTAGCGTTTTTCCTCCATAAAAACACAGCCGCCACGGTCAGGTGTCGTTTTTATGGCGTTCTCTTTGATAATTGGGTTTTGAGGAAAGGAAATGGCGCAGTATTTGTCTCACATCTCGGTGACACCTGAACCGCGCCGTAAGGGAAGGGATAAAAGATGATAAAAGAGGGACTGAAAGAAGAAAGGAAGAAAGAGGTGTCTTAGTGGAGGGCTCCGGAATAATTTCGACCACCTGACGATCCTTCTGCTTCTAGGACGAATATTGTAGCTGTGGCGGGTCTCTCCAGAAACCATTCCCGAAACTGCAGAGAGGTACAGCAGAGCAATATATAAATTCGGAAGTTATGTGCATTGTACAATGAAAATTTTAACAATGCCTATTGGATACGTAATGGTTGCTAACGCTTGAACTTATAGAATAATAGCTTGCGAATACTTCCTATATACAAGCTCTTATTGCTGAAATAGTTGAATGGTTTGTTTTGGAAACTAAATTTACGATGTTTATAACTTTGGGCACCGTTTTGCCTCCGAAAAGGTAGTAAATTGAGGAGAATTTTGAGGTTAGGATAAGATGGAGGGAAACAGAGTTTCAGAGTTGAAAAATTATTAGGACTTAGGGACTTCAGCGTGGGGTCAGCCACAAAAACGAGTGCGGGACACAGCACATAATTGGCGAGACAATGCCTGTACAAAGAAGTACCAGAAATAAAGGGACGGAGTCTGCTCACCTAGGAATGGCTTTCTTTCTGTTCAGAATCACATATTCACCTCATCATCTCAGTTATTCGTTTCAAGTTCTAAGCATAATTGCTAACCGACTATGCTGGTCTCTCCCGTCACAAATTCAGGAAAAGCCGATGAGGTGCAATAGTGAAGGCCAGTATAGAAACCAGAAATAGCCAAGGACACGATGACGTGAGCTGGCGAACCTGAACAAGCGCCATTGCCCACGTCTAGAACGTGTCTGCGACAAAACAAACAGTCTGGCAGCACCAAACAGTCTGACAGTGCCACGTTGGTGCCAAGCGTATTCCATCTCGGTGGAAGTATTTGCACGCGTAGGTGCTTATTATATCTGCAGTGATGCATGAGCTTCTCTTTACTTCATTGATTTATCGACCGAGCTAACGTGCACGTCAAACGGACCTGCTCTAGTCCATGCCACGTCAGCTGGGTCAATAGCAAGCGAAAATCGTCAGGAGAAAAAGCACCCCGATAAAGTTATACGGCAAACTTTCCCTTGCCCTTAACACTCCATCATTGGCATTGTGGACTTGCCGGCACATTTCTGAAAAGAACTATGATTTTCCGTTCGCTTCCTTTGTAAGCAGAACGTGAAGGTTTTATCTGCCCGTGATGTCTTGTGCAAATGAACAGCCCGTGCCTTTCATTATTGCTTACGCTCTAGGTTTGCAAAAATATTTCTATTTAAACAGAATAGGCTCTCATCTGGATTTTGGATCAATGAAAGCTGCATTGTGCGCAATTTCCTGCGGAGCGTGCGAGGACCATAGGCCTGGAGTCAAAGCTACAACTCAAGCCTACCTTAGTGTGTGCATATTAAGATGCATGAAGCCCTTTTCAAAACTCCAATTCGAGCAAGAAAAAGTCGCGCCGCACTTTTTTTTCTTTTCAATTTCATGTTGCAGACCCGCTTATAGATTGCCATACGCTCTGAAGCGCTATTTGTTTATTGATGTTTTATTGACCTTAACATTTTATATATTGTTGTTTATGATTACTACTATGCAATATTAATTTTTGTATCTATTGTAAAATAAATACATTTATATAGTTATTTTTCTCCGTCTTTAATAGGTACACCGGTTTCTGTCCGATCGCGATGGCCAAATGCATTAAGGACTCAATACTATCGTAAGTATACGCTGCAAACAAATTCCCATATAGTGTACATGCAGTCCATGCCGAGTAGAAAGGAGAAAATGTTATCTATACATTCCCACATGCACACTGGGCCTCTAGTACACGACGCCACCACGAAGGTCTTAGGTGCTCTGCGGTCAACCTATATCCATGGTGTGGTGAGGTTCCAAGAAGTTTAAACAAGAGCTGACTATCTTTCTTCAGTCTTTGTTTTTTTGCGCTCTAATTCGAAAAAAATTGATCATTATACACCAAATTGCTTTTGTCGCCTTATTTCCACTTCGGCAACTACAAGATTGATGCCGACGAGCGAGAAAGAAAGTAGTTCATCTTGAAAAAAAAATGTTATTGACGTGGATTTGAACGCACGTTTGTAATTATTACCAAGAGGACATCTGACGTCACCATGGTATGGAAGGATTGCATCCGATTATCCATCGAAAAATGTTCAGGTGTAAACACTCTATTTTTTTTCTGGAAAGACGTATCGGCCACTTACCTCTATCTCACTGGTGTACGCGGGAAAACAGTGTTTATGCAGTTACAGGAAAAGTAAAGTATTTTTTTCAGCTTTTCTGTCTTACTTGTGCCACACGTTTGAAGTCAACAAAAACTTTACAGCGCTTTTTGTATAAGGGAGAATCTCCTGTAGAAATGGCGCCACTGTCTAGCATTACAGCTTCTGGACAGACTCAAATTTCTGTAAGGTCGCTGCCCTCCTGGGCGAGAAGAATGTTATCAAGGTGTGCCTGATTGATAGCGAATATGTTCTCCGAGTTGCACGCCCTCTCTCCAACAATGTGCTTCAGGCTTGTAAACCGTACGTTGAACTAAACGTAGATTTAAAGCCGGTCTGGTATTATTTTGCAATATGGTAACCGCACCGTTGAGTTAAATTACCCGGACACCACATAAACTCACTCTCAGCATGCCCGGCGCCTTCTACGACGTCACTTTAGATTTTTGTCTTTCATTTAGTTTCCTTGTTTCGTACACGGTCTAGCGGGAATAATGAAAAAGTGCAGTAGCAGCGACGAGAACATGGAAACATTTCTAGCTTGAAGAGGGCGCTGACATGAGTTCGTTGGCCCGCACTCTATTGAAACTAAACGTCTAGGTGCTCCGTATGCAAGTCTGGGTCCACTTGCAAATGTTGGTATATTTCTTCAAGACTGCAAACACCTAATTTTTGCACAGAAATACAAACAGCCTATGTACGACAACTTTCAGCCTTCTTGGTTTTCTCCTTTAACTGTTTTTCTTCACGCATGCGAAACAATAATAAGGGTTTTGATTTTTGTTAAATATTGTTTCCCGTCCCTGTAGGTTTCTGATTGAGTTCGATAACTTTTTCCTTCGTGTTCTTATTTTAAACCTTGAGTTTCCGGTGCCTGATTACTCGAAAAATCTTTTACTTTACCTTCTTCATGTAGCTGAGAGTTACTTGTGCAAGCCCTACTGTGGACGTCGAGGCGAAATTTGCATTCTATGTGACGGGTTGCTAAGGAAAGAATGTTGTGAGCTAAATGAACAGGCTGCCGTGGCATTGCTCAAGGCGGACCGAAAACCTATAGCTGTGATTATGTTTGCTTGCAGAAAAGATGTCATTTCACCGTTTGTGTGTGTGTGTGAATAATCGGAAAGAAAATACTGCCGTCTTGGTCCTTATGCCGCTTACAAAATTCTCCAGAGCAGGGCAAGGGGGCTGAAAAAGCTCAGTTTGGCAGCGTGTCACATGTCTTGCGGTTTCAGCGGGTTTCCTGGGAAAAACAAACTTGATTCAGTCCAGAGCGAGAAGGGGAGACTGCGAGCACCGTGCACATGCTTTAAAGATGGAGCCATGCTCATGACAAGCAATGATCAGAGTGTAAAAATGTGACAGGAACAAGTTTGTTCGAAATTTCTCCTTCTAAAAGCTCACAGTTCCCCTTGCCTTGTGTCTGCCGTTTCCGCGCTTGTGCACACCACGTGTGTAAAATTATAAGATGTAAAACAAACCCTATTCATACATAAACTTACATTATTTTTTATTAACTAAGATTAAGTCATACTAGACGAAAGCGTTCTCGTACCAATGTCTCCAGCAAGCTCCGAAAGAAACCCCGTTGATCAAGGTGTATCTCAGTGAGGCAGGAAAACGCTAAGGCTGCTCAGGAGGCAAAAATTGGGGACTGTTAAGCTCCGCCTAAAGGGTATGATGCGATTGCGATGGTTCAATGCGCATAATGCAGAGTTGGTTATTCTCTACATTCATAGTTCCCTGGGAGTCCTCATACCAGTCCTGGCTCAGTGGTGCAGCGGTTAAGCGATGCGCCACTGCCCTGCGAAGGCAGGTGCTGCCACCTGTGGAGCGTGTGGAGTCCACGTTCCCGAGCAATTTCTGGCGACAACTCATTAGCTTAACTACTATTAGCCATGATTGGCGGTTTGCGCTCAATCCGGTGGGCAGGTAGTGATGACGCTGCAAGGTCACGGGACCTACGTGGGCCGCCTAGGTTGCTTCTCCTGGGTTTTTTTCGCTAACAACGCCAGCGAAAGCGACGCTGAATTTTCTGCAGAGCGGAAGTCTTAATGCTATCGCGTTAAAAGAAACAGTCTGCTACTTGCTCTGAATAGAATGGAGAATTTTAGAGAAAAAAAATGTTAATCATCGCGCTCGTAGTGGTCACCGGTAGCCAGCTTTGTAACACAAATAGGAACGGCGGAGCTGAATCCCCTCCAACGGTGACAATATAAATTGGGAAGAGGCAATATAAATTTTTTTTTGCTAGCTTTGTTAGCGATTCTCCTCGTTTCGTTGCTAACCTTCTTGTTTTTTTTCGCATGAAACCACACCCGAAAGTCCTAAGACTACAATATTGTTACCAATATGTGAGAAAAAAATTATCAGGCGTCGGCGTTGGCAACAGTTTAAAACCTTGCAGGCGGAGCGGCCGGGAACAACCGGCCGCTCCGCCTGCTTAGGCGGGCCACGTAGGTCACGTGACCTTGTGACGTCATCCCAACCTGTCCGCCGGAATGCGAGCAAATTGACCACCTCGGCAGGTGGCAGTTAGGTTCATGATTGGTCACGAGAGGTTGCCCGGGAAGAGCAACCTGGTTGTCACAAGGCCTACCTGTGGCAGCACCTGTTTCCATCACAGGGCAGTGGAGCACTGCTTAACCACTACATCACTGCGCCAGGAGTGGTATGAGGACACCCAGTGACCTATGAATGTAAAATCAAGAACTACCAATTCCGCATATATGGGTTTTCACCAATTTATGCTGTCGCGTCATTCCCTCATAACGCAGCTTAAGTGTACATTCCAATTTTAAAGCCAAAGCTTCACTACGCCAGCCAGCGGGCCATTTCGGCTCGTCGCGCACTTCAGCCGTATGCCGTATGCCGTGGCCGACGAACGACCTTGAGCCGCCGTTGCCTAGCAACGCCCAAGCCACGCTCCAACATATGGCGCCACCGTCGACGCCCCTCGCTCCACCAGATGTACTCCGCCGGGGTAGAGGGAGAGGAGGTGTTGACTCGCGGGGGGTATATATATATATGCGCTTCGCTTCAGTGTATTGTAGTCGTTATGGAGAGCGCGAAAGAGACTCAACAACGAGAGAACAAAGCGCGGAAGAGACAACGCGCTCAAGAGACGAAAGAAGAATGCGCCGCACGACTTGAGAAGCATCATAACAAAGACGCGGCTAGAAGTCGTGCCACGTCCCTGAGTGACTCTGCAACTGCGGAAGAGACCGGTTTGAGTTCTCCAGAGCGTCGGAATGAGACGCTGCGTAGACGACGTGCCGAGGAAACGAAGCTTTCGCAATTCAACTGGGGTTAACCAGAGCTAAACCACAGCCAATTTTTCTTCTCACAGTTATTTGCAAACTGAGTGCTAAGTGTGATTTCCTTCATTCTTCTGGCTTAGTGAAATGCAGCTCCACTGCACCCAGCCACAAACTGTGATGAACTATATTTTGTCACGTCTGTCGCTTCCCGGCACGTTCACTTGCGTTACTCTCGATATAACCATTGTCGTCATTTTTATAGCTATTAAAGCAAACAGCATGATCACTTTGTTTTCATTCCAGGGATTTGTTTTCATTGCTAACAGTAAACGAAGCAGGCGCTCTAAACGCTTAATATTAACGCTCTTCTGTTCAGCCTCTTCTCGCCTGCGCACGTGACGCATGGAAATTTTTCACTCAACTGAACAACGAAGCCTTGACTTATAATAGACCACAGGCTCATGGTATAAGCGATTATAAGTTCAATGTTTATCGCCTTGTACACTACTGAGCGGCTCACAGTGGCTGTTTGATCAGGCACTGTTGTCAAACATTGCCCAAAGAGCTCTACATTGCTGTATAGTTTCCTATACAGAAGAAAAACAAAACAGCCTCTGGAGCTGTACGCCTTTTCTGTGAATTAATGCACTGATGACCGCCGGGTTAACGTGTTGTGACCTTGTGTTTTTCGGAAGTGTGTCTACGCTATGTCTATTTGCCGGATTTAACGCACAGAGAGCGCACATTTGCAAGATTAATGTGAATAATTGTCCAACCCGTGCTACAACTCGTGGCAGGTTTCATAGCTCGATCTGCAGTCTTTTTTTAATGCCTGCCTCGCATGACACTGCGCTGAGCGTACACATGTTTACGCTTTAAACTTAAGTTCCGCTCGCAATGAGCGAACACGTTTCGCCGTAGGAATCATGTGTTCTAGTTTTCCTCAACACGAGCAGCGGGCTTCTTTTACATTGGGTCGCGGCACCGGCCCAGCGCCACCTCCGCGCATGCACAGGCGCCTGTGCTGGTTTCAGATAAGCAACTTTTCCACTCCAACTGAAATCCCTTTTATTGCTTCTAGCCTCCGAAACAGACCAGCATCAGTTAGGCAGCCTTTATATTTTGTTTTGTTGCACGCCCAGCGTATTTCGTTTGAGAAGTTGATACTGCCAGTTCGCGAGATATTTGAGTAATCATTCGGCAGAGGAAACTATCGAAACGGAGCAAACTACTGTCATCATAATCATCGCCGTGGAACAGAAAACGAAAAAAAACAGCAACTGTTCGTGCCATGCACGTGCGGTGGCATCCCGGCCAATCGCTCTATCTGCTATGCTGCATTTACTGACGGCAAAAAAAAAAAACATACAATCCTTTTCTGTTTTGTTTTTTACATTGTGACAGTGTGTCTTTTGTCATACTGTGGTTGTAGTGTGTTCAAACGACTCTCTGGGTTGTGCCTCTCAAGACTGTTTCCGTGTTCTGTCGCCGCACATGCACCAATAAACTGGGCTTGCTTAACAACGGAAGCAAAAAGCCATCCGCGGAAAGCAAGCGGAATTGCACATAACCGGACATCGGAAGCGCAGCGTGGCACACCGTCACATTTTTCGGCTGTGTGCGGTTGCCAGGATGGACGACATATAAACAAACTTGCAATCTGCAGGACAGCACAAGCTTTTCTTCTCCGGGTTTGCAGTGCCGAATATGACCTTTGGACTCTCGTATGGGCAACAGCGCAGCTTCACTAATCGCAACTAAGCGGCCATAATTTCTTTCCGGTTGCGAAACGCGATGCATGAATAATATAATAAAGAAAAGCCCAAGAATACACGTTACAAAATCTGACCGACAACTCAGCCATGAAAGTAAGGAAGCACGCAAGGAAATCCGTAATTAGTCATAGCTAGTCACCAAGGCTGTCCAACAAATACAAGTCGCAGATTAATCAAAATGAATACGTGTGGTTTCGCCGAGTGGTGGCGCTGTGAATGTAGCCACACCATTATTTTCGCAGCCACGCTTTCTGTGAAGAAAGCTTGAGGCACCACCAGTAACCATTCGCCGATAAGGCATGGAAGCCGTTTAAAAGCGAGATTAATTGTCCGTTCGAAAGTCCAGCTAAAATCAGCACTATACCTCACAAGGTCAGCTCATGCACCACTTCTTAAGTAAGATGTGATACTGCCAGCGACGGTCCTGATGAATTTTTTTCTTTTGGCGTGAACAAAGCAAGTAACGCAAAAGACCTGTTTTCCCGCCGTTGAAGAAGCATTTGTGGCCCAGAGTTGTCTGCCCAGGAAGCATCATAAAGTCGGGAAGCATCAGTGGAAACAGAGCTGCGGCTCAAGATCAAGTCACGTGCCTACTCTTACAAAAATGGTCTAGAGATAGTCTGTAGACTTCTTATAGACTCTATTGTCTTCCTATAGATATTTCCTTTTGTCGATACATAGTCTACCGACTGTCTAAAGACAAAAGTCTACTAAAAGTGTATGGCCGTAAATCTACAGATTGTCTATAGACTGTACATAGGTTTTGTACAGGCTATAGACTGTTCGCTAAAGTTTGTCTATAGAGATTCTATAACCTTTATAGACAGAAGTGTATGGAAAGTATATAGACTGGCTGAAAAAAGGTTTGTAAGGGTAGGACTTATTATGCCTCTCCACCTGAGCCAAAGGCACATGAAGCTCTGAAAGCGCCACCGGACCAGGAAAATATCATGCACCACAGACAGCACGATACTGATCGCCTACCCACTTCTTTTTGCGAAATGGGAACTAGCAACTGCGAGCACACTCAAGTGCAATGAAATAAACCACGCCCCTTCTTGTCCAGCTCGTTGGCACCTCTTAAAGCAGATCAGAATTAAGGCAGTAGCAAAACAGTAAATACAAGAGCAAGCAATCCGCGCATAAGCTGTTCTTAACGACACATGATTTACTGCTCATCACTATCATATCTTTGTTACAGGCCGCCGCGGTGGCTCAGTATTTATGGTGCTCGGCTGCTGACCCGAAGGGTGCGGGTTCGATCCCGGCCGCGGCTGTCGAATATCGATGGAGGCGAAATTCTAGAGGCCCGTGTGCTGTGCGATGTTGGAGCGCGTTAAAGAACCACAAGTGATCTAAATTTTCGGAGCCCTTCACTACGGCGTCCCTCATAGCCTGAAGCGCTTTGGGGCGTTAAACCCTCGGAAAGAATCTAAACATATATGATAGGCTTCTTTGCTGGAAACGCAATGTTTTCTTCTTCGTCATGATTAAATTTTGCTCTGCTTCGAAAAAGATGCTGCATCATTTTTAGCAAATAATAAAAATTTTAAGGCTTGAGGAGTGGCGAATCAATTCCTTTTGCTCATATAGGCTTCACCACTTATTTGTGGTCAAGTAGGTCCTGATATGTAATTGAAAAAAGGCGATGGGCATGAAGAACAGTTCCAAAATCTGACAGATGCATTTCATAAGTGAAACTGGGAAGCCCACAACACTTCGTGCTTCTGGCTCAATATGCTAGCCCAGGAAGACCTGTTAATCGTAGATATATGTGAAGGTTGAACGCTACAATGTTCCTAACACAATTTGTTGACAGACATCTCGAAGCGCATCGCCAGAACGCGAGCGGCAAGTCTATTTTCCTGTCGTTTATGAGAAAAATGGAAGCGGAGACAAGTAGTGTGCAACTAGGATTCGAGAAAAATAGCGCTAAAATGGCTTAAAACAAGGCAGAAACGAACGCGGGAGACTGGAGAACATGAAAACCACAGAAGCATAAAACCTGCTCCCCTCTACTTGCAAATGCCCTCACAAAAACAGGCGTACAGGAACTGCACATAAGGATATGGGTGGCATGCGTTCATGATAGGACAATGCGGAAGTCGAATTATTCCAAATGCAATTTTTCGCTTGCGCGCATTTCAAAGAACTGCTCCGCACAATGCACGGCTCCTATGTATGTGAGAAAGAGTGCCCAGAGTACGGCCTATATGTTACGACTAAGCGCTCCGCTTATGTGCGATCAAAGCTTCCTAGAAAAATAAAAACTTCTTTCCCTTTCTCTCTCTCTTTCTCTCTCTGTAAAAAAGCAAGAACGTCGGGCGCGATGCTCCAATTGATATAGAAGGCAAGGCACATGCTACCGAACATTTGTTCAATCTGTCGGTTTCACTGCAAATTTCTGGCACTGAGCACATCTTTGCATTTAGAGCGAAGCGGAATGCCAGATAATTGAAGCGCGCTGTTTGCCTTTTTTCTTCGGTGAAGCCCATCATCATGGAATTAATCTTTTTTTTTTGTACACTTCGTTAGGGATGGGCTGCGGAATGAATCCGCTCTAGGCTGGCGTCTAATACAGCATATTGTGATATGCTCAACGTATCTGGTGAATGGTCAGACTGGGTTGACATTAAGTATTTTTGTTAACAAACAGTACCTCATATTTCTAGACACGGACGAAATAACAAATAAATTCCCGCAAAACTCCGATTTGCAAGGCTCTGCACACAGTAAGCGCGGGCCTCTTTCTCCGCCTGTCTCTCTCTTTCTGTCTATCTATTTGTCCTCATCTTCTAATAAGCGCGGTTCACCAAGTTAAAGTTTAGAGAGAGGGCTGTAAAAGCGAGTGTCAAAAGCTTGACTGTTTACGTTTTTCTGATTTCAATTTCTGTCGACCCAGTACGGAAGCAACTTTGTGGTAGAGTAGTTATCTAGCCCGGTTGGTACATGATTTCACGAACAATAAATAGCGCGGAGAAAGAAACGACACCGGGTGGAAATGCGCACCTGTGTCTATTCCACCACCGTTTCTTTTTTTTTTTCCTTAGCGAAAGAGCTACACCTGTTACCCAACTTCTACCTGTCAGTGTCAAAATCAAAACATCGCCGCGAATACTTCGTTACTCTTCCTACAAGAAAGAATAGGTTTTGTCACCATTTCAAGCGTGAAAAATGCCACAAGCTGTCTTCCATTATTCTCCAAATCAATTCACACACTGGTTCGTTTCTCGGGTCATAGAAGAATGTGTCTGCCCCCCTTTAAAGCACTGCCGAAAGTAATTTGGAAGGGCCAGCGTTCTGCAGAGATCAATACTGAGCGAGTTTTGCAGCAGGCTACACAATTATTGTATGTCCGCAAGACCAAAAAAATCTCTAGCTTTTCACTTGGCCTTTCCGTAGAAAGTCGGTAACGGGCGTACTTCTCACCTGTGCCTGTGTGTTCACTGTTTTCAAATTTCTAGCGTCAGCCATCAGCCCCATGTGAAACCGTAGCATTTATAACTTAGAGAAACAACTTTATTGAAACACCAGTCAATGAACTCCAGGAGAGAAGTCCTGGCGTTATTGTCTCCCGCGTCGCCCTACAGTCGCCGGCCGGAATCTCTTAGGACATAGCAGCAGCAAGGGCTAGATCGATGATGTCCTGTTGAACGTTAGGGTCTGAGCTGCAAAGCAAAGCCTGCCAGGTTTCTAGAGTGCGCGAGGTATTCTACTTAGTCGAATAGGTCCCAATCATGTGGACCAAAGTTCCTGCCTTGTCGCAAAATTTGCACTTTGACCTGACGACTTGAGAATCAGTAACCTGCTAAAGAGAAACAAACGAAGGCAAGTAAAGGTGGAGAGTTAAACAGGTTGGCTACCATACATCTGGAAATGAGATTAAAAGGTTGAAACAGGAATCAAAAGCGAGTGTAGACCGCAGCATAGGTTAAACGAAAGCTATGACTTTAGTTATGTCAAGTTATAGCATATCAAGTGGATTACGATCATACCACACATGACTTAGGTACGTAAGAGTGGAAATTTGAACGCGACAATTGAGGTAGAATAATCCCCAAACAAGATCTGACCACGAACAAAAATTTACGAGACACTTTGTCAACTAAAGTGTTGAGAGGCGAAAGCCGCTTCCAGAATATTCCACTGCTGACACAGCGCGGCGAGGGCGCATCTTGACACACCGTCCGCCCAAGGGCGACTGCTGACGTTTTTTGCATAGCACGACGCGTGGCCATAGAGGCCTTTGCCCTCTTTTTTCTCTGACACACACACACCTCAGCACCTGTCAATGCCAGATTTCCAGAAAGTTCCCTTGCTTGTCACACGTCACACCGTTACCGTGGCTACATCGATACCCGAATTATACATCTTTAGGGGATCTTAAATGTTAGTTACGCTTAATTACAGATTTTTTCATCTAATTTGACACAAATACGACGTTTTTCCGACCATTCTGTGACAACTTTCACTATGCCATGACGACTCCCGGTGGATATCACGTGACACCGTTCTCGTGGCTATATCGACGTCTGCGCTATTTCGACACAATTCCGACATTTTTGCATATAATTAATTAACTAACTTTTCTACCGTCATCAAACTTGGCTTCTGGGTTAATTTTTCCTCCTCTATCTGAAGCAACCAGTCTTTTTCTGCTATCTTTTTTAATTCCCGAGTTAAACGTGTGACAGCCTCTGCGAACGGACGGACGACACCTTTAATGGTTATATTCTATTCTCTGTGTGGAATCACAGGCAAGCTACTGCAAACGCCACGCTGTCAATTGTACACAGGTTGAATGAAAGGCAGGCGAGCTAAACGTAGAGCAATAGGGAATAATCGGGTCATGGGGGGTTCTAATTTCCGTTGTCTACATCACTAAACGATGTAATAAAAAAGACAGTTGAGAGAGAAATGCCCATCAAAGGAGCAATTAGAGTGCTGCCTCGTATGTGGCTTTTTCGGATGACCTAGCTGTTCTCATTGAGCTTCGGTGTCAAGGACGGCACTAATCTACCAGCGTCCCACAAGTCGACAGCAGCTACTTCTGGTTAAACAGAAGTCTAGTATGACTTCGCGCTGAAAAACTAAACAATAAAAACAAAAAGCTAGTAGGCTAGGCACGTCATCAGGAGCGGCAGTCTGTGTACTCTGATCAAGCTTTGAGCCACTTAGTTCCATGTGGGCTGCAGGGTCCCGAAAGAAATCGTCGGTGGCAGGAAAGCAAAATGCGGCGTTTACATTGCAGGTCACAAACGCGCACGAGGGAAGTCATTTCAGGGCAGCTCTTTTTTTTTCGCTTCATTAAAGCGGCAACTGTCGATCCATTAAGTTTTCTTTCTCCTGCACACTGTTCTGCCCCGATTTCGCGATTGCAAGTTGCATGCTACGGATGCTGGTGCGGCGGGATAATTTAGGGGCTTCCCGTCGACCTAGATTTGCTTGATTCAATCAAACCTTCCGGCCCGATCATTCGGCCCGTCTTGACTTCGAATTCCAATGGTTAGCGTGTAGCTTCCAACCACCTATGGCTTTTCCAAAGGCGGTCATAATTTGTCTTACTTATAGTCCTGTTCCTCTGAAACTGCTTCTCAGCAAACAAAGGGCTCGAGCCGTATATTGTACTCTATGAAATCATGGCAAAACTAGATAAAAAGTTCGAGGGGTTACTAAAGCCCTGCTTTAAGGCTATGACGCAATAGCATAATGGATTAATTCTCATATATTCAGAATTGGTCAATGACTACTTTACATTCGCAGATCCCTATGGAGTCCTCACACCTCTCCTAGAGCAGTGGTGCACTGGTTAAGTGATGCCACAATTCCCTGGGATGGCAGGTGCTGCCACTTTTGGGCCTAGTGCGACCCAGGTTGCTCTTTCGGAGCGACCAGTCATTAATTTAACTGCCATGTGCCGCGGTGGACAGTCACAATACGGTGGGCAGGTGGGTTTCCCCACAATACGGCTGGTCACGTCACCTAGGCGGCTTACCTGCCTTCTATAGGTTTCTTCTCTGGGGGATTTTTCGTGTATTTTTCGCTCATGGCCAAGGACGCCGACGACGCCGACCGTAACGCCGGAATCTCTGCGACACGAGCTCCTTAACGCTGTCGCGTTAAAAAATAAATTTGCAACTCAAGACACTTGCAGGGACAAAAATAAATGTAATAAAGGCCCGCAAATCACTAACATTCTGCTGCAGCGTTTGAATCGGCCTGACTATCCTACTCTATCACAGTTGCTGCTGCTCCTGTACAACCCGCAAACCGTGACTCCACTATAAGAAAGCATACATTCTTGTTCGCATCAGCTTCTCTGTATAGGAATAAAACTCCCTTATGTGCAGACCAAAACGAACAAAATGGAATTCGTGATTTCATGCAAACCCTAGAGATTAGAGAACTTAATCGCACTTGTGATCGCTTTCGTGCCTTCTACGAAGGAGTCATACTGTGGCAGTGTTTCCATTCAGCTCAGAGCCCTCCCTCGACGCCTTCTATTACGTATGTGAGAATATCGCTTAATAAGTGGGTCAGAGACCTCGGCTTCGGGCAAACCGGAGACGCGACTTATTAACTGATTTACTGAATAAGCGCCGTTTTAACGCCGTTGAGGCCCAATTTCTGCAGAAAATCCGCCGTCGTCGTCGTCGGTGTTGTGAGCGAAAAATCTGCCGGGGTAGTGTAGCCCGGATGTCCACCCGTATCCACCCAGGTTGGCCACCCAATGGCCAGCCTGCGGCACAAGATTCTGCTCCGCCACACGCAACCCACCGTGGTCGAAAAAAGTGCCCGTCACGTGACCTTGTAGCGTCATCAAAACCTGCCCACCGCATTGTGAGAAAAGTGCCCCCAGTTGTAAGTGCAGTTTAATTATTCGTCGCGAGAGGTTTCTTGTGAACAGCAACCTGCACCTCACAAGCTCCACCGATAGAAGCACCTGTCATCGCAGGGCAGTGGCGCACCGCTTAACCGCTACACCACTGCGCCAGCAGTGGTTTGAAGACTCCCAAGGATCTATTAGTGACCACATACTTGGCGTTAACCCATTAACGCTATCACGTAAGGCCTTTCAGTGTAGTTTCGTGCTTTACAGGGCCAAGGTGCACGGTCAGCGCGCCTTGCCATTTGAAATACTGGATTAATGGCTTTAAACAAGCCTCAGAATTTTCTGCAATGATGAAAGCTGATATCAAAAGATGTCCCCCTAATCATTGGAACAGATATGTGCCTGTGGTGCCGGTTATGTTAACCAGTATCAGTAGGAAACGGGTCATTATGTCATGAGCAAAAGTGGGCAAATGCCCTCATTTTCGCCTTTCCTCTCTCACACTCTACACTAAAACCTTAGCTCTCCTTTGCTCTCACCCTCACTTCTTCCGCACCTCCCCTCCCTCCTCGTCGCCGTCACAATCAACAGTTTTGGCATTCGAGTTGTAATTCCTTACTGCCGATAAATTTCAATGTTACCAAGCCGCACCAGCTGAAAATATTTGCTGCAAATATATATTAGCGATGCTTTTGTCTAGCCCATGTTGCTCTCCCTCGGAGAGTTGTTGCTGTCCCTTTCCCTACTCCTCACAAGTGAATAGGCCTTTGTGCGAGCTGTTTTAAAGCGAAAGCTTTACTACTCCAGCCAGAGAGCCATTTTGACTCATCGCGCGCTTCAGCCGTATGCCGTATGCCGTGGCCGACGAACGACCTTGAGCCGCCGTTGCCTAGCAACGCCGCCACCGCGCTCCAACAGATGGCGCTGCCGTCGACAGCGCTCGCTTCACCAGATGTGCTCCGCTGGGGTAAAGGGAGAGGAGGTGTTGCCTCGCCTGCGGTATATATATATATATATACGCTTCGCCTCAGTGTATTGTAGTCATTATGGATAGCGCGACAGACGCAACAACGACAGAACGAAGCGCGGAAGAGACAACGCGCTCAAGAGACGGCAGAAGAACGCGCCGGACGACTCGAGAAGCGTCGTCACAAAGATTCGGCTAGAAGAGGTCGTGCCACGTCCCGGAGTGGAGTGACTCTTCAACTGCGGAAGGGACCGGTTTGAGTTCTCGAGAGCGTCGGTTTGAGACGCTGCGTAGACGACGTGCCGAGGAAACGAAGCTTTCGCAGTTCAACTAGCGTTAGCCAGAGCTAAACCGCAGCCAATTTTTTAATCATTAATACTCAACTGGACAAATGTACAGCGCTCCTGCTATAGCCGACCATTGGCATGAGATAGGTCATTTTGATACTTTCCACAGCAACGGCTGAAATAAACTGCGCCGGGAGAATCGGGACCGTGAAAAACGCAGAAAAATTCTTTTCACGTCGCCATAAATTGTCCGAGCTGCCAGTAGAAGAAACAATGTCGTAATTAATGAGGCCAACCTGCTGATCGTTGCACAATCCATAAGATTGGAGGGGGTGTAGGGTAAAAGCTACCCCACCCCTCGTGCAGAAGTACGGAGACTCGGACCACTGACAAAAGCCACGGAACGCACACGGCACATAACACTTTACTCTGAGTCAAACTACAACAAAACACTACCACGCACAGTTACCCAGGCACTGCGGGCCTAAAAATGTTGAATACATCAGACCAAAATACATGCGCTATCTAGAAGCTGACAAGCAGAGCAGCCCGTCCAGTGTACGTAACTCATTGAAATAGGAAAAATTTGTTAGGCCACAGCGTCAAGGGTAACTGCGTTTTCAAAATCCTAAAAAAAATTGTTACTTATTATGGGCTACATGCCTCTCATTAAATAAACTAGGAATAATAGTTAGAAGTTGACTACCCAATAATAGCTCACCATCCTACTGGTTAGCACATGTTAACTCTATTCTCATGCGCTACACCTCTGACAATACTATGCTAAAAAAGGCACTCTTATAAATCGAAACCAATTTTTTAAAAACTGCAGAGCATCTGAGAGGAAGCACCTGCCATACCCCATACACGAGGGCATGACAGCCGCAGCTGATGCCGAGCTAATTCTGGGGTAATTTTTCGTAAGTAATATGTATTTCATGCGGCTCTTCAGCCCCTCAGCACTGCGGAAGCCGAGTGTCCCTTTTTCTTGTAAAAAGCCCGCGTGAAGCCAAACCTGTTCAATGTATACCGAATCTCCCTTCCCCCACCTCCTTTCCGCGGTCGAGTGCAAATAAGCCCGAGAAATCAGGAAATGAGAAAACTTCCCGTTTGTGTAATAGGTCGATTTGGTGTGGTAAGTAATGGTTATTCTTCCTCAAAGTATGGTATCTGTTTTGTCCAGAGGTGACCTTTTCCTAGATTTCTTTGGTCGGACGGAGCTCTGGGGGGAGGGGGGGGGGAGAGAAAGCGCGCTAAGAACAGGCAGTCTTGGTGCCGTCAACATCTGCCTTTCTTCTTTCTGCTCTTCCCTCCATTGCTTTCAGAGTGCAGGGGTGTGCTATTTGTGGCCTCCGTCTTCAACCGAGGTGATGCGTATTGGCTGGAGACGCTGGCTGTGGCGTGCGTTCGAAGGGTGTAAACACGATAGCGGTTAACAGACCGCCAAATGCGGAAGAAACAGGAGACAAGGTGCTCGCGTGCGCATTTATTGGACGGTGGCGTGCCTCCAATGCAGATATAAGCCACTGCCTATACACTGCATGGCAGGCACAGTTTCACCTAACATTGTAGAAAAGCGACTTTATACTTACAGATACTTAAAATGTGGTAACGAAAAGCTCCTTAATTGCAACGTGATCGCTTGGTGTAACCCGCGGTGCCGTTTTGTGGCCTTAGTGCTATGTGCAAAGCTTCCCTTGCTATAACATTTTATAAGCTTTTAAAGTAATCCAAATTTTATTTCAGGACGCATTCGTAAATTAATTAAGCTTGCACTAAATTTTATTGTAGTCTCTGGGGAAACAATGTAGGAAGAAAGGCGGAAAAATTAAAACTCCTTTCTTAATACAGAGCTCAAGGAGTGTAAAACATCTGGAGACGCAGCAATTGCTTGGGCAATGCCCTCGAAACCGCACTAACACTGATTTGTCTTATCAAACAAGCGTTATTGGGATATTAGTGGCATATCGACTGTTTCGAAACCTTGGGAGCTTTCTTGCAGTAGTTGGAGGATTCCGTAGCACTAAAATTGGTCAATCCTAGTAAACGACTGCTAACGTTAGAAGGCAAAAGGAAATATCGAGAGGTCTTCACTTGCGCCTAACAACGCCCCGTATTTAAGAGTACTTGCGAGGTGGTCCACGCTTAGTTTCATTCTCATAATTAAAAGAGAAGAAATGCAGCATTACTCGGTCAGTTAAAACATTTCTTTCTTGTTATATTTTGTTTCACGGTCCCGCCAGAGGGAGTAAACATGCACGTTCTTCCATATGCACAGTCTCGCCTATTGATGTCACAAAAACGTGCGTCCATTACGTCATCCAATTCTTCAGCTGCCTTCCTTCGCACACGAGAGCCCTGAACGCACATGAATATGGCGCGGATTCAGTCGCAATGCAGGGTTTGTTTTTGTTTTCCTCAGTGGCTTCGGCCCCTAACAGGATGATATATCAAGATACACTAGCCTTTTCTTTTTGTTTATTATTCTTTGTCCTCCTTTAGTACCCAACCTTATGCCCTCCTTAGGCGCACTGTAACACATTCGGGCGCCGAATTTGTTGCAGTAGGACGTAATGGGGTCAATATAACGCTTCTCAAGGGTGTTTTTCTGCGTCCGCAACAGTTCAAGCGAACGGTATATTCGTTGCCACTGCAGGGCTTGCCGATATGAAAGCCACGTGTCAAGATTACTCAACGCAGGTGCCGAGGTAGCAGGCACTTGTGGCTAGGAATGCGGCCGAGGATATTTGTCTCCCGCCCACCTATTCGTAACGAAATGCCGACGTGCTGGGATTCTTAGTTCAGAGCCCTCGCCCTGCACATAAAGTTTCGTGGCTTGGCTTGGCTCCGGTCGGCTTTGCTTCGTTATTCGGGCGACTTGTTCTCCTTACTCTTTCAGTCAACGGGATCCACTCGCCACCTGGCATCGCGCAACTTCGCCCTCTGTGCAGGCCAAGGCAGCGTTAGTTTTGCTCGGCAATAGCGCCGCGACGCGGTCGCCCCTGGCAGCGTATACAATGATCTCCCATAGCGTGAAGGTGAAGCTTCACGACCAGTGAGAGTGTTGAAAGATACTGGTAATACGTAGTCGTGGCGTCGGTGGCGATGATATAAGGACCGTCACAGGGTATCAACGTCACATTTATGCCTCGTGACATGGACGAAGTTGTGACTCGCGGGGCTGCAACACAGTGCACTTAGATCCGGAAAGCCATGCTCTAGCTGAGTTCAAGGGTCTACGGCACATATCGTAGACAATGGGTAATGTTTTTAACCGCCATGGACGGTCATTCATGTGCACTATGGAACATGTACAATAAGCTTGTAGCTTTTAATGTTCTGCCTTTTGTCTTACCAAGCTAAGTGTTGCGCACGATACCATGGTACTGAAAGTTTGCGGGCAAACTGAGCGGCCAGGCATGGCGTTCTCTGCGCCTCAACCGGAAAGGACGGCATCGCGAAACCGTGTGCGTGCGTATCTCAGGAACGAGCAACAAAATGAGACAGGACGATCACCTCGCTCCGTGCCGCGAATTACTGGGGCGACTGTGCCATCATATCTGTGTAGGAAGCAGCTGAGGTGCTCGTTTGAGAGGTTGTTTGGAGGGGCAGATTTCAGATATCATGCGGAGGCGTGTTTGGGAAAGATAATGGGAGAAGCGTTATTGAAAAATTAGTAACGCATTATTTTGTATTATTCGTCGATGAACGGGGCCAGCCCTGCGATCCGTGTAATATTTCGAAGGCCGGGGTCGCGACGGCGCTAGCCTCTCTTTAGCGACAAATTCGCGGGCAGCGGTGTAATGACACGTTCGTCGCAAACGCGCTGATTCCCGTGCGCGATAGTCACTGCACTGTGTTTTTCTTCAATCGTGCCGCCGCCTCACCGAGCCTGGCTTCCACGCAACCATCTCCGCTGTTTAAGGGGCATGCGTTGGCTTTGATGCAGATCTCTTTTATTCACCTTCTTTCTTTCTGTCTTTCTTTCTTACCTTTCTTCCTCCTTTCCTTTCTTCCTCCTTTCCTTCTTTATTTCTTTGTTTGCTTCTTCTTTATTTTTCTTTGTTTTTTTATTTCGGTCTTTCCTTCTTCCGTTCTTTTTTTTTCGTTCTTCCTGTCTTTTTTTCTTTCTTCCTCCTCTTTTTTCTTTCTTTCTTGAACCGCCACCATGTTTTAGTGGTTATGCTCCTCGGCTGCTGCCCCGAAAGGTGTGGGTTCGATCCCTGTAGCGGCGGATCCATTTTGATGAAGGCGAAATGCTATAGACCCGTGCACTGCGCAGTGTCATTGCACGCTAAAGAACCCCAGGAGGTTGAAATTATCCGGAGCACTTCATTACGACGTCCCTCATTTCCGAGTTACTTTAGGGCATTAAACCACCGGCCGACCGACCGACCGACCGACCCGACCGACCCGAACGACCCGACCGACCGACCGACCGACCGGACCAACCGACTGACCATCCGACCGACCGACCGACTGACTGACTGACTGACGTATCTTTCGTAACAGAGGAATCGCAAGGTACTGCGCCTTTTGTCCTCTCGCGCATGCGCAGCTTGTCGGAGCGTACGGGTAGTAAGGGGTAGGTTGGAAAGACGGTTTTCGTCGAGATCTAGGATTCACACCGACCGCTATAAAAAACGTAATATCACAAGCAAGCGAAATCGCGAGAGTTGAGTGCAGATCATAAAAATGTCATCTCTTTTTTGTAACTATTATGCCTACGTCTTCCATGCAGCAGACTTTTGGCGAAACACCACAGCGCCGCTATAATTCTATAAGATATTTATTTCGCATTCCAGTGGCCTCAAGATATGACGTCTTCGACAGTATAGAGTGAGGTCAGTCAAATGCTGATATGACTCATATGACTTCCAGTACTCACTCGCATAAACAGGTGATATAACTTTGGGTACTAATCGTGCTATCTCTCTGCCGCCTTCATAAATAGCTCGAGTGCTGACAAGGGCTGTCTTACGGCCTCTAAAAACCTCTAAAAAGGTGACCGCGCCTGTGTACAAAAACCCCCAATATTCACAGCGGCAAGGATAAAACAAGGTCGTTGGTACGCATATATATTCATGATATTATAGGTTCACAGAGTGTGCATAACACATTACATCGTAAAGAATGAGAGGATCATAACACGTTTATCTACATAACGGTTGAATCCAGGAGACAAAATTGGCTATTTGGCAACGTGGTGGCAACTATAATTTTACAAGTGAAACTGATGATAATGAACTTTTATGGCGCAAGGGCACCTGTGGCCAAAAAGCGCCATTGCACAAGATATTTTTCTACTTCTCATTTGGGTTCAAACACCCATTTCCCAATCATTTCAGCCTAAATAAGCCGAGCACCAGACCAGGGGAAAGCTTGTACCCATTCTATCACGGTCGCTACCCGGCGGCACTGGGAATCGAACCCCGCACCTCCCGCATGCGAGCCGGGTGCTCAAACCACTCGGCCGTCGTATCGGTGCAACCGAAACTTAATTTATTGTGGGTCAATTTATGAACGAGAGCCAATGGTTGCGATTTAAATAACCATGGCTGTATGTTGCCGAATTAAAAACTAAGCCGCTTTGCTGGTGATTGTTTAGGGCAGCCGAATTGCTTCTCACGTGCGATTATTTAAAAACAGAACTGACTGAAGAAAAGAAAATAGATGAGATAGGTCACGGATCCCCGGATGACACTCGGGCCGAGAGAATGGACTAGGCGACAGGTGTACCCACACAGACGCAGCCTACGTGACACAAACACTAGCAGACAAAACTAACTAACAAAGCTAACACAAAACACAGACTGCCAATACACACGACCCGGGAACACCAAGTCTACTAGCGTTCGGCGTTCGTGCTCATGGTTCGGTGCATTGGCGAGCATCCCTAATTCTTTTCTTCCAATTAGTGCCCGACCAGCACTCACCGGAGTACATACGAGGGCTTGCAGCCAACTTGGTGAGAGCTAGGGGATAAAGTAGGAAGGAGGTAGTAACGGCAGACTGAAGGCATGACTCAGAGCTCATCAACTGGCTTAGTATAGAGGTCAGTGGCCTTAAAAATACTCACAGATCACCTCCAAATATAGTTACTCCTGCGCTAAAGCAGCCATGAAGAGTGGTTTGGTGCGGGAGTGCAGTTCCGCCTTCTAAATTGATGCAAAGTGACATGACGTACGAGAGACCCTGCGAAAAGAAATTGGCAGACGGGGGCTTCCCGGAGACGTGGCAGCGCCCACGTCACCGTCTACATCGTCTGCGGAGATGTGCAGCTATCTTTGTATCTCTTTATTACTTTCCCATACCAGACCACCCCGAGCGCTTGGTTTCTGAGGTGAAACCAGATTAAGGGTCTGACAGGAGCTGCGCCCACTTAGTGCCTGCAAGCTTGCGCGTACGCCTTGCAGAAGGTCGCGGTACGTGCACTCAAATCTTCTCGTAGCAGCGATGAAGTACTGTGCATTTAGCAACCGGAACTTGACTCCCTCAGAGCTCACACTGCCGCTTCCAACCCTTAAATGTGACACCACGCTGTTGTATGAAGCGTAAAGGCATCTGACGCCAAGCTCACAAATTGCGCCATGACTGGCTATTGTGCCTACAAGGATAGGCTGCTGCAGCATTCTTCGCCTGTAACTGCCGATGGAGTGTATAAAAGCTTTCCTCTTTCCTAGCTGGGCGCATATCGAATATTCTTAGCCTTTAACTCACGAGCGTTGCCTTTTATACGTTCGCTTGTTTCCCTGTGCAGTGCCTTCCGGCTTTTTTCGTCCCTGGGGTTCTGAGAGGGGCTCCTTCCTGGGTAGCTAATTTTGGCCTCATCTGCGGTCAATGCCACGCGACAGGACGCGTTATATCGTGTAACGTCAAACAGGCCACTGAGAGCAGTGGCCGACGTCCTCTGTGCGAGCCATGAATCTCAATGACAGCAGATAAGGAACGGCGGGTAGTCGCTGGAGATGCTTTTGAAGCATCTCATCGCGTTGGCCCTCTATGTGAAGTCTGGGATGGTGAGATGCGCACTATGCACACATTTGCTTCCATACGCGCTCATGTGAGCGCGTTTGTTGAAAATACGTGGCTAAAGCCATACAGACTGAAAAGGATTCCCGTATCAATATGCACATTTACTTTTTTAAAAAGTTACCCTCAAGAGAAGCGATTTCTGAATAGTCTGCGAGAACTGGCTCTGTATTATCTTGTGAAAACGAAAAAAAAAATCGCAGTGTTTCAGTGATACTAGATGCCCTACCGATCATGCATAGCCAATAAGGGAATTGCATTGTGCAACTGATGATTTAGGATCTGTGCAGTGCGTCCTCATGTTCATGTTAGTTTTTGTCCCCCTACTTCCGTTACTTTTTTTATGAAACCTGTCATACCAATTTTTTTATTATTTTCTTGCTAAACACGTCAGATATTTTTAGAGAACAATGCTGAGACAAACAAGTTACGCTTCGAAATACTCTTCCACAGAACAACAACGACAGTCAGTCTGAACTCATTCAGAACGTCATGCTAAACTGTTCAGTCAACAGTAATTAAATGTTTGGTCAAATTTTTAGGGGAATCCCCCTATGTGGAGTACATTTGTAATAAGGAAGTAATTATTCATTGTAGTAATTACTTCAGCTTGCCGTACCGGTTAGTCAGTTGGCAGAGCGACTGCTCTGGTATCGAACTGCTCCGGTTCGAACCCCGGTCTAGGACCAATTTTTCTTTAACTACGAAGTTTCTGAGAAAGCTGCCTAGCTTTCCTTTGAAGCCGTATGGCGGCGCTTGGGTGGATGCCCATGAGTAATTACTCCCTTATTACTAATTAACTGCTTCAGTCCCTTCTTACGACATGCCAATTGCTCATTCTTCTGGAGACTTGCGGTTTCTCTCTTGTATCGCAAATGTGGAAACCTCTTCGTTTAGCTAGGATGGCACTGCCCTTTTTTTTTAATTCACGTCCTGGAAATCTGAAACAAACGCGTAGCTCTATTGAATCCACCATATATCACTATGGGCGCTTGCTTCCACTAGTAAAAGAACTTACATATGATAAAGAGCGAACGTTTAACTTCAATCATCATTTTTTAGGACATGATTAGCACAATTTATTATGCTCAGAAGGAAATAATAATTAGCAGGAACGTTTGCTATTGAAACAAATTAGCACACTTCATGCGCAGTGTGTGTCGTAAGTGCCCACACCATGTAGTATGAACAACAACTACGTATACTAAACACGCTTTGTCTGGCGGTGAGGGATATCATTAATTAAAAATTTGTTCGCACGTGCACTACGAGACTTAAGTTGTCTAGTTTGCAGTCTAATGTCAGTGGTTGAGATTCGATACATTAAACTATATAGCTCTTATATGGCGGCGTATAACTATAACTCTCCACCGTGCTTAGGAAGCCAAACTGCAGTCATAGATTCGTCTTTTGCGCCCTGGGACTTCTATAAAGTTCCATCGTTTCAGACTTCATTTTTATGACACACTCGTATAGCAATGCACAAATGTAACAAACGAGGCAAAGGATATGGCTGCGGAGTAGATGTTTTTTGTTTGATGGGCAGCTTGTGAAAGAATGTTATCTTCTTGTTGACAAAGTTGATCCCTTCATTTCTTCCTTCCCCCTTTCTTGTCTCTTCTTTCATCTTTCCCTGATGGAGCAGCGAACGAAAGATGAAGAAATAAATTGAATTAAAGATGAAGGAATCAACAAGCGGGAGAATACGCCTTTCGTCTGAAGAGACCGAATTTCTCCGGCCTAGTATGTCGCCGCCCTTGCCCCGTTATTGTTATCGTGGTCTCCGGGTCACTTCGCTTCCGTTGGCAGCCAACAGTTTCGGTTTTTTCTGTTTTTTTTCTGTTTTTGCTTCTCTGCTGCCCGCCTCTAGTGCCCCGACTCTTGATCTATTGAGACAGTCATCTTGCGCTCTTATTCACGTTTTATTGAGACGTGTATTAGGGAATAATGATGTCGAGGTCACAATCCCAGTCATCCGGTCAAGCGGAAAACTCTTCTGGAACAGACGGCGAAACAGCAGCGATGGCTGTTATTGATCAGGTATGCTTAATTACCCTACAGGCTCGCTGTGTGACAGGAAGGGTGTTTACTCTCGGTGAGTTTTGTTTTGCTGATCTCTTTGTTTCCGGTGCTGAAGAGGCACGATATATAACAGATCTCCGAGTTCGTGACCTCATTCGACTCATTTATTTATCCTCAGTCTACTATGCGACGTCATATTTTTATTATAGTTGGCGGAAGGCGGCGCTGAGAATAGAATAGGGACGCTGTCAATAGTCTACCTCTCCCTGCACTCTCAACAGCAAAGAGTAAAAAGGAAATAAACGGTTCTATAGTGCACTTTATTATAAATGCAAGTGCGCTACAGGTTAGTTTACTTCCATTTTACTCCCATAGAGGCGTGTTCGTGTTTAGAGTGTAACTGTTTTAGCGAGCGTTAAAGAGCTCTTGTTCACAGAGTAGCAAGATCTTTAAGCGCCTTTTGATAAACAGCGGCGATGAGCGAAGATGAAGCGATGATAGAAGGGCGTGGTTGGCGACGTTATGTGAAAGCTTTATTCGTGTTTAGGTCCACCTTCAGAGAGCAGCGATCAATGGTCACATTGGTATGCTGAAAAGTATGACGGTGAAATATTAATGAACCCTACCTTCAGTGACATTGGTGCTAACCCATTTTTATTCATAAAATGAAAAATCCTAGATAGTACTTTTAAGTTTCACAGATAGGTTTCAGGAATATAAGGAAAAAAACACCGATCACGGTAAAAATCACACCCACCCCTTTTCATAAGGCACCTTTCTGACATCCGTCCATCAATCATCGTTATCAACCTGACCAGCGGCTATTATAGGGGTCTCCTTCAACAAACAATGCACTTCGACACAATGAAAATTTTTCCGCGAATTGCACGAATGCAAAGCAGAACGCAGAATAGCGCAAGCAAGTTGTTAATTTTGGTCGTTTCGTGTTCTTCCTTATGTTCGCGCAATTTGCGCAAAGTTTCGCATGTCATTAATAATGCAGCAGCTAGCCTGACGGTACGTTGTACTCAAGCCTATAGGCTTGAGCGTATGCCTTGGCAAGCCGATGGACAAGCAAGCCGTGTGAATCGAAGTAGTTGTGACACAGCACCTTGATTCACGTACGCTTCTTGTCAATGTTCAGGGTAGCCCTGATAATCACCTTGATAGTCACCAGTCACCTTGATAGGAATGATTACAGAATTTTATTGGTGTTTAATGGTATTTATTCAAAAAATATAAGCGAGGACAGTGGTAACCCTCAACGTCCATGCGACGATTGCGGACTGGTTGATGCCGATACATTTCATCTCAGCCTTAATTTTACAACACGCACATTTCCCAATAGTTGTTAATTCGAAGGTGCAAGACTTTCTGCTGAGAAGCTAACAAAAACAAACAATAGAAACTCATGAAGGTGCTGGCACAATCCTTTTGATAAATTAGTTAACCTCTGTTTGGCGCGCGTTCGTGCAACTGCTAGAACGTAAACATCCGGCGCCGCCCGCCGTGAGAGTATTGCCAGCCTGCTTGATTCTGCCAGCTTCCGTCCAGAGAGTTTGCCAAACCCTACTTTTTGGCGTGGTTTGATAGAACGAGAATCAAACGGACGTTTACCACTGAGGTATGACGAATGTCAGCGACAATTGGGACGCGCTCGAAATGCCGATACCAGTCGGAATGTTCGCTAATTCTTAGTACAGGTGCACGATGTCTCTTGCGTGCATGCCACGACACTCTCATTAGCGCCACGGGTAACCTCTAGTGAATGCTTCGTGACGTCACTTTGCTTGGACGGATCTCTTACTGACATTTTGACCAATGAGCGTGACGCGTTACTCCTGGTGTCTTACGCCAGTTGACAATGACTCCGCATGACTATGGCTTTAACAGACATCGCTCTGAAGTCGCCGTTTACTTTTTTAATCGAGTTATCAGCCCGACAAAAACACAGCCAGGAAATATTGCGTCTGAACCCCGGTGTCTACCCAACATTTGGAGCCTGAGGTTCAAGCTAGGCATTTTTTCGTACTATTAACCCCCCCCCCCCCCCCCTATTGAAACCGATGTTAAAGGCCGCGTAATTTGGTTCCTGTCATGTCAGAGGCAGTAAGTTCTCGGTCAACAGCTGAAAGGATGTTTGGCCGGTGCTCGCATGAATGAGGAGACAGCGACTATGAAAAGTTCGGCAAGAAAACACACGTGCAACCCACTTTTCCTAGACGTTCTTTAAGTTTAGCCATATTTTGCATCTTTATTATTATTAAAAGAAAGCCCTTCCGTCCATCTCGTCTTCTGTTACCACGCGAAGAGCAATGCTAAGACGAAAAGCAGCCCGACCCGTGCTTGTCAGCAAACTGATCGGCTTGCTTTCTGAAGGTTTCTGGGACGTCCCATAAATGCGGCGTCAAAGGCAACCTCCGCAGCCCATTCCTATCCACCCGTACCTGCGCGTGGGGCCAGGTCACGCTCTTGGCCACCCTTCGCACTCCGATAAGAGCAGTTAAGCCAGAATGCAACCCGACGCGGGAAGACACATCCATGAGGAAAGGCCAGTGTCGTTTCTCAAAGCGTAGCGAGCTTTTCATAGAGGAGCCAAAGCAAAACAAAAGAAACCTTGGCGTGGCTGTCAGCCACTTGTCGCGATTAAAGAGAACGGTACGGAGGAAAGAGCAAGTACAACTCGGGCACCGAAGGATGTGGCCCCAAGCCTGTGTGTCATGACCTGTTAAGCCTGCACTCTACGAAGTCTTTTGATCCATTAGCGGGTCGCGAAAGGCTCTGTGGTTCCTGCCCTCCGTTTGTTTGACAGCGCCTGCGGGTACCATATTTTTTTGCTCGGCGGTTTTTTGTTTGTGCTCCCACGCTGTGAAGGCGGCGAGAACGTGATAGCGCCGCTGGCGGGATGCTACGGAAGTTGCAGAGTAAGGAAGGGAGGGGATTGAGTCCCAAAGTACAGACCTCTGGAGCATAGTTCGAAAGGAGATTGGTTGGGGAGCGGCGTCACCTAATCCTGCCACCGGGTCAGTGGGTCGACGAAAGATGCGCGGCGTTGCATGCTTGAAGACTTGTGGGTTTTGTCGAACGGCCTCGCACGTGTCCAACACCTTAGCATATGGCTGCGCAACCTAGAGGCACACACCGGTACCATCTCAGCCACACCTTAGCTGGCCGTTGCAAACATAGTCTTGATTAGTGGAGAATCGACGTGGGTACAATACCCTTAGGGGACCGAGGTATGTGTAAGGAAAAGATTAGCCTTGCTGGATAGTGTCATTGGGTGCGGGGTTGGAAATTCTTGTGCGCGCATGTTACGGACACGGTTTGGCTGTGGAATTAACGCAGTAGGCCGCTACTGAGCCTAGTTCCAAGCAATCCCCGTTGAACGTTATCCGTGGCCACCCACAGGTGTCTCTGGTGGTCGGTAACAAGAGATGCACAAACCCACCAAGCTCGCATTTCGTGGGCCAGGGCTTATGGCACCCACAGGGGCAAGTGAATGTGACCCCTCGGCATATACGAGGACAAGGGCAGTCCTTAGTCATTTGTAACTTTTCTTCATGGACGCTTTTTTTTCCTCTTGCAACATCCATCGCATTGCTCTGTAGATGAACAAGCCTTATCTGAGTAATTTGGCTAATCGATATGAAATATAGGAAAGTCAGAAAACATAAACAATCAGAAAGGAACGAATTGAGCATGGTATAGTGTTGCAATGCAACGAGTTAGAGCATACGACCCTATGTAATCCCCTCCCCGGAGGGCCTTTAGGATATTTGAATAAATAAATAAATAAATAAATAAATAAATAAATAGTGTAGTGCAGCAAAATTTCATAGAGTGTAACACTGCCCTCGTATGTTTTCTCATAAGCGAAGTCTTGTAAGTCTTTCTCTGGTTATAGGGGCAACTGTGGAAGTTAAAAACAAGTCCCAAAGAACAAACCGCGAACCAAAAAAGTGAAAAAGATGGCTACCGTTAACTCTCAGTTAAGCACTTCATTGCAAGTTACACGTATTGCAGGTAAACAAAGAGATGACACCGGAAATGAACTACTTCTTTGTTCTCTATAATGTCTTTTTTTATTTATTAATTCCAATATTTATTTTGTTCTTTACCAAATGTTCTTTTTGTTTACTCTTTGAATCACTTTTTCTGAGAGTCTGCCACACCTAGCGGAAACTTCTTTCAAACAAATTTTGCAGCACTGCTTGTGCCGAAACAAGGGTACCTTTTAATGTAAGCTACCGAACGTTTTAAATTATTTTTCTCAAAACAATATGACATTGCAGGCAGTTCGTACTTTGATATATACATTATACGTACTATAATATCCGTAGCGTTATCATTCTCTTCTGTGTTTCTAACTGCGTCGCATCTCGCTAAAACATGCGTACATTAATGTCACTTTGAGGGCTTTTTATCAAATACATATTGCTTGAGTGCAACAGGTTAAACCATTGCGATGATTTGAACACAATTTTCAATACATCCTTGATGAAGATCAAAAGTACGTGTTGCTATTTTAAAGACTATTTGACTTGCTTGACGCTTGCAGACACTGCTTAGGTGGAAAAAAATGTTTTGGGGCAAAATGGTGACCAGTGGCGTCTGAAATTTTGTGACTAAGAACAGCGGGTAACGAAACAACTTAAATCTTGCTTCGCTAGTTCTAGGTGCTCCTCTTAGTCCACGGAGTTCTGTTAAAGTCTATTTTCTTGGAAATGTCACGGCAGCCGTCCACACACTTTCTTGACTTCAGCTTTTTGTTCAGAAAGTGAGAGTCCAGCGCAAACACCTAATTCCTGAAGATGTGAACTTTGGGGGGGCGGGGGGGGGGGGGGTGATTAGCTGAGCGTGAATGCTCGCAATTAACGCCGAATGCTCTTAATTAGCGGAGGAAGACATTTACAGCCTGAGAGTGTCGTCTAGTCGTTCATTGCACTTCCCTCCTCTGTTATTCTAGACTCACCCTGGAGCAAGGAAGAGGAAGTAAGTTTCTTTCGTAGAAACGACCTCTGTCGGTCATTAAACCTGGAAACGCGACGACTTGTTTCTTTCATTTTCCATTTCACCGTGTACGCCAAAATCCTGTCGGCTGCTGCGTTCAGCTTCTTAAACCATCGCTGCGCTTGTATCTCCTGGCACTTAATCACTGGACGGACGAAAGAAATGCTTGTTATTTTCAGCCAAAGTAAATTAGAACAACACCACGCATTCCCAACCAAGTATACTGCAATTAGGCTCCTTCAGCTGTCACTCTCTTAAGCTAGCGGTGCTCAGCGATGTACAGGTGCCCAGGAGACCGAGGGCAGATTTAATTCCTTTCGTCGACACGCGACATCTCCGCTTCTAGGTGCTAAAGAGTTAGAGCTATTTTGAGGGTGTTAGCGCTTCCCGTCGGAGTTTTAACCCTCTGGCGTAGACGGTCAACGAACGCGTAGTCCAAGTCCGACGTCCTCTGCACCAGTAACTAGCTGCACCGGAAACAACTTTTACGGCGTTCACAAATAACGACGTTCGCGGCGAATCTCGGAGGACTAGCTTTCCGTAGGCTCATCATGGCGGAGAAGTAATTAGTAGCTTAGAGCTCACACTCCCATCGCGTCCGTGCAGTCATTTTCTTAAGAAAGCTTTTGCAATTGGCTTCCTTAGAGTAAGCTGTTCATCAGGGGGCGCGTTGATGAAAGATTGATGCTCTACTGTAGGTTATCAGCGAGCATAATCTCAGCAGCCCGCATTTAAATATCCTGCAACATGATATTTAAGACTTAATTTGACTTGATTCGTTCAATCGCCGTGGTTTCCCACTGGTCGGTGTCTCCGCCAGCAAAAAATATATAAACCAAGAAGCAATCTTCGATGCCTGATTGGCTGTCTTAAGTGTTTCGTCTTGATTAGTTGTATGTCTCATTTTCCGATGGTACGGGCGATCATACTGTTGGTGTTTTTATTTTTTGTCCTCGTGTAATATCCACTGCCTCACCGCGCTGTGCAAACCATTTGCACAACCTCAACGCACCCGTATGATTTGAGCCGTAACCATAGCATAGAGACCTTTCTTTTTTTTTCAGAGAGATCTCAAGTCAAAGGTCATGTACAACCTCAAGCCTTTCAAAGGATCGTAAAGATGCTAAGCTCACGAAACCAGAAGCAGGATAGTCTGTCCTCTCTGCCCGCCCGTGTTATGAACAGTGGCTATTCAACAAAAAGCCTGCACATAATCGCTAATTTAAGCGGTTTTTCAAAGTGACGTCCACAAGTCTGCCACGTGGTGCACCTTTGCCGAGATCTTACGCACACGTGTGATGGGTGGATCACCTGAAAAGCCGGCAAGAGCACGGCCATTAGGTTAAGCGTGGGATGCTCAGCGGGTATTACTGCTCCAGCAAACGTGGCTTTTTGCACGCTGCTGGAAGGGCTGTCTTATGTGTGGCTGCCCTATCCGACAGTGAGCTTCCCGACTTAACAGGTGAGGTTGCTGAATGGGGAGGTCGTAAAAGATAGTTGTTTACTTTTCTGTACCTTCATAGAGTGTTCCTGCGAAAGTGAACCATCTTGAAAACTTTATTTTGCAAGCTCTAACGAGCATTTGTACAACTGACACGTGTCTTCAGAGAAAGCGTGTGTGCTTTGTCGGGGACAGATGCTGCCGACAGAGCGCTCTAAATGTTTCCACATGCCTTCTCCATTCGCAGTTTCGGAGAAGCGTTTTTCTCTGCCCATCCGTGCGGTCTGCTCTCCGGTTTTATGTCATCGACAAGCCGATTCATCCTTAAGTAAGCATTGCGGTCGGCACCGGGTGCTCTGTCGTCAGCTGCGCAGCCGCTTTTACTCTTACACCACTTTATAGATACTGCCGTTTATTTCAACATATCTCGCCATCTTTGCTGACGTCATCAAAACATTAATTGCTGTCCAAAAGTTAGTGTGAGAATATTGGGCGCTGAATGCACACGAAGACTAGGCAAAAGTGGTTCTCTGCACGGCTCTTTAAAAGGAGTAGGCTCCTTAAAGAGAGATTGATGACTAAGTGATTTCGGCCTGTATCGATATATTACCTTATTTTAACGATAAAAATGGCAGTTTATACTCAAAATGAGCTCTTATGAGCTAGAAATGGCTAAGCAATGAAATATGTCATCACAGGCCGTTTTCGTAAATAACTACGTGAGTCGACGCAGGAAGGCCCGCTGGCTTTCCATATAACAAATCCTGGCCAACCAATTCTGACCTTCATGTATCGACTCCCCCGCACCACCTTTGCTCCGCTATTCGGGCTTGTTAGTGCCAAAGCACTACTTCACGGGGTGAAACTCAACCAAGGATCTTGTGGCTTGCATGATCTTGAGGGCGCAGGAATAAATATTGCCGCGACCGAGTATCGAACCCGCGGCGGCGAGAGAACACTATGGTAACGCCGCAGCCGATCACGCCTCGTGTGTTAAACTGCAACACACTCTCACGCTGTGCATTGAACATCATCGTCTTCATCACCTTCCATCTGCGGCACGAACACATCAGATCAGCTTAACCTCGGTCAGAGCTTAACTTGAGTTTAATATTTTCACCAGACGTGCTGCCGACGACCCAGCAAATCAAAACCATGGGCTAAAAAAATTGGTTTTTGCTAACCAGGCTAAGCTCATGCTTTAGCGCGTCTACACGGTTTAAGTGCGTAAAAACTCTACCAAGTTTTTGTTCCGTAGTCGTTCGAAAAATCTAAATAATTAAGCAGCGAAAGATCGTGGGTTTGAAAAAGCCGGCATTATCTGGTGACCCGCGCCCGGCCATTAAAGAATCGAATAATGAACGCATTCACATTGTACTCGTGCATCATAACCACACTGAAAATTTCTTTGAGGAACGATCGAAACCTCTTTTAGTCATGCAGGCTGCCGACAAAACGAATCATGAAAGTGGGGACTGCTAACGATCGATTGTGGGCTCTGTCTACAGGAAGCGGTCTCCGAATAGTTTGCTAGTGATTTCGCAATGCCGCGACGTCGCTCCGTGTTAACGCACCCGGCAGGGTCAGCCAATCCGCAGATCCTTGGGCTCGAAGCATTGAGCCATTCAGGGCCTGCGTATTCTGTTGCCATCCAAGGCTTCGTCTCCAGTTTGTCCTCCCAAAGCGACGGACAAAGAGCAAAGCACGTTTCGCGCACGAAAAAAAATATTCGCACTGGCTCTTGCATCCGCTCCTTCCTTGCGTGCGATCCTATTTCTTGATCTTTCGTCCTTTAGCGGATTGGCTTGAGTCGCAAGATACGCGAGCCGGGCCACATCTGCATAGTCGCTTTCTTGACCCGAGGGTGTTCCTGAGGACGACTTGTGCACCCTGTGTTTACACAAAGTCGGCTATGCCGCGCAACTTGGATGTCTCTGCATTAAGATATTCACCGATAACATGGCGACTGCCAATGAAAGCAAACGATGTTCTCTGCCCAGCAGATTCAGAAAGTGCTCTTTCCAGTAGCGCTTTCTGGCGTTATTCATCACTATGTTTCGATGAAATCGTCGCCATAACTGATCTCTAACTAGAACCGCAACGATCCAGTGTCCGTTACCCAATCCAACAATTTTTTTTTTTGCTTGGGCCACAAATCCCCATGCTACCATGACGCTTTATCCAGCACGGCAAACCAGTAACTAATAAAGGCCCTTTATGCGGACACTTCAGGTGGAGGCATCACATGTCACCGCTGCAAAGGCAATTCGCGCGATACTTCCACGAACGCAACTTCACTCCGAAGTTCTAGGATGCGTGCAGCCCTTATTCGCCTCAAGGCATGTGTCATTTCCGTACGGAATCCTATTTTCAAAGGAATTGCTAAGGACCTCTGATTGCAGCTGAACATCATCATAATGAGTCGTAAGGCATGCCAAAAACCATTTAAAAAGCAAAGTCGTCGGCCACTGAGATTTTGAGATTTCCAGGGTAGTCATGAACATGTCTCAGCTCAGCTCAGCTGACCTCGGAATTTATTTAAGTACGCCCTTTAATAAAAGCTCTCATGTGTACATTTTTCTAGGCATCTGTGCCAGCATGTGCACCCACAGTTATCACGGCGGCCCAGGCTGATGCTGATTCGGTCGTAGCAGAATACCGTAAAGTTTGGTGCTAGGGTCTACCGCCACAAATTCCTCCAGATTTGGCCTCAGCAGAGCAGAGAATTACTGGCAGGACCCAGTCGTTGTGTCATTGCCGGCAGAAGAGCAATAGGAAGTTCTGCTAGCTTTCTTGTACGAAGCTCAGCTCACTGAGGAGGCACTTAATGTTAGCGCATGGAAGGGCGGCAGCGATTCAACCTGATACAAATAGCTCGCGTCTTTCACCTTACACATAGACGTATCTATTGTTTCAAGACAGTAGTTGTTGCGCGTCACAACCTGCTCCTAGATTGTTACAGCTTAAGGACGACAAGGCAATCCGCCTTACGCAGCTGAAAAAGTTCTAGCACGAAAGCACTCAAACACTCAATAACCACGACCTTGAACCTTGTCAACCGATCTTAAGGTCTTGAGCCGTTGCCTAGCGAAAGTGACTTCACGTTAACTTTCTTATGTGTGAAATAAATAATAAAGTAAATATTGCCGCGACTCGGATTCGAACGCGTGGCGGCTCGAAACAACCAGCTTCGCTGGCCACTGCACAAGAGTACTACGCTATCGCCGCAGCCGATCACGCCTCCTGTCAAACTGGAAGGAAGGAAGAAAGGAAAAAAAGAGGAAGGAAGGAAGGAAAGAAGGAAGAAAGAAAGAAAGAAACAAAGAAATAAAGAAACAATGAAAGAAAGAAAGAAACAAAGAAACAAAGAAACAAATAAGGAAAGAAACAAAGAAGGAAAGAAACAAAGAAGGAAGGAAAGGAGGGAAGGAAGAAAAGAAAGGAAGAAAAGAAAGGAAGAAAAGAAAGGAAGAAAAGAAAGGAAGAAAAGGAAGGAAGGAAGGAAGGAAGGAAGAAAGGAAGAAAGAAAGAAAGAAAGAAGGAATGAAGGAAGCAAGAAAGAAAGAAAGAAAGAAAGAAAGAAAGAAGGAAAGAAGGAAAGGAAGAAAGGAAGCAAGAAAGAAAGGAAGCAAGAAAGAAAGAAGGAAGGAAAGAAAGAAGGAAGGAAAGAAAGAAAGAAACAAAGGAACAATGAAAGAAAGAAAGAAACAAAGAAACAAAGAAGGAAAGAAACAAAGAAACAAAGAAGGAAAGCAACAAAGAAGGAAAGAAAGGAAGGAAGAAAAGAAAGGAAGAAAAGAAAGGAAGAAAAGAAAGGAAGGAAGGAAGCAAGAAAGGAAGGACGCAAGAAAGAAAGAAAGAAGGAAAGAAAGAAAGAAAGAAGGAAAGAAAGAAAGGAAGCAAGAAAGAAGGAAAGAAAGAAGGAAGGAAAGAAAGAAGGAAGGAAAGAAAGAAGGAAGGAAAGAAGGAAAGAAGGAAGGAAAGAAGGGAAGAAGGAAGGAAGAAGGAAAGAAGGAAGGAAAGAAGGAAGGAAAGAAGGAAGGAAAGAAAGAAAGAAGGAAAGAGGGAAGGAAAGAAGGAAAGAAGGAAGGAAAGAAGGAAAGAAGGAAGGAAAGAAAGAAGAAAAGAAAGAAGGAAGGAAGGAAGGAAGGAAGGAAGGAAGGAAGGAAGGAAGGAAGGAAGGAAGGAAGGAAGGAAGGAAGGAAGGAAGGAAGGAAGGAAGGAAGGAAGGAAGGAAGGCCTCACACTCCGACACACTCTCGCGCTGTGCAATGCACATCGTCGCCTTCATCAACTTCCATTTGCAGCGCGAACAGATGAGATCCGCTTAATCTCGATCAGAGCTTAACCTGACTCTAATGTCGTCGCCAGACGTGCCAACGACCTAACAAATTCAAACCATGAGCCAATCGGGCTTAACACTTGTTTTCGCAAGTCTACTTCGTTCAACTAAGTTACATCCCTTCCATTTTTTTTATTACTGGTCGAGGAAGGAAATATAGGTATATGAAATGCAAAGAGACGTGATTTCGAGAAGACGATGGTTTCCGGAGTTACACACATGATGTATTGATGAAATAATTGGAAACGAATCAATGGAACTAAAGTGAAAATGTGCACGAAAATTGTATGCACTATGAAAAAGGCTTCCATTCCCACCAGATTCCGTATCCGCGCTAGCAGGTGTTTTTTATTTGCTTTTTGTCAATAAAATGGCGCTGCTGATGCACCAGAGCTCCATAGGGCTGAAGAAGAGCGATAGAATCTCCCTTCCGTCACATGTAGCTTTATAGCTGACGCTATATACCACTCTACAAGCGTCAGCAGCAACCCTTTGGAGTGGAGACCTACACTCTAAAGAGAAAGGAGTAAAAAGAGAGTAACCTGTCTTCTAGCGCACTCCCTTATATAAAAGGGATTGCGCCAGTGGGCAGCTTAATCTCTCTTTACTCCCATATGGGCGTATTAGAGTTTGGAGTGTATGAAAAGTAGTGTACATCTTACAAACTAGAGGTCCGAAGGAATGAGTCTACGAATTTTATAAAACCATGTAAAGAAGCAGTCTGTGGCCAAAGAGCGCCATGGCACAAGGTTTTTTTTTCTTCTCGTTTACTCTAGGTGGGGTCAAAGACCCATTTCAAAAGCATTTCACCCTAAAGAAGCAGAGCACCAGGCAGGGGAAGCTTGTACCCATTGTATCATGGGTGAGTGTCCGGCGGCACTGGGGGATCGAGCCCCGCACCTCCCTCTTGACGTTTCGGCTCCCGTATAGCAGCCGAAACGTCTTTTGTGTATTCTTTTTATGTTGTGGTCGGCGTGTGCAATGTCAAGTTTTATGATTCGCCCCGACCAGACGAGTTTTCGTCCAACTATTGATTCATTTCACCTCCCGCATGTGAGGCGGATGCTCAAACGACTAGACCCCAGCTGCGGTTTGCAGCAAAGTGCGTAGTGAAAGCGGATGATGACAACTCACAAAAGGTCAAAGGGTTACTGAAGATCACAATAGATTGGAGGAAGGACTGCTTTCTTTTAGGCAGTAAAAATGAACGGCAGGCTGCGTCGTACGTCACACCGGAAAGAATAGGGCCGATGAATCAGTGCTTACTTCGACGAGGCTTATGGTTTCTATCAGCCGCAGCGCTAATACAAGCCGTCAACAAAGTGGCACCCGATACCTCGGCGTTCCTACCGTCCATCTGCTCTTCTCGGGTTTATCAGCACTGAATAAAAACCGCCGCCGTGCTTTATCGCATTTTTTTTTCGCCTTTTCTTCATGCGGGGGGACGGATAAGTAGTACAAAATTGTGTGGAGCTCGAAACGCCACAAAAGGCAAAACGAACTATGCCAATACTGGAAGCAGTCATGAACGTTGGTTTCTTTGTTTAACTTTTGCCCATTCCAACTCTGTGTACACTCACATGGATCCACCTGGGCGCAATATCGTATTTTTGTAAGCTGAGCTAAGTACACTGGGCTGTGGTTACCGACCCTCGGCTTTGGCGGCTCCCTCCGCCAACGTCTTTCTTGCCCCTCACCCGTTAGAGTTCTGGCATCAGCCGGATCGGGAGAGTATCAGTTAACACGATGGCCAGTTCGGACTGCAGTGGGTGTGGGCCCAGGCTGAGGAAGCGTGGGTGGTCGGGGGTCGCTCGTAGCAAAGATATATTAAATTTCGTCCAGTGTTCTTTTTTGTGAGCGGCTCACTGTAAGCTGTAAACAAACATTAGAGACTTACTACAGGCGGAACCAGTCACGCAGTAGCAAAGGTGCCGTCAAGACGGTTATTGCCCTCACTGGCCTTATCTGTCACTAAGTCGAGGCCATAGCATGAAGTTTGTGATGTTGATTACAGAGATTGTGTGTTCGTTTTCGTTTGTTGGTTGGTTTTTGTTTGTTTGTTTGTTTGTTTGTTTGTTTGTTTGTTTGTTTGTTTGTTTGTTTGTTTGTTTGTTTGTTTGTTTGTTTGTTTGTTTGTTTGTACACGTGCGGATATGTAAGCAAGAATGGAACTTTAAAACCCCTATGACTGAACCTGTCATTAACAAAACAGGTAAATTTGGTCCTAGGAAGGTATTTCGGGGATCGACAGGACAACTTATAGTGTCCACTGAGCGAAAATAAAAAGTAATTCTTTTCTTTAAATGCTTATATTTCCAGAGATAAAAGAGTGCTGTCTTCTCCGCCTTGGGTTTTTCGCGTGGGAAACTTCGGAGGCAGGAAGACACTTCTGTAGGGCAGATGGTTGGAGAATGTCAGAGCAAATTGATGTTCGTGTGTTGACGTAAGACAACTTCCTCAATCTAGCGCGAAATACGTTGAGCGCAGTGCTGCCAGGAACGACTATTCGACGCACTGAAAACTGTTTGCATGGCACACTTGTCAGCCGTTTCTTCGCATTCCGGATAGAGCCCGCCGTTCTTAATAATACTGAAGGCAGAGCGCGTACGCATACGCATCTTTCTACGAACCAGCGATTCCTGGCGTCCTGTTATCCAGCGTCAATTTTCTTCGTTTGCTCAGCGCTTATCTTGTTCTTTTTAAGCAGTTTCTGTTCCGTAGTCTGCGTGCGGTGATTGCGATTGTACTCATGTGTGCTGTCGTTCGCTTTCCAATATCACCATTTGTTTACTGCGGAAAGCAGTGTATCTCCCACATGGACGAAAGACTTCTATGTGAAAAAATGTCTCTTGAGCCTGTGTCTGTCATCTTTAATTTTAAGGTTGTCCGTGCATATAATTCTCTAAGTAATCCTGCGGAATGAAAGATATTAAGATGTAGAAAGTATCAGCAGTCACCGTGGCATGTTCAGATTTTTCTGCAGAAATGGTGGTGATCGGCTGATATAAATCGCATTCAACAGGAGTGAATTTTACTAAGCCTTACTCTTCCCACGTTCTTCCGACTCTTATTCAACCCCAGCGTTTTATTTACGCTAGATCAACTCTTTCACATTTTTTGTACCTGTAAACAATTCTTAATTTGTATGCCGTACGACAGTTTCTAACCGCAAAATGTCCTTTAAATGTCAACATTTTGTGCGCATTCCTCAGTGCATGAGTTACGTTTATTCAAATTCGCTTAAACTATCTCTTTCACGTCAAGTTGCACACTGATGGCAGCATCGCTGAACGACCGGAGGAGAGAGCATATTAAGGTTCTGTCTGCTCCAAATTTATTGTTAGTTAGAGAAGGAAGAGTCCAAGCCTAAGAGAATTTAGGCTTGACACCAGAAAAGGTTTCATCTGCGTCTTATAGAATTACGGCTCGAATCTAGGCTAGGAAATGTTTTACAAAGCCTGAGGCTATTCTGAAAAGGACCATTGTAAGCCTATCAACAATCTATTTAAAGAAATGTTACCAGCCAGCCGCGGAAGAAAATATAGCTTTAGGTCTTGCATTGAACCTTAAATAATGTCTTTTCTCTCTATTCTCTCTTTCTTTATTTTATAACAGATTTTCATCGCATGCTCTCACGTGGGGCAGGTAACTGCGCATTTGTTAAAGCTTTGATTTGAATATATTTAAGAAAACGTTTCAGTGAATTCTTTTTCTTTTGGTGGTGAGTGCCTTTACCCCTAGTTATTTACTACCCAGTGGGGCCCTGGAATAGGGGCTTCACCCGCAAGAACTTCTGCTATTTCAATACAATGTTTATTCCTCCCCCTTTCACGACATTTCCGTTCTTTTAATATGTGATTTGTGTAAAGCGCCATGGTGGTTTTCTTTTTTTCTGGTTCGATCTTCTTAAACATTAAACACACACGAAACGCTATTGCCTGGGATATTTAGCTGTGCCTCATGATTCTTGCTCTATTTGCTCTACTGCCCGCCCCTGGCACTCTAAAAAAAACTATAAACCATGCACCTTTACTTCAAACGGGAATCTATCCCCCCACCCAATTGTCTGTTCCAGGACACCCATTTCAAGAATCCATCAGAGTGAGCAGCAGACCAGAGGAGCTAATGCAGTTAACATAGGGCGGGAGTGATGCGTCTAGGAACGACAATAAAGACGCGTGGTTCGCCGTGACAAAAGCAGCGATAATGATGGCCAGCATGTGGAATGTGTGAGCCCTTCAACTTCGATCACTTTAAGTGCCAGCGATATCGTAGTCAGTGGCACTTCCTTGAAGAACAGCGCGGAAAAAATACGGACAAGAAGGAGTACAACAACACGTCGTCATACTCCTTCTCGTCCGTATTTTTGCCGCACTGTCCTGCAAAGATGTGTGACCAAGGAGCCCGCCCTTCAGTCCTCAGTTGCACTTCCAGCGAGGGAATTCCTGCTTTTCTGGTCGCAGCAGTGATGTTCAAAAAAAAAAAACACGAGACTCGTTTCGTTTGATTTACTTCACGGCAACGGCTCTACGCGTTAGGCCTTAGTGCAGCCAGCGCAAATTAAATAAGCCGTTGTTACTGGCGTTCAATCGACCCTGGCGGCAGCCTTGGCTAGATGGGAGATTCGCAGTAGGTGTACGCTTTTGAGTCCCTGAACTTGTGTAGTTGTTTGTCGTGTCTCTTGTCTCCCCGGCGGCACTTACGTTGAGGGAGCAGACTCTATATGCTTCCAGTGTTTTAGCGTGAGCTTCGTTGTATGGCTCGCTCTTCGCTTCGAAAGTGCTGTTGCTCAACGTTAGGTCTCGTCAACACTACCTAGCAGATCGAGGCTCCATCATCATTGGTCTCAGAGGAGCTCTGTCTTTGTCCGTCTGCAGCTTCTGTGGATGCCAGCACTGCGTCTTGTAGGATCAGGCCTAACAGACTTTGTCTAGGCGCTGCCTAAGCTGCCCTTGTCTGGCATCTACGAAACGCAAATGAAGGTAATCAGAACGTAACACTGTTGCTCTTTGAGCAGGAACACCCTACTCAGGGTGTAAGAATTGCGGCACCTATTACCGAATTTTTTACGATCTTATATGAACAGTGATTAACAGGGAGAGAGAGAGAGAAAGGCAAACGGAAAGGCAGAGAGGTTAACTAGGCAGCGCCCGGTATGCTACTCTACACGTGGGAAGGGGAACGGAGGGAGAGATCGAAAGGGGAGAGTAAAAAGGGAGATGATCACTTTTACACGTGTCCGTTGGCCTTTACTTGCAGTGTACACAGGGCACACACTGATAGTTCACAACCTTGCACTCAATCCTGAGTCCTTCAAGAACTTGAAAAGTGTCTTCAAAGCTGTCCTCTGAGATGAAGGCTTACCTCAAGGACCCAGAATCTTGGCTTCACTAAGGGGCCGACTGTATACAAGTTGATACGGATAGACAGAACAAGTTTATCTTAGAAAGGTTTTAAAATCCCGGTGAGGTTTCTTTTTGGCCAGCACTAATTTGCGAAAAAAAAAAGCATTCGCTGCTGTAATAGCTGCCAGTATTTTCTGTTCAGGTTGCGATAGTTCAGTGATTGAGCTACAGGTCACACTTTTATTTGTACCTAACTATATTCAGGCGCCAACTAGCTGCTGTTGGGTGGAAAAGGTATTTAAAATATCTGCAAGGCATAACACAACGACAAGGCCATCGGCTCATCTGCTACTGGTGTTGTCTTTGGATTTGTCAGACCACATAGTTGAGACCACCAGGCGTACGCGGCCATTCTCCACATCTCGAGCGTCATGATCTCGCCTTATACTGCCAATATAATCCGTTCGGGCGGCGCGTCTAGGTGCTGAATAAACGTGCGCGTTAGAATTAGCGCTGCGGTGAGCATTTATGAGTTCCGTGATTAAAGCGGGGTGTGAAAGCCAGTGGTCAGTACTAAATTCGACAGTGGGATTTGTTCCAGTTGGATTCTGAGAAATCAGTTGCTTCCGATTATGGGGTTTACAGGAAGAGAAGAGCTTGACTGCTGTAAAAAAGAGCCATAATTTAGGGCAGTAATATATTCCATCCCGCTGTGAAAGGTAGCGCCTGATTCACTCATCTAAAATTGTTTTTGGCCTAATTTTGTGAGAGGCTGGGAGCATAGTCATAGCAAGAGAAAAAAAACTTCCTGGTGTTCTGCTGACCAAACATAAACTCGACGTGGTGAATAGTACTAAACTAAAGAGAACAATCCTCTTCTCCGGCTCTAATTCAAAACGTTTTCACTTTTCCAGTACTGGAGGAGTGTTTCGGTAGCCCATCGGTGCACGATGTATCAGTGGTTAAACGAAACGAAATCAAAAAGTTTTGAAAGGAAGCAAACCATTGAATGCTCATGACACGCCGTTATACCTTGAAGTTTTTGTTCAAAATTAACCGCATATTTTATCCTAATCTTCGTCAGTTTATTATCTTAGCCTTTAAACGGCTAGCTTACACCAAGCGTCAGCTGTAAAATCAAAATAGCCATCTGAAGCTATCTTTTCATACAGTGCCGAAAGAACATTGAAGAAACAAAGCGTACGTAGCAATAGCCTTGAGAATTTCCTTATTTTTTGTTTTAGTGTCGCTAATTTATGCGATGCATTACAAAGGTAGAAAAAAATTAAGCTTTGGGATAATCATGTCAAGCTTGAAGCCGTGTGGCGATCATGGGTTAAGCAGTGTTCAGTCAGGCCGCTCGACCAGGAATCGTAAACAAGGCTTCGATTTCACCCTGCTATTTATTCACAAAATAGGCAGCGTCTCTTCTTGTGAAAAGGCGAACGCTTGTTCGGAATATTGTTAAATCGAGACGTCTCACATATTTCTGACGATGAAATCTTCTTAACTGCGCAACACGACGACGCTCATTCCCGCTGTTTATTCATCGCGCGAACTTTCCAGCGTTTTTAAACTGAAGGAAAATCAATTGCCAGAGTGGTGTTGAGGTTAAGCATTTTATGCACGTTTCAGCCTCGTTAGGCAGAAGCTGTGAAACCTGACTGCGTGTGAGGGCCTAATATTCAGTGTCTTTCCCAACTCCCTGCACGTGTGCTCGTGTGAAGCATCCCCCAGAGTTTATATCAGGCGCTGACGCAAAGAGCAGGCGCTGTAGAGTACATTTAAGACTATTTTGCGCTGAAAAACGTGTGGTATATAAACACTCCGTGCTAGAGAGTTGGTAATTTAATAAAGAGAGCTTAATTTAATAAAGACAGCTTGAAAATTTAATAACAGCCCGCCTTGCGCCAGTAGCAGGCTACATGGCTCTTAAAATTATGGTATGTGTTAAAGAAACGCGTTTTGTGAGAGAGCTTGCGCGATTTTTCAAGATTTCACACCCTGGCATACGTATGCGCGAGAATTGTGGTTAAGTCATGTGAATGTCGTTGAAGCTGGAGAGAAAATAATAGACGATACCAGTTGCAGTGAATTCTACGAATGAATACTGTTACAAACCGGTTTATTGATTTCTTCATCTGCTGATGTTAAAGAAAGAAATCGTAGACACGCGTACGAAAGGCTAGGCGCAACTTTTGTAGAAATATAGTCCCATCCGATTTTTTTAACGAAATTTATTGCCCCAGGGCATCAATGATGGGTGAAGGTGTGATGAATGATGTAGTAAAGATTAAATGAATAGAAAAAGGTTAGCTGATTTGATGAAGTCCAGTAGAGAACGATGGTACGGTCCCTGCGTTCAAGCAATGTATGAAGCAGGGTTGCTTGGTTAAAGACCCATCCGATTGTTCACAGAAGACCAAATATTCCACTGAGGCCATCTTCTTCATCTTCGTCGTCAGCTATTCCGCTCTCTTTTCTTTATCTTGCTATTCTTCAAGCCCACCCGAATGACATGTATGACCGATTTTACAGCCTGCGCGGTCACGTGGGCGCAGTGATAGCTGCAAATTGCATTGTATGTAATGTACATGTTTTTTTAGATCATTTTCCGGGTGATGTTGAACCAACTGCGTTATTCAAGGGCAAGACAGCGGTATTTTTAACAACAGAAACGATCAATTTCGCATGTTAAGGGGCCCTTTGTACTGTGTGTTATGTGTTGTACACTGTGAGGTGTATGCGCTGTGTAGTGTCCCTCCCTTACCGTGTCTCGTGAATTGTGCTCTACTCATATATAGAATACCTGCAAAATGGGGTCGGAGAGTGACCACTCCGCTCTTTTGGGGACGCTCTTAAGGTTCCTCGAGAAATACATCACTGTGAGAGCCTCTGCATTGTAGTACCTGTACCTGCGGGCAACGGGGCCAGGCCATGGACTCTTTCTTCCCCGGGGAGTCCGCAACGGACAGCAATGTTAACAAGAGCGCGCATATGACCCGAGGGCGGGATGATGAACGAGGAAAGAAGCCGTCGTTTACTTCATGTACACCTCTCAAGATGAACGCGAAGACAGCAGGATGCTGGTATAGGTATCAGCTGCGTACTTGCCATAGCTGTCGTATCGATGACGAGAAGACTACGCGGGCTGCAGTAATCGATTATTTGAGGCGCTTAAATGTAATCGTTTCTTTACATGAACGTTTCAACAGTATCCCCCTCTCGTAGCACGATCCATCTTCGATGCTTTATCTGCGTCCGATGTGCGCAACGCTGCACAAATACAGCGAGGAGCTTGTCGAAGGGTAACAAATAGCCTCTAGGAGAAGCTGCCTTTTATAACCCAGCCGCCCCCCCCCCCCCCCCTCTCCCATCCACCTTCCTACCCACGGGTCACTGGGCCACGAGGTCTACTTGGTTGTATTTCCTTGAGGGGAGATTAGAGGTGCTATTTGCAGCACACGCTTGAGAGGACAATTAAGAAATGCAAGACGTGGTAACTGATTTCCTCTCGGTCGACCCTCTCATCCATGCCGTGAAATGTATAATGCAAGTTGGGAAGGGATAAAGCTAATCCGGGTTCATCCCACTCATGCTTCAGATCGGGGCGTCTAACTCCAGATAAGCCTCCTTGTACACAGCAGGTGGCCTTATAGTACGGGCAGTGCTTGACACAGGCTGCCAAGATACGCACTGACCGCTTTACTGAATCTATCATCGAAGGTATTCATTGCTAGCGAAAGTTGATTGGAGTGATAAGTGTAATGAAAACAGCTTGACAGTAATATAGAAAGAGAGGGAAGAAAAAATTGCCAAGTAGACTTTCTTAAACCACGAACAGTCCTTCGTGGTCCGTCCATAAAAGCGTACAGCAGAACTTGCTTTGAGCATAGATTTGGGTCCTTAAGAGCCATAATTACGACGCCTACCTTAGCCTTGGGTATTGTCGGGACAGAAAAAATTGCCAAGCAGATTTTCTGAAGCCACGAACAATCCTTGGTGGTGCGTTCACAAAAGCGTACAGCAGAACTTGCTTTAAGTATAAATTTGGGTCCTTAAGAGTCAAAATTATGACGCCTACCTTCGCCTTGGGTATTGTCGGGACAGAAAAAATTGCCAAGTAGATTTTCTGAAACCACGAACAGTCCTTGGTGGTGCGTTCACAAAAACGTACAGCAGAACTTGCTTCAAGCATAGATTTTGTCCTTAAGAGGCAGAATTATGACGCCTACCTTCGCCTTGGGTTTTGTCGGGACAGAAAAAATTGCCAAGTAGATCTGGAACCACAAACAGTCGTTGATTTTCTGAAACCACGAACTGTCCTTGCTGGTGCATTCACAAAAGTGCACAGCAGAACTTACGTTAAGCATAGATTTGGGTCCTTAGGAGGCAGAATTATGACGCCTACCTTCGCCTTGGGTGTTGTCGGGACAGAAAAAATTGCCAAGTAGATTATCTGGAACCACAAACAGTCGTAGATTTTCTGAAACCACGAACTGTCCTTGGTGGTGCATTCACAAAAGAGTACAGCAGAACTTACGTTAAGCATAGATTTGGGTCCTTAGGAGGCAGAATTATGGCGCCTACCTTCGCCTCGGGTATTGTCGGACAGAAAAAATTGCCAAGTAGATTTTCCGAAACCACGAACAGTCCTTGGTGGTGCGTTCACAAAAGCGTACAGCAGAACTTGCTTCAAGCATAGATTTTGGTCCTTAAGAGGCAGAATTATGACGCCTACCTTCGCCTTGGGTGTTGTCGAGACAGAAAAAATTGCCAAGTAGATTATCTGAAACCACAAACAGTCGTAGATTTTCTGAAACCACGAACTGTCCTTGGTGGTGCATTCACAAAAGCGTACAGCAGAACTTGCGTTAAGCATAGATTTGGGTCCTTAGGGGGCAGAATTATGACGCCTACCTTCGCCTTGGGTATTTTCGGGCGCAATAATTTAAGGTGCCCGGGTTTTCGGGGAAATAAAACATGTTACGTATCGGCGCCGTATCGCCTGCCAATCGACTGATGTGCGTACAGATATGAAAGACATGCATGTTCTAACCGTTGGTATCAACATCTGGAGACGGGGTCGCGATGCAGCACTGAAAAAAAAAACATTCCGGGCTTGAGCGTACTGTTAACTTTTGTGGCGCTCTACACGTAGTCATATATAGAAGAGTGGGCAAATTTTAATCTAAGTGAATGATGACACGAAGTGCAGACAAATAGTTTTGTGGAATGAATAGGAAATAAAAATTAAGGCTTCAGCCTGTTTCACGGTTTATAACAGGCTAAAAAGTAGTCTACAAAGACGTCTAGAAAGCCAACCCTTCGGCATAAATGATAACGCCGCGGCTATAGCCTAATCCATCTTGAGAGCCATTGGAAAACGTGTATACGGATAAAACTCAAGATCCAATGGGTATACATGCCCCTCAAAGGGATCCCCACATCCGAAAGTGTCGACCGATTGTCTTGGGCGTTGTTTTTAATCTGTGTTTAATCCCCAATGACGCTAGCCTGACTTGAGGTTAAACAAGGATCAACTGTGACGGCATGAAAATCTGTAGACGCCATTGGTTGAAGGATATTCTTTTAAAAAACATTTGCCACTTTTTTTTTGTGCTGTATCTGATTGCGATGGCTCTAACCACGTGCGGTATCAGTGACTTTTGAACTTGAACTTGAACTTGAACTTGATCTTTATTTACCAGAAAGGCTGGTGGGTCACCCGGGCTAAAAGCTGTAATCAAACAGCTTGACGAGGCCCAGGCAACCCTTACAAGGCAGCATAGACGAGACCACTAAATAATATTAATACCAATAATAATGACAAAAAAGGTTAACATCAAATATACAGCTTTACAAAAAAAATAAGAAACCCTTACAGGTAGGTCGGTAGAAAATGTGTACACAAATACTGCATTTTTTGTTACAGATTGACACAAATCACATGAATAATGAGAAGGCATTTTTGTGAGCAATTGGAGGGAAACTGTGAAATAATAACGAAGAACACTGTAGCGAAAAAAAAACTGCATTAAAAATTGGAAAAAAAAACTGTAGCAGTTGAACAGGTGTCAAAGATTTGATGTGTTGATGTGAAAAATCTGTCAAACATTTTATGTGACTCTATGTGCGATTGCAATGACTCTAATCATGTGACTCTAACCACGATGAGCGGGTCGTCATGCAGTCGACCGTCTAACGGAGACTGTTTGGCGGCCAGCGATTGGTGCTTTCTGGACTGCCTTTTTTTGTGAGCGCGTTCAGTCGCAAAAACACAGTTATGTTCAGTCTTTAGGAGTACGGTAAGGTGTGGTGGGAAAAACATCAGCGCTAGCTTCTTCTGCGAAAAATGCGCCAAGCAGCACAGGTAATTGGCCCAATATTGCAACAGGATGGTTCCATCTTGGTCTTTTGTAGGGCTGGTCTTTGCCAATATGGTTCCAATGTTGGCCAATTACCTGCGCTGTTTCGAGGTCCCATGACTGCAACACGTGCGATGTATGTCGCAGTGTTAAATCCTGCAATGCAGTTAGCTAGTCAGCTGGTTGAGAAGCTATTAATGAAGCAGGCCGAGCTGCATACACGATCACAGGGTTTAATAACTGACATCTCGATGTAAATATAACAACTTCTAAGGAAAGAAAGCAGTAGGAAAGCAGCACAGCAAGAGACGGTCCGTTTGTAAATTAATACAGTATGCCACCCTAGGCTGCACTAGGTCGTCAGGCTCGAATACGTCTAGATGTTTATACCACGAAAGAATTACCTCATGTGGGGCTACATCCTTCATCATATCTAAACTTCTCGCGAATATCACTGCTGCTGCCCAGAACGCGAATAATACTACCAGAAAAACAATCTTATCGTTTCTTATTGCTCTTACTTTTACTGTCTGACTGAAAAATAAAACATTTGCCGTTAGTAAGGTTTCGTGGTATGAACAGACAGGGAAAAGTTTTTGTCTCAGACGACATTAAAAACTGAACGGGGGCTTTGTTCCAGCTCGTTTAAAAAATGCTAGCGTTGCTGTCAGCCAACTACACCAGCCTTCGTGTGAAAAACGACTCCGCCCGACGGTTCATTGCCGCAGTTAACCAAAAGTATGCCATGTAGGGCAAAAAAAGAACCGAGAAAAATCACTCGTTATAACACGGACAAGCAGAACTTGTGCAAGGTCGCGGTGATACCGCGAAAAAAAAAACAAAGAGCAAGAGTTGAACCTTGATAACTTGCACTCAGAATCAAGAGAAACAAGTGAAGACAGATGTGTCCATGGAATAGCGGAAGGCTTAAAACCTCTGCTTTGGGACTCTTTTACAGGCCAAAAAAATTTGGGCCACTCCAGAGCAAATTTCTTTGTTTGGTAATTTAAAACTATGAAGCGGCGAACCGCGTTACAAAAGTTTCCTGCTCTTTTTGCTGTTTACTGTTTCCGCCTAAGCAAGGCATCTAGAGACAAATATGTCCGGATTTACTTAATGCATCTTCATTCTGAGTTCCACTGTGATTAAGAAACAGACGACAGCGCACGCTAGCAGACTTAGCAGCAGGGTTAAGAAACTGAAGCTCCTGCAGTAGTCTACAATAAATAAAGAAAGAACAAAAAGTCGACTTACATTGAGTAGCGAAGAAACGTGTACCACAGATGTACGCTGAACACGATAAAATAGGGGCATTTTTCCTTACGTGCTACATGAACGCAAAGAGTACTTCACCACTGCGCTTGACTCCTGAATCTTTTCTATTTAAACCTTACGTCCCCGAGACCAGCAGCGTCGTGTCTGAAATATTAATGCCAAAAGCCCCCCCCCCCCCCTCCCCCCCTTAACGTTCCCCAGTTCCGGCACTTTAGTCGGCCGGAATAATTTTCTGCCGCATTTATTTTGTATGTAATGCTCACATTTTGTTAGTGTTGCCGTCCTGGGAGGCCGTATCTCTCAGTCAGGGCCAGCCTCTTGACGTTGGTAGGTTCCAGAAACCTAATTAAGGAGAAGATCTTCCGCGGAGAACTTCCGCTTCCTGCTTTTTAGCCCGCTATTCGCTTGTTGGTAGCTCGTAACGTGGAGGATGAGACACTCAAAGAGGAGAGTTCAGCAAGGTTACTGAGCTCTGGAGAAGATGCGGCCGTCAACTCCTCTCTGCGCGAGCGAGAAGGTTGTTTTATCTGTGCTCCGAATACACGCTTTTCTTTCGCTCCTGGCTTTGCCGACACAAATAAAACAGCATACAAAACTCCGCGAGGCCGCATCAAGACGCTGCGCGCATCGCACGTGACGTAGTCTCCGACGGCGAGAGAATTTACTTTTTCTGTTTCCCCTTTCTTGGTAATTCAGAATTATTTCCTGGGGTACATTTATCCGCATTCATGCAGCCTTTCTTCCGGTTGCTGACACGACATGAAAGAAAAGCAAAAGCGTATGATGCCCCTCTTTTGTTTCGTTCTGTGTCGGATCAGAAGACTGAAGGATAAAAGAGAACAAAAAAATGAATCAAATAATTGAGCGCTCTTTTGCATTCCCGTTCTGGGGCACAATACGTTCTTCATGCCGTGGCGTAAAACGAACTAAGACTAGTGTTGGCACTGCTGTAAGTCTCTGGGGCACTAGACGATGCAACAAAAGCTTTTGGATGGAGACGTGAACGAGCTCATCTAACAAATTTGAAGGGGAATGGAACAATATAACTATTGCATCCCATATTTATTCCTTTTTAACGAGAAAGTTGGATATGAGACGCCGCCATTCCTGCGTTATCTCCGCAAAGTACATTCGGTGTTATGGCAGATAATAAGGGGATGGAATTGAAATAAAGTAATTATTACAGCACAGCAGTATAGGTAGTTGCCGTAATCAGTCGATCGTTTCTGCCATCGCTTGTGTCCGCTGTGTCGTATTCGAATTCTGTGCTGCTACCAGCCTGATGAGCATTGCGTCCACCCGGTGTCGTAATAGCTAGGACGAGGTCACGAATTGCACAGCACGCGCCGATCATTACCTCGGGGGTAATTTAGAGAGAGATGAACTCTGAACGAAATAATTTCTGGCGCATGGCTCGTAATCGACAAACTCGGGCGCGGTGCATCAATTTACGCTAACAAGTTTGGTGAATTTATGAGCTCAACGAAGACAGGAACGATCAGCAACACAAGCGTTCAGATAATTATCCCAAGTTAGGGTTCCTTGGCTAAACCTTCTAATGTAGCCAGCTCCTTTCATGCCGTATACCGGCAGCGCAAAGCCGCTCTTCTACCACGATATACACTCAAAGGGCGAGGAAAATGCCGGACATTAAAGACGGCGATGGACGTATACCGTGCACCTCATCGGCGTCGCATTCCAGTGAGAGGTCAGCATTTTCTTTGTTTTTGACTTGCAGTGGCACGCTCAGTTCCTCTTGCTGCTGATGAGCACATGAAGCAGCGGTTAGCAATCATAGCCAGAACTGAACGCGCGATAATTTCATTCCAGGGCCAATGAACGATGCTTGTGTGTGTGTGTGTGTGTGTGTGTGTGTGTGTGTGTGTGTGTGTGTGTGTGTGTGTGTGTGTGTGTGTGTGTGTGTGTGTGTGTGTGTGTGTGTGTGTGTGTGTGTGTGTGTGTGTGTGTGTGTGTGTGTGTGTGTGTGTGTGTGTGTGTGTGTGTGTGTGTGTGTGTGTGTGTGTGTGTGTGTGTGTGTGTGTGTGTGTGTGTGTGTGTGTGTGTGTGTGTGTGTGTGTGTGTGTGTGTGTGTGTGTGTGTGTGTGTGTGTGTGTGTGTGTGTGTGTGTGTGTGTGTGTGTGTGTGTGTGTGTGTGTGTGTGTGTGTGTGTGTGTGTGTGTGTGTGTGTGTGTGTGTGTGTGTGTGTGTGTGTGTGTGTGTGTGTGTGTGTGTGTGTGTGTGTGTGTGTGTGTGTGTGTGTGTGTGTGTGTGTGTGTGTGTGTGTGTGTGTGTGTGTGTGTGTGTGTGTGTGTGTGTGTGTGTGTGTGTGTGTGTGTGTGTGTGTGTGTGTGTGTGTGTTTTCCTGATGACCTGCGCACCCAAGCTCACCGAGAGCTGCCACCTTAAGCGACAGCTCGCCTAAAACATCGATGAAGTCAATCAGTCAGTAATTCAGACAGTTATACCCCTGTCAGACGGAATTCCTCGAAGGCCTTTCCAGAAAAGGCACCATTTGTCACCAAAAGAGCGAAAGCTTAAAGGAACAGCGACGCAGCTATATACACGGTGCAGCCCTAAGGTGAAACTGTCGTTCAGGCTCAGCACCCGCTGCTGTGCTCGAGGCGGCTGAAGTGAGTGTTTTAAAATTAAAGTGGTGTATTCTGTTCATTCGCTGAGCTCGGACATTTTTACTTAAACTGCTTCCTTAAAAGAACTGCAACAGCTACTCGCATCAGCAGCAGCAGGTTCTGTGTATTGCTTTGGCCACCAGGGGCACTCGGCGTTGCTGCAACACTTTCACTGTCTTGAAATCTGGGCATAAAATATAAACATCCGTAGAAAAAGCATAGTGGTGGTTCGACAGCGCAACAGCACACACAGACCAAGTAAAAGGCTTGGTCTGTGTGTGCTGTTGCGCTGTCGAACCACCACTATGTTTCACCAACTAGCCCAATCTGCAGTTCTTCTACAGAAAAAGTAAAGCCAGACACACCTTTCGTATTTAGAAAAGATGTTTTCAAGCATTGTTGGCTGTATCTATTTTTTTATTAGTTTTACTTTTTGACGTTGGGTGGCACTGCGATCGCACGTTCTCGAAGGCCTTTGGGCTCCAAAGGTTCCTGACGGGCGCCTTCGCCTCCAAGGCCCCTAGCGGCAAAGGCGCAACATTTGTGCCGTGTAGCTGCACTTCTTACGCCTTTGGATATAAGGACCTGATTATCAAAGGCCTTTGCGGTGCCCGTGTGACAGGGGTGTTAGTCAGTCGGTCGGTCGGTCGGTCGGTCGGTCAACCAATCAGTTGATCAATCAATCAGTCAGTCATCCAATTAGTTGATCAATCAATCAAAGGCATTCCCGCAAGATGTCGCTTGCGCGTTGCGGAACCCAGCGGAGCACAGCAGAGCACAGCGTTCGAGTGCTGTAGACACATCTGTGGACGACTGTACTTCTGTCCATCGTGTGGTTACCTCGCTGGACTTAAACAAGACACAGTTTAGGGGCGACCGACGAAGTGCGAAAAGAAGAAGAGGATCCAAGAAGAAGATCTGTAACTTCTGAATTGACATTTTATTCCTGCAGACAATAATTATAATGATTAGCTCATTAGTTCTTCCAAATAATTAGCTTTGCCGAACGAAAAATATTTCAGACTAGGTGTCGTGACCCCTAGCAGCTGTCAGTTTTTTGCACTAGACTTGAACACTCAGATATTCGATGCGACAATTTTGCGAAAGCAGTTGCATTTGCCTTCGATTATTAGTATGCTTTTACTCGACTGAATGCTTTTGCTCTAAGCCGAGGCTTCAAACACGCCACAGATTTTTTTCTGGAGGGTGACGGCGGGGGGGCGGGTGAGGGGGGGGAGGTGAGTGGAGCTTCTGGAGGTGTGCAATTTGGGGAGGTAGAAAGGAAGTGGCGGTGTGCTGGTGGACAGTCCCCTTCTTAGCGGGAGTAGGGTGTGGAGGTGGCTGGCGAGTGAACTTCTGGAGGGAAGCTGGCTTTTTTTACTGCGTCATTGAATTTGATTTCGCCGTCACTTCTTTCGTTCCGCTGCTTGGGCTTCCAGTGGGTGGAAGACTTGTGGAAGGTGAATGTGGACGTGTTGGTGTTGGGTGGCATTTCGTTTCTTGAGGGTAGAGTTGGGTGGATGGGTGGTGGACGGCTTCTCTGGCGGATGAAGGTGGATCGAGGGGGGCGGTGAGTGCGTGGCAGGTAGCTGCTGAGTGTAGCCTGGCTTGCGCTGGAGGCTTCACTGCAACGGACCTAGCTGATTCACGAGGAAGGCCGAGGGGGGGGTGTAGCGTAGTGCTGCTTTCGCAGTAAACCAGCTGGCTGAAATGTTCGACTCAAGGTACCATTTATCTAATGTAGCTTTTTTTTTATGGGGCTTAAGAGACAGCTTGCAAAATACAAAGGCTTTCACGTGACAGCAGTGATGCTACGGGGTCTCAAGAAGCGCTTGGGAGAACAAAATCCGCTTTTCTCAGGTGCGTTTTTCCCGAAGAGCCTCCTTTTCGTGTGCACTAGGCGAGAGATATCCACCAGCAGCTGTCGCGCAGTAGCTTTTCTTAAGGCCGGGAAATAAAGGTACGGAAATGGTAACTTGATTCAAACAATTGGGCGAACTGTTTTCCAAGGCGAACTTCTGGATTCAGTCTTCATTCCCGACGCCAAAAATTCAAATGGCAGCAGATTAGTCTTTACTAATTGCTTAACTCTCGAGAATGTAAAAATACTGCAGATATAGACAACGTGACTCGTAACAGCCCTCAGTTGGTGTCACTGAGCTAGGACACTCCGCCTTTTTGTCTTTTTTTTTTAAGCTAGGTAACATTAAGCTGGAACACCAGGGATATATACCTGTAGGCACGTGAAGTAGGGGCTTTCCAAGCCACTTTTTTTTTGTTGTTTACACATCAGTGATAAACTGGCTGTCTGGAATGTCGAAATTAGACAGTTTCCAGCGTTGCCTTGAAATTTCAGAAAACACTAATTATTGTAAAGAGCGGTGCCATGTCTTCCAAATCAGCATAACAACTGTTGCCTCTTGATGCACGGGTATGCAAAGTTCCTTAATATTTTGGAGGGGTAGCAGAGAGTAAGGAAATGGCACTTACTGCCTCTGAACAATTGCCACACTTTCTTCGTACAACTTCGTTTTCTTCGTGGCTCTAAGAAGTTAGCGTATTCGCGCTTTAGAAAGGTGAAGTTGATTCCATTACATCGCGTGAATGTTTTCAAAAGGCATTTGATTGCGTGCATTATTGTTACGTTCTTCGAACAAGCCTTGAGCAGTGCAGACTGATTAAATAATTGCTCACGCCTGCTTGAGGGGGTTAGGGATTCACTGACATTTTTAAAGATGTGCTGGAAGGGCCTTACATACTACAAGCCTAACCTTACCGACAGTTTCGTTAGTATATCGCCCCTTTCGAAACTAGCGTCTGATAAGGCACTTAAAATATGCGCGCTTCTCTTGAGTGAAGAAACTCAGTTCATGTGAGGTGCATTCAGCTGTAGGTTTGTCAACTCGTTAAAAGTGTTTTCCTGCGGTCCTATGGCGGCTAGCAATTCCTCCGTATGTTGCAGGCCTCTTGAGGCCATTCCATTTCAGACTAATCATCAAAGATTTTTGGGAAATTCTGATTTCCACAATACGATGCGATAACCAGTTTTTCTTTATTGCTTAAAGCAGTAATAAAAAATCACAGGACGAATACGAGTGTGTAATTCGAATGTTTGAGCGTTAGATATGATATGACAGGAAATATTTTTTTTACTGACGTGATCTTTTTTTTTTTTTTTGCTCGAAGTCCAACAGCCAGAAGTGAATCAGAGGGCTTGTACAAGACTACAGTGATACTCTGCAGTGGGTTTACCGGGTGGATTTCGTTGGGTTTCGAGCCAACCACCTCCTGAGAGCTGAGGTGGACGCCCAAGCCATTAGGCCACCAGCCGACTCTCTCCCTCTTCCTTCTTCCCTCTCTCCCCTAGAAGTAGCGTGGGACATTTCTCTCTCTCTACTTTTCCACCTACCAACCGAAGCAGGCGGAAGGTGGCAAGTGACAGGTGCCGCTGCGGACGGCGACAACTATGGCGCGAAACTCAGGAATGTTCTAATAAGAGCTAACGCACTAAAATTGATTATTCATTAAGCTGTATGATCCGAAAACTCGCTTAAACTTTGTTTTTGTATCTGGTCTGCAATGTTTCTCTTTTTGTGTGTGTCTATTCCTCTTTATCCAGCAGGCGCTTTTCCAAGACGTCGGGAATTGGGCTACTCTGCAACCTACAGAGGGACTCCAGGACACCGCCGTTGCAAGAGGCTGCATTGCACACAGTAAGCTCCAATGACATATAAAAACTTTACTATCAGGTGCCACGACGATGGGAATACCGGTGTAATAGAATCGGCCCTGGCTTAGCCGGCTCTGAGAAGAAAGTATCAGAAAAAGTTTCATAATAGCAACTTTATAACAGATGGGCATTATTCAAGCACCAGTTATTCAATACGTCAACCACCGCTTTGACGCAATGGCTTAGACGTCGTTCAGCTGAGCATGGGGTCGCGAGGTAGAATCCTGGACGCGGCGCCCACATTATCACTGGAGAAAAATACAAAATATCCCATGTGATGTCCGTTGCTCGGGCATGTAAATTTCTTATCGGGGCTCTCCGCGACGACGTTACTCACAGTCACATCGAGCTTAGAAACATTACAGACGCGTATGTATATACACCGCCGGGTGCTGCCCTGCTAATTATAAGCATTTCGTCTAGATCTGTTGTACAATTACATGGTAACCGTGTTTTTCTGGAGGAATGCTTTTTCATTAGACTCACTTTCTCAATTCTAATCATAGTTATTGATGGGCACATTCTACGGAGTCATGAATTTAGGATCGATTCATGGGATTCAATGCCAATTAACAGTGTCTCTAACAGGCCGGTCGACATGTTTATTACCCTCAGTTTCTTCGGATTTTAGCGCTGCTCACTGAATCGTATAGAGGAAGAAGCGAACCTAGCATCTACGAAGTTTAGGCAGTAAAGAAAGAGTGAAAGAAAGCGACAATGCCAGAAAATTATAAAAGGAACGTTCATTCGTGTGTTGTTCAAAACGTTCCTAGAATCGATCGTATGTGCTTTTTCTTTGATTTTATTTTGTAATGTTCATTTTATTTTTGTAACCATGTCATTTGATGTTTGGCGCGTTTTACTCGCCCAGCCCATGATAATGTGACGAGGGCCTTCTAAACAAGAAATCCATCTCCCAGTCTTACCTCCAATCCAGAAAAAAGCTCTTCACTCTCCTTCCTTCACATCTCAGTCAATTTCCCAGCCATCCTGTCCATCCTGGATATCAGCAGCTAGCGGCATCTGTTGGCCGCCAGTAGCGAACACTGCGCAACTCGATGGGGATATGTTAACAACCTAATTTCGAGAAAACAAGACAGTTTTGAGCGATTGTAAGCGAACATGGCGATTATCATTACCGACTCTTCCTTCTCGCTCCAAGTTATGACCTATAAAATGCGTCCTGCGCTCCCATGAACAATTTCCGATGACCAAATAAAACAACTAGGATCTTCCGAACATTTGAAATTTTGGCGTTCATTTTGACTGTTGAGGGGCACGCGCAGCATGCGATGGCAGCCGTCACTTCTACGGAATACTGTCGCTCCTCAGTCCTATTTCTGCACCCTTCCCTCAACTCCAGTCCTCTCCTAGCATACTTGGCTGGCATAATCTCGTGAACAGGATGGGCTCGGAATGTTGTGGGAGCGAGCCACATTTGGAGCACGTGATTTGTGTTAGTAAATAAAGTGTTTTACTGAAACTACTACTACTAAATAGCTGGTTTAGTTTAACAAATGAAGCAGCTTAGAAATCTAAATAGATTTAGTAGGGAGGGGGGGGGGGGGAGTGTTTAACGTCCCAAAGTGACTCAGGTTATGAGGGACGCCGTAGTGAAGGGCTCCGGCAATTTCTACCACCTGGGGTTCTTTAACATGCACTGGCATCGCACAAATCTAAATAGAGATCATGCGTTGTAAAAAACCCGCTTGACTGAATGCGTTGTTATGCAATTTAGATTAATATTTATAGAACAAAGAATACGGTAAATTTTTCTAGATATTTTCGATCGTAAAACTTAGTTTTTATTGCGAATGTAAGGAAGGTTTTACGCTTCCCATCCAGACGACAGCCAGGAGTCCTTAGACGCTATAGCAAAAGAAAAAAAAAACTTTAGCAGATCTTGACGCAAAGTGGTACCGGGTATGACTCAATAAAATTTCTTTTTTTTCAAATATTTCGGCCACATGCACATTTTTCTGTCTCCCATTAGATGGACGCCAATGGGTAATTACATCCTTGTTACATGGCTTCAGAAAGAAATGAACTGTGGTCGGTAGGTTCTTGGCGCAACAGCGTATTTTAGCACATTTAATGAGACAGGTGCATCGCTTTTCCAAACAGTCCATAAGAAAGGCGTGGACATAAAAAAAATCGATCTTTGCGCGCGTCAGTAGGGGGGAAAATCACGTTATTGATTTCAAGATATTCAAGGAGGAATGCTTACCAGACTCTACGGAGCGTTCTGTCAAGAAACGTTCTGTTCTGAACCTGTTCATCGTGCGCAGAATTTTACTCTTGCTTCGTGAACTTTCGAAGAACTCCTATTCTGTGCACTTGACAACATAACGTGCGGCTAACTTGTCTCAAATTTTATATAAGGGATTGGTTGAGCTGTGCCGGTAGACATTTTTTAGTACCTCAAGAATGAACCACAGTTGCGCCATGAGGCAATAGAATATATTTCTTAATTTTCGGAAGCCTGCCTTTTGCAAAACCAATAGCGACCAGGCTGAGGACTTCTAAAGCACTACATTCAGGACAGCATGCGCAATGTAAGGCGTTCTTATAAATACGACATCTCCAGAGACAAGGATTGCTTTGAACAGCAAAACTCCTGGAGCCACGTTCGATAAAACTCGCAACTCAGTGAACACCATCCGCTAGGACGGAAGGCATGGTATCCATTACCATAACTCATACACTACAAAGTTAGGAAATTGGAAGTGATCACAAATAAAGACTCAGTCGATCATTCCCATTTCGACCCTACTAGAACATGCACAAAAGTGACAACCCTAGCTCCTGCCCTCACGGGGCGTTATCACGACCCCCAGCTGCTCCAGCCGGGCGCTCAATAAATAAATAAAAAACTAAATAAATAAATGAGAGGTGGATTTTATCGTAAATAAATGCTAGAAAAAATTGAAAGGCGACTTTTTGGGAGTAATCCTCACTCCTGACAAGAATATTATCATACGCTGTAAAAAAGCATAGGTGGGAAGAATCGCGGTGTATTCTGCCGCCGGCGTAAACTCAGCCGCAGTTTTCTCTTTTAAAAAATTCCATCGGAAATACTTCTGTAACGCCTGAATGAAACTTTAGATTTTTCTTACTTTAGACTTTTATTTTTCTTTGCAGACAAGTATGGTGGAACCTTCTCCGCATATGGTTTACCGAACACACCCCACGGCAATTTTCTGCGGTGCCAACAGTAATCCTTGTAGGTAGGCTCCTGCTCCATCTTTTTTGTTTTTGCAGCTTTTTAGACAATCTATTATATTTTCACTTAAGCATAAACTGAGGCATCTTAAAGAACTCGTAGCGCAAGTGCGTCTTGTGTATTTAGAAAAAAATAAACCCGCTAAAAGTGAAGAATTCCAGAAAAAGCCTTGGCAATCTGTACCTCACCAGTAAGCATTTTCCGGCGAACGTAGCAGTGCTTCTGCATGGAGACACTGAATTTAGGACTGCATGCGAAAAAAGAAGAAAAACTAATAACCTATCGGAGTTTCGTAATAGACGTCTCCAAGCCAGCTAAACGAAGCCGACACGTCTAAATATGGGCGCACTAACTCTTTTTTTTTTTGTGGCAGTAAAATCAGTGCTGAACTTTTTGCAGCCTACTCGAAAGGCGTGGTCGATATCCGAGCACTTTTCATATATATATATATATATATATATAGAGAGAGAGAGAGAGAGATAGCTATACCAAGCAGTGCTGCACACAGCTGGGCGGAAACAAAGTACGCGATATAAAAGGAAAGTTGCGAGGAAACAGTCGTAAAGCGAGCCTGTCACTGAACCAACCTTTTACATTCGTATTTTTTTTTATTACTTTACGCCCGAGAGTGTCACGGACTTGTCGAGTTCGCCTTTTGACAGTCGTTCTGACATCTTGCTGCGAGGCGACGATAGCAAACTGTGCACATTATAGAAGCAGCCAGTGTTGGGCTCATAAATCCAGCGCCGTAGTCATCTTGCTAGCGAAGGTTCTTTGGGGTAGATGCTCTCCGGAACGACAATTTCAGAAGTCGCCACGTGTGTTCATCGTCCCCTGGTGACACACGTGGCGTATGGTCAGAGCTTGACGCCCCTTCTCTGGGGGAACAGTTATTATCTTCCCGTGTGAATGCTCGGCTGAGGGAAAAGAAATAGCAGAAAAAGATCCTTATATTATGCAGCGGCACATCTTGGTATTTCCATTTCAACCGTACGCATTCGCTCCTCTTCTAAGCGCTGTCGCGTTTTGCGCGGCGCCAGGGTGGGCCGAACTAAGCGGAGGTTCTTTGAAACCGATGTCCTATTCTTCGTAATTATTTATTTTTCCTCGCTTCCTGACTCAATGACTACTTTGTGGTATTTTCTTTCCAGGAATAGGAAGCCAGTTTAAGTTGAACAATAATAATCAAGATAATGCAAATCTTTTAGGCACCGAATTACTTCCAGTGCACAATTTCAGGCAGCGCGTATTTAACACTTAGTTTAATGTTTGGCATCGATCATAATCTTTTATCGCTTGTTCATACGTGTTAACGTCATTGCGGAAGTGTAGACATTATAAGGTTGTATATAGCTTTTAACTAATGAACAACCTAACAGACACAGCCGCCGCGGTGGCTGAGTGGTTACGGCGCTCGGCTGCTTGCCCGAAAGACGCGGGTTCGATCCCGGCCGCGGCGGTCGAATTTCGATGGAGGCGAAATTCTAGAGGCCCGTGCACTGTGCGATGTCAGTGCACGTTAAAGAACCCCAGGTGGTCGAAATTTCCGGAGCCCTTCACTACGGCGTCTCTCATAGCCTGAGTCGCTTTGGGACGTTAAACCCCCATAAACCATAAACGAAATCCAACAGACAGGCACACAACGAGAAAGCCCAATTTTTCATTCATAATTATGACAATCGACACAACGTTGCTGCACCTAACGTGTTAAGAGTTGATTGCTGGAAAAGAATGGTTGGATAATGTTCACTGATAGCACACATCGGAGGGAAACTGGCAGTAATCTTCAGAAATATATCAGTTCTTTACACATACCTCACAGATGAGATAACCCTCCAGCTATCCTTTAGAGGAGCCGTTTCTTGTTACTCTTAACTTTTCCAGACTAATGATGATAGTTATGGATTTTTATGACGCAAGGGCATCAATGGCCTGAGAGCGCCATGGAACAAGGTATTTATCGATTACTCAAGGTGGGGTCAAAGACCCATTTCCCAAGCATTTCACCCTTAATAAACCGAGCACCAGGCCAGGGGAAAGCTTGTACCCATTGTATCACCGGTGGGTAGCCGGCGGCACTGGGGATCGAACCCCGCACCTCCCACATGCGAGGCGGATGCTCAACCACTTGGCCACCGCTGCGGTACTTCTCAAAACTTCTCGCGGCAAGGAATTTCTGCCTTCTAAGTATGTTCACATCGGATAAATAAATGCGTTTATTTCATGCTTTGTGTTTATTAAATGGATGTAACGAAGCTTTTGCTCACTAAGTAATCCCGCTGTGATGCCTCTAAAACAATAAGGGATAATGGTGTTATTTATTGAATACACAAAATGGATTATTTGAACATGCTAGATTGATTCCAAACTGTAGGTCTCTAGATTGCTTGTCTTCGCAAAATAGGCTCATTATATCATAGGCGGCAAGATAATATTGTGAACCAAGCAGCTAACAGAACGAGGAAATTTTAGCTAATTCCTCTTCGTTTGTCATACAGAATTATTCTCTAATTTAAGACGTAATCTCGGGCGAAGTTCGAAGAATCGCTGTCTATAGTGTTTCGGGGGAAAGGAACTGACGACTTCTCAAGCCTGTACCTAGCGATTGCGCACACACGACACCGCAAATGACGCAACTAGTCGTTAATACCGCGCACCGCACTGTAGTCATTGCTGCTAGGTTCCAAGCGGTCACTTACCGCACATACGCCAATGACGACGTTCAAAATGATAGGCGGCTTAGTTACCTGATTGTGACAGGCGCTGTTACGACATTGAGGAACTACTCCGCAGCCGAATCCTAGAAGATGAGCAATCGAACTACCATCGGGGAGCAATTATGAAACAGAGGGGTGTTCCCACGCTTCATCTACGCCGTTAGGTTGGAAAGAGGGAGGCCGAAACGTGCAGGACGTGACAATTCTTCGCGCGAATTTACGCAATAGCCTCGAAACCACCATCACTAGCAGCTCTCTTAGGATCCTTGAGGGGCTTACAATTCCGGCAGTTTGTACTGTGTTCCGGTGCATTTCTGAAGTAGAAATTGATCCGCATCGAGCATTTCCAGTGCGAGATCATTCATGCGCAATTACCGATACACAACTGTGGCTCCGTCCTTGATCGGTGCAGGTCTCTCTCGTTCGCTTCCACAAACTGCCGCAGATATGCACGTTGGCGTGACTTCAGAGTGCATTTTCCTCATTGCAGCCTAGGTTACAAATAATAGTGGAAGTTTTTCTGCGTTAGTCTTCACGTTATCGCAGTGCAGCGCTCTACTTTTTCATATCGATCCATATCGATCCACATGAGTAAAAAGCTAGACAATCCTTAACGGGTGCTGAACTCTCTTTTTTTTTCCATACGGTTCATATTTTGGAGCCTGTACAGTTGTGGAAAAAGGTAACGAAATAAGATGAAGTAAAGCCTTACAAACCAAAGTTTCATTTGAATTTCCGGTTAAGCTAACACTCTATATAATTTATAAGAGCAGGTTGATTTTCGCTGAATTCTACAAAAAAAGCCGAGCCCTTGAGCCGCGCTGCTCTGCAGTCCTTTGTACGTAATATTTCCCGCTCCAACCACAACACACATACAATCCAAAGTTTACATGTGAACTCTTGTACAATTAGTTCGAAATTATGGTCTTTCCATATTTTCTTCCTTATCCTTCTCACTTGGTTCAACCTTTCCTTGACGGAGTGAAATGGAGCAGATAGCTTCCATCAAAATAGCCTCTGATGCAACACAAACCATGTTCCGTGCATTAACAACATGTGCTCTTCTAATGCAATACACGTGGCACCGTTTATCACATTTACTTTAGTTTTTGAAAATCCGATTGCGTTCCGCTTTCTATATAAGATTAAAACTACCAGACGCACTCCACCTTTGTAATAGCTGAAAATACGACTACTCCTTGGTATTAATAACAGGGGCATTAACCCATAAATACATTTTGTGAGAACTGCCCTTCGACACCACAGATTTGTATAAGGGGCGTCTTGAAATGCATAGTTTAGGAGGAAGCCAGTGCAACGTATTTACTACTTTGCTTTTTACCACGCTTCACTACGGGACAACCTCTAGCTGCCTACTAGAGCTTCGTCGCTGCTTGATGGCCGTCAACCTAAACCGCAGCGTATTTCATGCCTAAAGCATTTTACAACAAGGGTGTCGATCTCAAACATGTTTGACATCGAATTCTATAATGTCAAAGATATTTTGGACACAAATTTTGGCCACTAGTTTTAGTTTTTTTTGTAGTTTTGCGCAGGGGCAGTGTGGCATTATAAGAAGTCTTTCTATCACAATAAGCACGCAGTTTGTAGTTCACATTACATAAAACGAAGGATAAGTTGCGGAACTAGCTGAATGTCAGGTATCATGCGATAAGCAGCGCTTTCACACGAGGACAGTGATGGAAAAAACGATGCACACAACTGCACTTAACTAAAGTTGTTCTTTGAGCGCAGTTTTGTGTTCGTCATTTTTCGTTCACTGTCCTCATCGGCAAGCGCTGCTGATTCCATGACGTCATGCAACATTGTTTTCAGAGCGAGGACTCCGCTCAACAGCAACAAGCCATCCGCCTGGCGGCTGAGGCCGTGAAGCGACAATGTATCTTCACCAGACTTTAGTTTTCGAGACTCCTGAGTAGGGATTTCTTAGGCCTGCGTGCCGGGGGGATCCAAAAAAGAGTTTCATTTAGGAGGAAATGAAAGTTTTGATGATCATGAAACAGGATATGAGGGCAAAGCAATTTCTATGCGTTTTTTAGTTGAATGAATTAGTGCGAGACAAATACACTAGCTATGAAGACAACCGATTGTAATGATGTGATATAAAAAATAGAATATTTTAGGGCACTGCAGCCATTGCTTTGCACAAGCTATACTCGCCTTTGCTTACTTTATTCTGCAGTTTCTAAGCCAAGTTATCATAATACGAGGCTATTGTGAGAATAATGTGGCACGCAGTTAAAGCTTCATACGGCCGCTTGATTTCTAGCTAGCACGAAGCACGTGGCCTTTTGCGATGGCGCAAGCTTAGTGCTCATCCATGAGTTGTGAGTTTACTGCCGGATACATTCGGTCAGGTCATGATGCTGGCTACAAAAAATTCGCTTTGAATTCTCGTGGTCAAAAAAAGTGGCGCTGATGGCTCAGGGTTTCTCTCAGCATTACGTAAACACCCAACGGCGCAAACTGAAATTCGTGCTTGAAATGCATGCAACGTGAAAATAGAACAATGCACAGAAAGAGAAGACACACACGAAGGCGAACTTCACATCTTGATAACTTGCAGACATTTCGCGCGGATCTCCAAGATGGTTGCAAGGCTCCGGAAGAGACGTTCATCTTAGAAGGCGACGTTTTTCGTTCGATGCAGTGGAAGAAAATTGTACATGATCCTAGCAGCACGGTGCGTCCTCTCTGTGTATTTATTGGTTCCACGCTGTTAGCCTTTCAATTTTCAGAACCCATGTTCTACCTCACCAGTAAGACCTTCTCTATTCGTGCATTTATAGTATCTTATAATATATGCAAATATCTACCCCGTTGGCTCAGAGTTTTTAGCATTGTTCTCCTTAACACTAATTCATGTCTTGCATAATCTGCGCAACAAGCCAGTAAAAAAATAAAAAATACTCGATACATATTTCAGATACATATACAGATACATATTTCTGTGCATAAATCCGGAGTTTCCGTGTTCGAACCCGACCGCGGCGGCTGCGTTTTTATGGAGGAAAAACGCTAAGGCACCCGTGTGCTGTGCGATGTCAGTGCACTTTAAAGATCCCTAGGTGGTCGAAATTATTCCGGAGCCCTCCACTACGGCACCTCTTTCTTCCTTTCTTCTTTCACTCCATTCTTTATCTCTTCCCTTACGGCGCGGTTCAGGTGTCCAACGATATATGAGACAGATACTGCGCCATTTCCCTTCCCCAGAAAACCAATTATAATTATTATATATACTCTGCGCCATGAACTATGCCAAATCTTGTCGCGTATCTGGTGGAATTAAACGAACATTCACGCTCACTGACGGAGCTACTTGTCTCAACAAAAGCCACAAGAAAAGAGCCTTCTCAGATGTAGCCCGCATGCGGGAAGGGCCGGGTTCGATCCCCAATGCCACCGAGTACCCACCGGTGATACAATGGGTACAAGTTTCCCGCTCTTCTTGTTCTCGGCTTCTTTTGGGTGAAATGCTTGGGAAATGCGTCTTTCACCTCACTTCTAGAGGACGAGAAAGAGAGAGAGAGAGAGAGAAAGACGAAAGAAAAGGCAGGGAGGTTAACTAGGCAACGCCCGGCATGCTACCCAACACGTGGGAAGGGAAACGGATGAGAAATACCTTGTGGCATGGCGCTCTTTGGCCTCAGATGTCCTTGCGCCATAAAAATTCACGATCATACAATCACATCTAGCCGCATGTGCTTACACACCTAAATTTAGACATGCGAACAGTCTTCATTGCTCTTTTCGATTTGTTTCTGACGTATGTATTTCTACTGGCATCCACCGTCAACAAGGTATGGTTGTGCAAACTACTTCTCCAACACACCTGGCCGCCACTACGCTTTCTTCTCTCTCATTTCGTTTCGCACGTGGTGTGTACTCAGGTTGCGAAGAAATAAGATATTTGTGACAGTCTAGGTATTTATCAGTCGAAAGGAATGCATACCAACCGACTTAGAAACCTTTGCTATGTTGCAACAAGCTCAGCATCAGAAGGGCTTCATAAGCCTGATGTTCTTTTTTAAACTAATAAATACCAAGCAGGAGTAGTCATAAAGTCTGGAAGGCAGTTTTTTGGGGCGCGTGTGTGTTTTTGTGGGGGCTATTAACACGCCCGCACGAAGGCGTTTCCAAACTTTCCGAGGCATAAAGTAAATATGGACGAGTTGCAACCCGCTCGATATCGTGAGCAAAGTAAACAGCTAAAGCGAACACACGGGCGAAGCCAATTTCTGCGCGGAAAAGTTCGTGACAAGTTTCGATTATTGCTAGAATGTCGCAACCGAGAGTTTCTTCACATGAGCTCTGATGGGAGAGAGCGCGCGATGATTTTTTAGAGCCTGTGCTCGTTGTTTTTGATGGCAACCACATTCTCACAATCTACACGCTGCATATATCTTTATGAGCTTGTCTGCCTGCCTATAAATTCTCTAGCTTTAGTTTACATTGAACTAAAATACTGCATAGTTTAACATGCGTATAACTTCTCTACAGTTTTATTTTACATTAAACTAAAATATTCAGTATTTTCTCTTGCATTCGCTTAAACGTTCATATGTCACAGATTTTATGACGTGCGGTTGTGAAACTTTTGCTGCGGACTAATACATTTTCTAGGCGTGCCAACTTCCTTCCGCTGTTTTTAACCTTCTTTTAGGATAAAACTAACAGTATGAGCAACTATCTATTTTTTGCCTTGCTTCAGACAAAAGTGCAGGTGTGGTTAAAAGTTAACGAAGAAAGCTATCTTGTTCTAAGTGCAATCATTGTTTCCCCAGTACAAATGAAACAACGTTGTTCTCAAGAAACCACACTAGGAACCATCACCGGGCTGCGCGTTGCATTCCTAATAATTTCTATCTCTCAAGGCGTTAAATTTGAAGGAAATGGCTTGCTCCGTTTACTTTTGTCCTCCCCTGCATATCAGCCCTGGTTTTGAACAGCTGGTTTATGTGTTGTGATTTATACCTACAGATTCTGAGTCGGTTTTCTGCCACTCCTTCTGGCACTCGAGTATGAATGCTTGATTAAGGATGCGCTCTAGGCTACAAAACCCAAACTGTTTTCGACCTGCAGCAGCAGCACAGTTATATTTTGCTTGTTTATTTGTGCGTACGTTAAAGCGAAATGCTTTCTTGACCTATCGGGTGATCAATAGTGATAGTTCAACGATACTATTTTAGAAATTATTAATACATTGCAACGTACCAAGAGTGGTGTTACAAGCTTGCTCCTACCTGCGCCTTCACTAATCCCAGCCAGTTGATATTACCCTCCGTAACTAGCACTGTCTGCTGTGAATAAAAGAACACACAGTGGTTATCAGTCAGTCAACGAAAAATTAAATTGTCCAATATTTCTTAAATTACTTTATGCTTACACGAAGAAGGCCATTCTTTGATTTGACGTATTCAGTGAGTTACTGCTACTAATCTCTTACTCGCATCCCCAAGGCCATGAAGCCGTTTCGCTGCAGGGTCTGTCATAAATGACGGCCGATCCTGTTCTCGAAATTCTCTAAGGTTTTTCAACGCACCGCCTGATGCTGACTTTAATCTACCAACGCGCACACACGTAGATAAAGATGAAATCAGTATACCTATTCAGAGCCCTGAAATTAAGTGAAATTTTGAGCACATACTTTCAATATTTGGTGCCAGTTGGGCCGAGGCTGAGCGGTTCTTTTGATTCCAATCCAAAACATTCGATCTCAGACTGCAAGCGCTTTGTAACGTGGCGTTCACACCCCCTGATTTTTCTTGCGCCAGCGCCGCAAAGCGGATGACCACTGGTGATTCAGGAAAAAGAAACAAAAACTAGCAGAGAGGCGAATAAGACGGCAAACGGTATGACCTCCTGTGCAACTGCTGTGGAAGGGGCGAGTTTCATTAAGGGATTTTCTCAGCTTTTACTTTTTCGCCTCTTTTTCGCCTCTTTTGCTACAACCAGCACTCCGTATCTCATTTCGTGAGGTCAGCGACTTCGTCGAGGATTACGCACGCCGCGTTCATTTCTCACGATCCGAAGCATTTTTTCTCAGGTGTGTTGCCCTTCTGTTGCGTGGTTGGAAGCACGTAAGGCTTTCGCCAGCTTTCTCAGTTGCGCTAAGTTCGCCGCATTGACGACGGTGTTAGTTCACCTGGGTACCGACCCGTAACATGACCGGCAATACTCCAAGCCCTGTGGCACGTTTGCTGTCCCAGTACATTCGACGGAAATAAACCATGGCTTATTTAGTGCGCGCCATCAGGTCACTGAGGTCGTGTGTCTTGCGCAGACTGAGGCATACTTTGCTCTTAGGTGGGCATCTGAAAATCTAGTGGCCGCTTTCCTTCTTCAGACTTCATTCTCACCGAAGTTACGTCACCACAAAAATAAGCCTCTATTTCGAGATAAAGAGAAAGCAAAAAATGGTCGCTGTCCATATCAGTTTCTGTCACCTGTCGGTCCAGAGTGCATGCCTTTTGATCCTCTGCGGCATTTCAGTTTGTGCACATAACTTCCACAATCCAATCACTTTTCAAGATCATATTTATGTTGACAATTTTGTAGTGCCGAGCAGTTGTAGTTCAAATACTCAATCGTTTGAGTGCAATGAAAAACTGAGTCGTACTTCAAATATGGTCCGTAAATCTGCTTACGTTGGCTCTGCGCTTCATTAACCTTCGTGGAAATATCACCTAACTTAATTCACACGTGTTGCCAGCTAATTTTAGTGGCTTTACTATCGTTGAAACTTCTACTCTTGCGGCCACTGAACCTCACTGAGCCTGAGAAGATTGTCGAGCGAAAAAAAATATTATTACCGGGGCCTGTTTCTGCATTCTTGCTATGGTTGAGAGCAATCAAACCCGGCTTTTTTGTACTAATGCATATTAGTTTATTCAAAAAAATTTTCGCATGAATAATTTTTATTTTAGGCGCGAAAATAAAAAATAAAAAGACCCAGTACTCCAATAAAGGAAAACAGCAAGCATTGTGTACGTGCGCGTGTGCATGCGTGCGCCTGTGCGTGCTTTTGTTTTTGAGTTACTGTTCGAAATTAAAGCAGAACTAAGTCGGTACAGAAAAAAATCTGGCGGCTCGTATTCGACGATTCTCTTGAAAACTGACAGTGGCATAAAAATAAAATACCACGTCTGCACTTGTCTCGCGTAGAACCCGAAGGCTTGAGTATGAAATTAATTTTCCTGCACTGTGGTCGTCAGTAACGCATTTCACCTGTTTAATTCAGGCACCACATGCCTGCGTCCCCCCCCCCTCCCGCCCCCTCACACCCGGCATTGTGAACAGAGTGCAGAGATACATTTTATTTCTCATCATGCCATATTCAACACGATTTATTCCTTAGTGATAAGGCAGGCAAATCAGCATCATTCGCTATCCCCAGTACGTTTATGCTATATAGTAAAAATTAATTTTAAAATAGATAAAGACTTGTTTTATATACAAAAGAGCTTGTTTCATTTTATAATAAAGTACGGCTTTCTATATAAGGAAATAAAAGACCAGTCTGAGGAAGTAAATGCCTAATTTCCTTTTATAATGTGATGCTTTAGCAAATTTGTTGAAGAATTCTTTGTGTCGCCTTTTTAATATCATTGCCTTCTTAAATCAGGCCCCAATTCTGTATTTCAGCCACTAATAAGAAATTAATAACAATTCTCAGTCTTAAATTTCTGACTAAATTTTCTCTTGTTACTCTCAGAAGCAGAACAATATGTACGCCTAAAATTTTGTGCACAAATTTCTTAACAGTAAACCTTCTGGTAAATAAAATTTCTGTTGTTTAATTTGTAGCTTTATAAAAAAATAAACAAGATGTATTTTAACTTCCATTCTTTATTGTGTTATTATTGTGGGAAGGATACTTCGCAAATCAAATTAACCTGAGCATTAATTACACCTATACGCAACTAAAAGTTCCAACTTCGGATCCGCCATATGCAAAGGCTTAAAACTATTTGATTTTGGTAGAAATATATACACATATATACGCTCTTTGACATTGTTTGGACATCTTCTAAAATTTCATTCTATTGTTTCGAAAGTTCCATGTACACATGCAATAATTTCTGAACGTGCGCTGACAGAGACTACAGCCAATAAGCGCAACCGGATCACCTCTTCGAGATTAACCTTTAGCGCCTCCTTGGCAGAACGATTTTGTGACCCACTGTGCCCCAGAATGACCACTTTCTCGGGACGGGTGACGTGCGACAACGGAGTACAGGATATATTTATTTATTCAAGCAAGTCGGTGCTACTGAATTAACTGACTCCTACCGGTGTACGCACTCTCCAGTTCTGATTCGCAATGCGAAACAGTCGTCCATGTAACCTGATAATTGAATTTCTTCAGCTCAATAGTTGTGCAGTATAGAGTACGGTCACCTCGTTGCCACTCTGGTGGGCGCTCTGTGGACAGAGATTTCTTAATTCGTAGCGAAGCTCATGCGCTCTGACTCGACGTGTGTTTGTCCGCGACTCCGCTCATCCCTCAATACGTTGGCTTTGATCGCCCCGTTTCCGGGAAATTAGTTAAATGTTACTGAATTAGATTACCAGGAAATACTATTCTTTCCAGAAAAGCCTGCAACTTTTCTGCTTCAACTCTCCAGATTCACGCAGATGTTTTGGTTATTTATAATGCCAGTTTTAAGTTGTTTCTTTTTATCTAATAATATATGCTCCACATAGTTGTACATCTGTTATGCGCTGCACAGTGATTACAAATTGAACATCAAATTCAAGTACGCTGTTAACACTTGTAAAACAATTTACTTTGTAGACTCGCAGCTATTAGAGAAGGCACAATTGCACGGAGGTGCTTACAATCCTTAAAGCATCAACACTCCAGTGAGAAAGCAAACATAGCACACACACTAACATTGAAACATAATAATCTCCATGACATACTCCGAACAGTGCTTTTCGCAATTCTCTTTTTTTCCTTGACTATTACATTTCGATCTAACCTCCATTTCACTCTACAGGTTTTAACGGAGGAAATTTTTTTCATATTTGTGACAACCCTACAAGCAATATGGAGTAATATTTTAGTATTTTGGAAATTCTACTGCGCGGAAAACACTTATACGGGATGTTCGCATACAAGCTACCCGAGCCGCATCGAAAGAGGTACAAATGTAGAGCAATGTTCATCCCCGAATGTCCCTTCATCTTTCTCTTCGAACTAGAATAACACGTGCGTTTATATGGTATGGATCCAGCTCAATAAATTTTTTATTGTACAATCAGCGTCAAATTAAACGCAAACAGGAAAGTTGAAATTATTTCACCAGAACACAAAAATATTACCCATAGAAGAAGAAATATCCACGCAGCACTATTCGTGTCTTTTAATACAAAATGAACTGTACTACAATTTAATCTTCCTTTTATAATGTATCCTTACTTCGCTTTTCGCGTTTCTGCGGTCGATAACATTTCATCTGACGTTGATAGTACATGCAGTGGTCAGCGTCCACTGTTTCTGCATCTCGTTGACATTCTTTCAAGCTGCCGCAGTATTAGGCTATTGCAAAAGGCAGTCGCCTGCCTTGTGACACAAGGAAACGTGTGAACCACAGTGGAATAAAAAAATTGCAATGTGCGCTCAAAGCCAAGCAAGAAAAGCATCTGGAGAACTTGAAGTAATATTCAAACATGAAATTTCTTCAGTTCTATTTTTGACCTGCACGTGCCATTTTCCGCCGAGGCTGAGTTCCTGTAATGCATTTGGCTGCTCCCAATGCCCTGCATTTGATAACAGCGAAACACAAATGTGTCTGAGGAGAGAGATTTTTACGAACCTTAAAGAACCTCAGGAGCTCGGAATCAACCTGGAGCTTTCCACAATGGCGTGCTGTTACTGTCCACAATAATGCTTTAGCACGTGAAAGTCCACCCGGAATCAGTACTTAACTTTTCAGCTGATGTAACTTGTAACACTTATGTTTCTGTGCTAATTGTCCTACTCATTCGGCATTCATCAGGCGCCCCATGAAAACTAGAGCCTGCAATTAACAATGCTTGCTACCTATGAGCGACTGCGAATTCATAAAGGGCTCAATAATAAAGAGAGAAAGCTTATTGGTCGAAAGGAATGATTGTAAGTTGATACGTTTTCCTCTTATCATAAACGTTTACTAACACAGGACAAAAAATCTTTGTTCCTACAAAAGTTAAAAAAGACCTAAGAGGACGCTTAAGTCACCTTAAGAGTGCTATGCGATAGCATTAGATTTCACATTTGTCGGAGCTTCGGTTGCAGATTCTGTGTATGTTTGCGCCAATTTCTTTTCCATTGCCGGTCCACCAACGTCCTTATTCGGGCTGCTAGCTGCCGCACCAGATATCCGCTATGCTGTGTTCATAACCCCAGTGGGTAGGTTGCGATGACGTCACGAGGTCACGTGACCACTCTCGACCAGTCAACAAATTTCGTAGCACCGGAGATGGGTGGGGTTTTGGTGTGACAACTATTATGATCATGCATTAAAGGAAAAATAGCTTCGTTGCAAGGTGCCTCCGAGGACATTTTCGGGCATTGACATTCTTCAGTGCGCCAGCGCAAATGGCCGACGACGTGAAAAATAAAAAATAACGGCCATCATGGAAGTGAGCCGAGAGCGGTGGGACCAATTGGGCGTCTGCCCCAGTTTCCCAGAAACACACTGACCCAAGTAGAGCCCATAACGGCTGAGAAAAATTGCGCCGGCTCTTTTCCTACATATACAAGCCCGATACTTTCTAGCACGTCCAGAGAAAATGTCCTTACCAGTGCATATTAGGTAAGCCTCATTGACGCCTTTTCGACACATACATTACCTCTAATTTTGAAGGAGTGACTTCTTGTGGAAATGCTTCATGCCCTTATGGTGCGACATCACGCTACTTCTTCAGCCGCCATACAACGTCGCCATAAAAGATACCACAGTGATGAAAGTGACCTCATCAAGAAAAGCCCCGACAAAGTCATTGCATTTAGTTAATAGTAGGCGATATATATTCAAAAAATCTAGAGCGGCTTGTACAGAGGTAATCTCTCCCACTCTAGTCGGTTAAACCATTTCAGAGATACGGCTGACCGCTCCAGTGGTAACCACGGAGCTTTCGTAGAGCTCCTGTGGGGCGCATAGGCAGACGAAGTGGCATGTCATACCATATTTGTACAGAGAAGTTGGTTTTACGCTGGCACAAGCGTGTCGCGTCAGTGTATACGTTAAGCAAGCGCTTGCAAGAAAAGCACCCGATTCAATGCAAGTAGGCCAACTGCCGACTTAGTTCTTCACTTTTTATTCACCTACATTCACAACACACCAGCAAGGATGAGTGGTCGTAGATTCGCGGTCCACTGACGCTAACCTACTTCACCTTGCAGCGTTTCCCAAAGCAATCAATATCTGCAAGGCAAGGAGCAGCAACGGCCGAAGAATGATCGGCAAGCTCAAGAAGTTTCTCCATTTCTGCATTCTCCGTCGTTACTAACTTACGCTTAATATTAAAAAACTTATGCTTAGCATAAAAAGCTTATGCTTAATATTAACTTCGCACATATCTTCCGCAATGGGCATCATAAATAAAAAAAGGAGAAAGCGAATGCAAATAATGCTATATTATTTTCACCTCACAAAATGGGCTAGAGCTTAACCACATGCAACTAATGCCCATAACAAATCAGCTATATGTCTTGTTCAACGTGGCCATGCCTGTAACGGCGACAGTTGGAAGTACTCTACTGGTGACAAAAAAGCACGTGATCTGCAGTGCCTCCTCTTAAGCGATAATAATTTTTTCAGCCATAGTCAATAGAATTCCTCAATGTTGATTTCATAGGATAGGAAATGGCTACTAGGCACATTTCCATATTTTATACGTGCTTTAAGATCTCTATGATGGTAAACAGATGTGTTTATCTTGAGCTGGTTTCTCCTTCGCACTAGGAATGTGAGCTGCAGCTGTATACAAAGATGGCGATTAGCGTAAAAGGCAACTTCGCGGATATCAATAAGTGGTAAGCAAACAAGTAAATCTACAACAAGTAAAAGTAAGTAAACAAGTAAATCTACAAAAATAAAATAACCGAAAATGGTGTTATATAATGCCGACAAAGATGGGTGGCATTAAAATCAGTTTCGCCATAGCATCGACTTCAAAAGGTGACAAACATGCAGACTCAAATACGATAAATTGGCTCAAATACAATAAAAGCGAAGGAGTTCGATGGTGCCGCCACTTAGGTTTTTCTGCTTTTGCTTAGTGTACAATACCAAAGTCAACAAGCAAGAACTAAAACAAATCGCCTAATCCTCCATTTGATATGGAGGATTAACCCAGAGAGTGACCACAATGATTCGATAAAAAAAAACTTAACGCAACCTTCAAATCTCCTGCAGTCGTTTTGGCTTCACACAAATAGCAGACCACGTCCAGCGATCTCGGACAGAAATTTTGAAAATTGGGAAATTGTAACGTATTGTTCCGAAAATATTGAAGCTAATAGTTCATTCTTCAGATATATAGCAAGATATCTCTCTTGAAGTGTTTTCATCGATTCCTTCAAACTTAAGACTGTCATATTAAACCAATGGGGACTGCTTTTGACGCAGCACAAACGTTAATTTAAAAAAAAATGCAAGACTGCCGTCATGTGATCTGCGGATATATTGACTGTTATAGTGAAATCTTAAATTATATGAGAAATTGAGTTCATAAATTGTTTACCGCTCAAAAATGCTTTTGTGCAGAATTTTTGAGTGCTAAACGCACCTACCACCTCTCTTCATCCACCGTGGTCGTCAGTCCTCTTCGCTGTCAAAGATTTTTGGAATCTACAGCCGAGGCGACATTGAAAGTCACTGTCGAGTTACTACCCACGTGCACAGCTATAGTGCAATTTGTGTAATTTGTTGAAACAAAAGGTAGCTACAAATATAAGCACTCAGCCACCCCATCTCTTCGTCTTGTAACGTATGACTAGCTGCGCTTCGAGATGTTGCAGCCTTAGAACGAGGACGTTCACAAGCATATCTTTCCTTACATTATATGGGGCCAGTAGGCTTGTCATCCTGATTTCGCAGAAAGCATTTAAATTCCCCTCTACAACAGGTTTGAAAACAAAGAACTTTTGTTTGAATGATTCCGCCAACGTTTACCGGCATGTACACGGCACTCGGAAGCTGCACTTCCCGGGAACCACCCAGCCTCTTGGCTCCCCCATTCAAGGGTAAACTGAGGCGCGTAAACAGAGCTAGCCCTCACTACCCACACGAAATCCTTCACTGTTAAGAGAGAGCTACGACTGAGTTTTAGTTCCACCTAGAGCTGGGAAGCGAGGCACACACAGTTTTATGGAAGGTGTAGGCAATCTGTGGCCCAATATTAGGTTGTTCCCTTGGGATCGTCGGATTTATGTCGAGTGCGCCGCCATCGATTCTCGATGTCCAACTTCCAAGTTTCTTGTGCGAGAGCATTATTCTTTTTTTTTTCATGCTGTATTAAACTCTTCTAGCGAACAAAAATTATTCGTTTTTTTTTCTAGTAAGCAACAGGAACTGTATATGATAATCTTCCTTCCGATATGCTTACGATTACAGCATTTAGCCGAGAAAAAATAACCAGGCTGAATTGAGCAAATTGAAAGGAATTGAGAAAAATTGAAACCAGCTGTCTCTGAGAAACTGCTCCGTCATGAAAGGTGACGCTAGCGTCGTCAAATGAAGAGCCGAGTACAAGAGCTTCTTCTTAACGCAGCGGGTGAAGCATCTGGCGGTCGCCCCAAAGTAATTAAGGCAGAAAAAAAAGGAAGTGTGCTGATCATGAAGAGTCGTTTCTATAGGGGCTCTTAATAACACGCATATTTTCAATGCTTCATCATCTTTATGTGCGTTCTAAAATTTATAACTTTACCTGAATTAATTTTCAAGTTTCTGAACGACTCAGGACTGAGTTCAAGGTTATAAACTCTCTTTTCTCTCTCTCCTTTCTGCCTCCCACGCCATTACTCTTTCCATGCGTAGGGTAGCATACAGGGCGTCGCTTAGCGAACCTCCCTTCTTTCCGTTAATCTCTCTCTCTCTCTCTCTCTTACCTGCATTATTATATGCAGCACATGAGACTAGTACACGATGCAAAGTTTTCCATGACGACATCTTGACTATGCCGCAGGCTCCCATACGCTAGCTGATTTCCAAGTTAAAGACCCACGGAAAGGGGTGATTGAGCTTGGCTTTAAAATGCTTGCACTACGTAGAGTACAGGCCACAGAGCGTCCATGCCGCGTACGAGACCTCAAAGGCAAGCGGGAAATTTACAATACATTTTTAGAAATGCCCGCTTTCGCACCTCGCAGCGACGCGTGGTGCCGGACTCTCGCACGAAAACCTGGCAGACGACGTCACGTCTTGCAAATGACGTCAGCAGCCGGGCGTAATCATTGGTTCACAGCGCAAAATTCTTGCAGACGTCACGCGCTACCGCAGCCGGCGGAGGTAGGGGAGGGGCCGAGTGAGTGGGGCCTGCGGAGCAGCGCCTCCGTTTTGGCGTGCGAGAGGAGAGGGAAAGGTGCGAAGACGCGGAAGTTCAAATTTTGTCTGCATACAGCTCAGCTTCCACAAAATGCACTAAAATAATTCTTGTTGGGGGATAATTATGAACCATCGTCTTTTAACATACCAGACATATTGCACCTTTATTGAGACCCCCTTTCTGGGTCCCTTTAAGGGAAGAGAATAGTAGACTTTACGAGACAATAAAAACACTCTTTAAACAAAAAATTACTGGAAAAGTGAAAAACTAAAGCTTAAAGAATTGAGAATAGTTTTCTGAAGTGTGTCGAATGCTTAGATATATTTCTGGAAACCAAGCATTGTAAAGAATGTCGTAGCAACCTAAAACTATCTCGCAAGTCCTTAAGTCTCATTTCTTTATGTTTCTGTCTTCTTCTCGCAAGGAAAAGTTTATTTTCCCACATAGTTAGCACATTTTAATGGTTAAGAAGCTAGACAGATTATTTTGAAGTGTATGTAAGTGAAATTTTTTTTATGCTTCTCCATGCCATTGATCATTAAGTCTGCAGAATAATGCCAAGCTATCTTTTGCACCGTAACTGTTAGTAGATAATTCGCGCTATTTCCATCGGCGTTGTCATAGTAGCACGGCTAGCCTTGTGATCAGCTGTGGTTACATGACCAGCCTCGACATGACAAGCGCCGTGACGTCAATGCAAACGGAACCGTCCGGCGAAGAGCCCTCCAAGCTGCCCACGGGGCCACTGGGCAGTGACGTCACCATGAGCATAGCTTCTAAAAGAGAGAGACGAGGAGCAGGTGGAAACTAAAAATCAAAAATCACTAATCACAAAATCACAAATCGGGTAAGCATGGAACAGCTGCGCTAGATAAACGTCTTAATGAGAAGCATAAACGCCCAGGCATTTTTACGTTATTTAAGGTCACAGACAACAGTTTCTTTCCAAGTTCTTGCTTAAATAACTTCCGTAAACATTCTACAATCATACCGAGTGAAGAATGGCACCGGTATTTTTCAGAGGCGGATCAGATGCATGGCAATAGTTATTTGCTAGTTCTCAATTTGCGGTTTGAGGGATTTCTCTGATTTTATTCTTTACCGTTTGACAAGGAACGTAATAAGAACTTCTATAAACGAACGTTAGAACAGTATTGTTCAATCGGCACATTTTTCAGTCTAGAAGAATATAAGCACCTGCACAATTTTCAGTTAACCCAGAGGCGTTAGAGTTCCTATCTCTCACGTAAGCAGAAACAAGAGAAAAATAAATGAGCAGTGACTGCATTTAAAAAGCCGTCCTGTGCCAATTCGGGACTCCGTGTTCGTAAGGTTTTTCTACGTAAACTAAAACCCGCTACGAAAGCCTAATACGTTCGCGCTTTTTCCTGCCTTGAGACTTTACGCAACGCCGAGCCACTTCCTGCCCGAAGAAGCAATAGTCACGCCTTGTTCTCAACTGGAACGCGTCGCTTTTTCCGAACTGAGAAGACCCACTCGCGAAAGGGCCTAGTATATCCGCAACACGCACCTGTAATTCGCTGCGCTCAATTTTCTTAATTTATTTCTAGAGTGGGCAGTGTATTCAACGCACTCAAAGCAAGCATGCTGTGGCCGAAAGAGGATGCGTCATTCAGTGTTGACAGGCTTCCAGAACGTGCGTTCGACGTCATTGCGTGACTTCCTCCGCCAACCAAAAGCTCGCTCCTTTTTGTGTGTTCGGAGACTGACTCGGGGTTTATTTAGTGGTGGTTCTTTTGTGCCTCTCTCGTTGTTTTCGTCGCTTATAGTCAACGTGGCGTCTTCCTCGGGTTACGAAACTGCCCACTGCCGGCGACAACTTTGCAGAGCTTCTACGGCTTGCTTAACGTCCTCTTAGTGGATGCTTCCGTTTGCAGCGACACGACGCACTTGTAGGCTGTGTTTCTACCGGGGACGAATTTAACACCCCATTCAGGCGCTCGCATTGTCATGCATCTGCACGTTTGTTATCCAGCAACGCAGAATCCCACTTTCGGGGCTTCCTATTGAATGCAACGTGCTTTCGGGCCGGTCACGCGTTTCTTTGAATAGTAATGAATCCCTCTAAAAGAAACAACAGCTAATGAGTCACGGTAAGGTGTACGCTCTCATTCAAAAAATACGCAATGCGCAGCTATGCTTTGTTATCAGAGCGGGGCGGATGCTATTTTCAAGACAAAGCACTGGTGTTCCAGAGTGTTCCTGAAGTGATGCGCTGACTGTTCAGTTCACTGTTCAACTGTTCAACTCGAACAAGCCTTCTCTCTACTTTGACGCGACTCCCAGAACGGGTTGCAGTTAGCATTCTTCATTTGCAGGGCTTAATGTGTGCCAGTGTAAAATACTGTGAACAGTCTTTTCAAGTGGTCACGATGCACTTATTCAGAACTTTGTGCTCACTTTAAGACGCAAGCTTCTAGAACGAGCACTAGCTATCTTGCTTTAGTGTTTTGACCAAGATCCCCGAAATAAAGAACCAACTGCTCTCGCAGAATCCTCGACAACGTTGGTTGTGAGGCCTAGATATTCGATTCAAAAACTTCTCTCTATTCGATGGCTTGTTCACCACGTCGGAGAATTATTGACGAGAGTAATGTGAAATTTATTAGTTCGTTTCGGGAAAAGGAACGTTTAAGACTCATTAAAACAAATCAACGCGGCCCTTCGCTTGGCGACAAGGCAGAATTAACTATAACGAAGGTATGCTTTCGTAGCAGCTATTCCTATCAATAAGGACTTGTGAAGGCTGCTTCAAAGGGAAGGAAGAGTGAATTGAGAATGCCGACATGCCGACACACCAGTAGTACTAGGATAAAAAACTAAAAACTTAGACTAAATTATCTAAAACAAGTTCAAAAATACTCGAGAAGCACTGAGTTTTGGTTCCCCGAATGGAGCACTAAATAAAAGCTAATGTTTGCTGAAACATCCAGGATGACGAACGCAATAGGACAAAAAATCAAAGTTTGTTTTTGCTTCGAAGAGCAAGGAAATACGTCTGAAAATCTAACCTGATGCGCTGCAGTGAAGAAATTCAACACTAAACTTGCTGGAGGTTATGTTTCGGTTGCGTTCTATATATCTTCTTCCATTCAGCTTTTTTTTCTTTTCAACAGAGGAGGCAAACCGCGTTTGCCCTTTTTGTACCATACTGTAAAAGCCTGGACAGTATAGCCCTCGTTGCCACACTAATTAGCTGCGGCCCATCAGAAGCCGTACTCATACTGTGGACACTCGTGTCCAGCCATACGAGAACATATTTCGACAGCAACATCTTACAGGGCATACTGGCGTCGGCAGTCGGTATACAGCCACTCACCAGCATCAGCAATTCAGCTTTGAGTTAGGGGCTCGCAAAAGGCGTGTTGCGAAAGGCGCCGAGCATAAATCTGCCGCAACTGCCCCTGGCACAACATGTTACTTCAGCGCCATCTAGTTACAGAGTCACGTTGCCCGCCCCAAAAGCAAGTGGGCCCTTGCCTGGCTCCGCCCTGTACGGCGCTCTCATTACGTTGCCTAATATTAATTTTCTCTTCAAATGTCTAAACGGCCGTCTCCGTGTCTGACCTTCACTCTCGTGGCAACAACGCTGCCACAAGTCGGTCTTTAAACGGTGCGCTGCTCGTCTTTACGTTCCTTTTTTTTTATTTTTTACTGCTTTTGAGGGTGGTCTCCAGAGGCTCCTTCTCGGTTGCTATAAAATTTCACACACACAACAGCCGATTAAAACCTTACGTCATCATTGCGTCACCGCTTGAAATCTGGAGTGGAGCCGCAACACCTTTAGCTTCAGGGCTCATTTCGCTAAGCGCGCCGTAAAAATGAGTGCAAGCTGTAAAGTGAACTCCTTTTAGCACGGAGTCGATGATATTTTTAGTGCTTGCTGTGCATAAGACGAGCGAACCACTTGGCGCCGCTCAGAGCTGAGCCTGATTGAGAGAGCGCAGCTTTAAAGTCAGCCACGACGCTGATGACGGTTGTGAAAAGCGCTTCTCGGGAGCCTTCTCGAGGCTTTTGGCCGCAATATCGGCGCTTTAAGGCTTTAAGTACTGCTCCGCTCGCACCCGTTTGCATACATGCACATGGGCACTAGGTATGCCCCATAAATGCCACGTCAACAGTATAGATGCTCTGTTTGTAATGCCGTGAAGTGGGGCAGCATACCTCGCGGTGGTAGGTAGGTAGGTGAAAACTTTATTGTTGATCCTTATGGATGAGTTACTGCCTATTGTTGGTCTGGCTCTTCATCCCGGGTGCGGGCCAACAGTCCATGACGTGCGGCGACCTCTCCAGCCCCACTCTACCAGCCGCCTTTGTGAGGCCGGTTCGGAGCTGGAGACCGCGATCTCCCAACCCTCTTTGTCCGTGAGGTTCCAGTGAGATGTTGGCTGGAACTCTCGGCAGAGATATAAAATGTGGTCAAAGTTGGCTCCCGGAGCCCCACAAAGAAAGCATTCGGGTATGTATTGGCCTGGGTGGATAAGGGCTAACAAGACCGGTGAAGGGAATGAATGTAAGAGGCTAGAGCTGTCTCCAGGTGGTTTGTTGTTCTTTCGAGAGGGAGATGTGTGGTGGGGGATAGACGACTCTTTACTCCCTGTAGTGGAGGGTTATTTCATGATAGGTGACCAGCCGGTCCCTATCGCTACCCCGGTCTACGGTGTGCCCTGCTCGGTTGACGTACCCTTGAGCAAGAGAGTGGGCCACTTCATTGCCGGGGTTGCCGGCGTGGGCTGGCGCCCAAACCATTTGAACTGGTCGGGGTTACGCTTACGACGACTGCCTCTCTGTTTTCGGTTATTTGTGCAATCAGTGGATCTCAGTCAGTCGGGCCCTGCGGCCAAGAAAGAGGCCGAGAAATCACCCACGAAAACGTTTGTGCCGTTTCTGCTTGCATGCGCGAATCCTCGTTCGCTCTGCTGTGCAAGAGAGTCTTCGTCATAATAAAACACGTTTCGGGGCTAGATGGTGATGCATTTTTATTTTCTTAAAATTAAACAGCGCTACATATATGGACGAATACACAAAAAGACATGACCCGACGGACAGCGCCCGTCCTCTTGTGTCTTTCTGCGTCTCACAGAAAAACAGCGCGCTTACACGGGACAAAAGAAAGAAGAAACGCACGAACACAGCGCTGCGTATTCGCCCATATATGTAGCGCTGTTTAATTTCAAGAAAAGAAAAAAGTCTTCGTTATGCGGCCTTGCATGGAGTTATGCGACTGGCAGTGTTCTCGTGAAGCCTCTGGTACCATTGTTCTCCATATTATTATTTTATTTTTGCAAAGTGTTCCCACTGTCAAAACAAAATTGAAGAAGAGAGGACAGCGACTTCATTTGTTTTCCGTCCTTTCATTGTTTACAGATGTAAAATATACGAGTGCCTCCGCTTATCCTACGCATAATAACGCACGCAGAGATTTAAAAACCGGGTGAAGTTGAATGTGCAGCAAAAGATCTCCGTACCGAAATCTGGAAATGTATTGTCTCTAAGTAGTGAAACTTTAACAATTACCACAAACCAGACCTGGCACATCGTGTTTTTCTATGCTTGTTTGCGCTGGTCGCAGTTCTGATTCACGTTTTATCGTGGGTAGCCACGTCTAGTGCGCGATGAACGTATCCTCACCCGTTGGTTTCACATCACGGTTCAACGACTGACGTGTAGAGTTGTTTTCCCCTTGTATCTGTGGAAATATCCGTCTGCAACGCAAGCGAAATAGCGCTCTACAACAAATGTGGCACATAATTGTAATATCCGAGCACAACTATGCTACCGTAGTGTGTTGCGGTTGTACACAGCTACTGGCAAAAAGGCTCCTTCTTAAAATTAAAACTTACCGCACCGAGCTCGCTTGCACCTGCGGAATTATATTTAGTGTGCCGCCTGTTGCTCAGAGTGTTGCATTCATGAAGACGTGCTCACTGGTCATCGGCATGACCATCAGCCCAGTCCATGCAGCCTGAACGGAGCTAAACGGCTCTCGCTGCACTCGTGACGAAGCGGTCGACAGCCTGGAGACAACTGCAAACCAGCTGCTTCTCCTGTCCCTTCATCAAAAACCTCTTCCACACCAGACACTACTCTCCCCTGTATGTCCCTCGTGGGGCGTTAAACCCTCCATATGTCACTCAAAGTGGGAATGTCAACACTTGCTGAGCTACCCCCCTACACCAGCATGCCGCAACAGAAAAGTCCAGCGCTTACCTCTTCTCAAATGGGAATGTAATGCAGGATGAACTAGATGAGCAAACTCTTCAAAGTGTGTCTTGTGTGTCCACGTGATAAAAGTCGGCCCCTCCCAAGTGGATTTCAGAACGCGTGCATTCATCTCTTGAGGGAGGAGACGGTTCCGGAGATGTTGTGGAAAGTTAGTGCCGTGATTGTGATTATATCGACTGGGGATACAACCAGTTTATCAGGGTTAAAAGAAGCCTCAATTATGTCAACAATAATCACAGAATTATTTAAATGTGCTCTCGTTGTCAGGCCCAATTGTTTCTTTGCTGTTGTCTCCTTTGAGAGACTATTTGCGCCAACGACTGTGGTTCTGGTGCTCTATCTGGGTGGGCTCTCGGCTCGTTTTGACTGCAGGGTGACTACAGCACCGCCACATGCGGAAACGTAATTCTGATGCCCATTTGGCTGGGTGAATAGAAAGCGGCTGTCTCACCATAGCGTATTAGTAACATTTATTTAGAACCTATGCAATGTGCGTTAGGCGCAGCAGCTCTGTGTTGCTTCCCATTTATCTCCTCAGCAATTGTTTCCTAAAGCTTGTGCACAGTTTTCCTCTCTTAGAAACTGGTGATAAAACTGTAACAAGCATCCTGATCACCTACGTATTATCGAGGTCAAGTTTGGATGTACAGACAGGATATTCAGACAGTCTCTTCTTCCTGTGCGCTCTCATTGCCAGTTGCATGCGTTGATAATAATAATAATAATAATTGGTTTTTGGTGGAAAGGAAATGGCGCAGTATCTGTCTCATATATCGTTGGACACCTGAACCTCGCCGCAAGGGAAGGGATAAAGGGGGAGTGAAATAAGAGAGGAACAAATAGGTCCGTAGTGGAGGGCTCCGGAATAATTTCGACCACCTGGAGATCTTTAACGTGCACTGACATCGCACACGCGTTGATGTGCGAGTACAGTTTACACGTGAGCATACCTATATACGTGTGTAATGGCCTGCGTGCATACTTCTAGGCATTTTCTTACATTTTCGCTCGCAAATATTCCTCGCATTTCTGAATATTCTATTATTCTGCATCACTTTGCAACAACAGGGTTAGGCAGGTGCAACGTACTTGAGAAAAAACAAAAAAGATTCGGTGCTGCCACATGTTCCTGACGATTAGAAATAAACTCACGTTGTTAAAGTGTGAGACATGAAGGTGCTTCTGCACAACGAAATAGCTCACTTCATACCTGTTCTTTGTCAGCTGTGTTCACCTCAAGCTTGGTGACATTTCTTGCAACCGGAACTCTAATTTACCGACTATAATACATTTGCTAGACTATTCTTCTACCCCTGCGAGTCTTACAGCTAAGAGTCTGAACAGCTCTACGCTTGGTAATAATGGAGGCATCGGCAGCATAATAGGCAAGCGTTTTTATTCGTTGCTGCGCAGGAAACGACATAAAAAATTGCGCTATTAAGTTTATGTGAAGCTTTCAATTGCCTCTATATTTTCACATTTTCAGCAGGAAAATCAATGCTGGTTATGTTGAGCTCCCTAAGCAGTTTATCGCAATTTTTGGATGCATGCAGAACGCAACTACACGTTTTGAGTTGGACTCATACTAGTTCCAAGTTCAGAGGCGTCTTTAGCCGTGTTACCAGCGGCGTTCTGTACAGAGGGAAGTATTTTAAATCTAGATTTTTTTACTTCTTATCCGCAAGCATTATCATATTGGCAAGCTTGTTTATTAAGCTTGGCATAGTATGTTTAATGACGCCGGGATTCTGAGCACTAGTTTACAAAACCGGCTTATTTTTAGCAAGGGAAGCGTTGTGAGCTATAGATGATAAAAATGGCTGCCTTAGAAGGACTGGTATCAGTTTGTATGAAAAAGAGTTATTCCATTGATTTTTACGACCGTACAAACACCCAGTTGGCGGGCTTAATATTCAGAAAAGAAGAATAACCAGTTTAGGTATTAAAATTAACACATGAGTACACATCGTTTTTTTTTTCAGGCTCTGCAGACTGTCATCGATGTTTTTCAACCTCAGACTTATCAGCAGCCCTCGAGCTCGATTGATACATTTGTAACTGCAATCTGCAGTTGCCAAAGGTATTGTATTTTTGTTTTTCTTCTTTCTGAAGGGAAACGCTAAAGAAGCTCCTCTCGCTTGTTTCTCTCGGCTTTGCCTCCATACTCCTTGAAAGGATTCCTGAGGCAAGAGGCTCGTAATATAATCTGCAAATCATTGCAAATGAGCCATTGCTACTTACATTTGTTTTTTATATATTTTGATACTCCCTTGAACTTTGAGAGACTTTTTTTAATTTTGTTCGCAGCTTCGGTACTTGCCACTCAAAATAAACGAACACGAGCGTGTACTTATAGAGTTTTTTTTCTTTTTATCTCAAGCTGTACTCCGCGCTAAAGAAGTTCTCACCAGGACCAATGCGGAAGACCGATATTTTGGCATGAGTGTTATTGATCCCAGGAACATCTTATAAAACAACACGCGTGAAGAGAACGCTATGGATAGCAAAGCACTTTCCAGGGAAAAGTTGCTAATCTAGACAGTTACGCTAACTAAATTGCATGCAGCAGTGGCGTTGAAGTAATTCATGTGGCCGTATGCAGGTCCAGTGATAGCGCAATAACTTTATTCCAATTCCACACCTCTCTTGTCATTTTTCACCCGCCGTCGATGGAGTAAGCGATGCCTCGCTCACTCTGTCTCCGGCTTTCATGTTTGAGAATTGCGGTTTTGTTAGCTGCGACTGAACAAAAACACCCGAGCTTCTCAAAAAAAAAAAAAAATTCTACAAGCTTTTCGAGACGAAGGATGCTTTATTGAGAACCACCTGTAATATATTTTCTCCTACGATAAGTCGACTAGGAAAGCCAATCTGTCGATGGTGCGTATTTATATGGCTTACTTTTGATAGGTACCTATCGAAGCACGTGCTTCGGTCCTGAAAAAGAACACTCTTCACCGTCTCTGCTCTATAACTAGTTTCATCGGAACGACATTCCATTCGAATACACGCTGTCTGCCGGTTTGCCAAGCAGTAATATGCAAGTATCCTCTAGTAGAAATATGTTGAAGGAAAGTGTCCAGTGGATTAATCTGCTTTCTTTCCAACACTCATCATTCGCCTTTTGCATTGGTATTGCCATCGCAAAAGCTACTCATGCAGTAGGCACCCCTCTTCAATGCATTGAAGTTTTCCTGTGGATTTAGCTTAGATGTAGACTGCTGCTTTGTCGCATACCATATGGTCAGGAGATTTGATTTATTTTGATTTATTTGAGTTTAACGTCCCAAAAAGACTCAGGCTATGAGGGACGCCGTAGTGAAGGGCTCCGGAAATTTCGACCACCTGGGGTTCTTTACCGTGCACTGACATCGCACAGCACGCGGGCCTCTGGAATCTCGCCTCCATCGAAATTCGACCGCCGCGGCTGGGATCAAGCCCGCGTCTTTCTGGTCAGCAGCCGAGCGCCATAACCATCTGAGCCACCGCGGCGGCTTCGTCTGGTCAGGAGATGTATTAGAAAATGTACATAGGTCACACACCACTTACATTAAAACCTGTGTTATTGCCTACAAGTATTTTTCAGAAATTTTTTTTTGCATAAAATCAAACACGAGAAGTTAGGCGCTATAGTGCTTGTAGCTTATGAGGTTTAACCACCCAAAGCGGCTCTGGCCAAAGGACGCCGTAGTGAAGGGCTCCGGATAATTTTGACCACCTAGGATTCTTTATCGTGCGCTGGCATCGCACACTACACAAGCCTCTAGCATTTTGTCTCAATCGAAATGCGACCGCCGTGGGCGAGATCGAACCCACGCCTTGTGGCTCAGCAGCCGAACACCATAACCACTGAGCTACCGCGGTGGCTTAAAGCTGCAGTGCGTTCTTCTCTGAGCTGTAGTGCGTTTTTTCTCAAACCCAAAGGTGGTGGACTCGACTTCGATTTGCAGACGACTCTCATCTTATTTTTGGCTTCTAAGAATCTTTTGATAGAATAAAAATTGCTAGACTGTCAGCGAAATATTGTGACTTATTAACTGGAAAGACACAAAGTGGTGAAGAAAAATAGGCTATAAGAAGACATGTACGCATTCACACGCATTTAACCTCCGACCTTTCACTCGAGCAAGGCGCCAGAAAGCGACAGGACTAGGTGCTTCTGGCATCTGCCAACGGTTTCCACGTAACCCCGTCTCGATCTCATTGCTTTCCGCAGCTTAGCGAGCCTTAATCCACCAGCTGCTGGCAACGTAGGCAATCTTCGCTACTCGTAAGGCAGTGCGCGTGCGTGGGAGTGCACGAAAACTCCGCAGCAGCCAGACACAGTCGTATGTATCAAGCCCACATTGCTTGCTAGGAGCATTGTTAACACCCGAACGCAAATTCAAGAAACGTTTTTTGGCGGGATGAAATGAAGACAACACGAAATAACCGATCATAGCGAAAAAAAACTAAATCGATTTTCAATAGCAAGCTGAAGGTTTTTTCTACGAGCCTCGTGCAGGTGAGAATAATATGGGTTTATTTTCAGATACAATAAAAAAATATTCTTTAATAATTTCATTGCTTTTTCTTAAAGTTATTCATTTATTGACTAATTCCATATTTGTTTCATATTATTTTGTTCTTTTTTTCTGTTTGGATCATTCTTTATTGGGTAAAGTCATCAGTTAATGGCTCACATACCTTCTTTTTCTCAAAGATAGACATTTTTGAATCATGATGTTATGAATTTGTTACGAGCGAGTTGTACGGACGCCAACGGGTTGGCTTTGTTGGGAGTAAAGCGCAGTGCAAGCTTCGCGAAGAGAGTGACGTGTTGGGATTGAGCATGAAGCAAGGTCTTTTTCATTAGCGCTTAGCAGGTGATACGGGGCGTTGTCTACCAGGAAGTAATAAAGAGCATCCTGTTTATTTGCTACATTTGCCTGGTACGAACGTAACGAAAAATCGTTTCTTACACTCGTAGGCTAAACAGCTTTCACTGCGAACTGGACGATGCGAATTTTGTCATGCATTTACGCTGCAGGCAAAAAAAAAAACGGTGTGAATGCGGTATAGTTGCAAGGCTTAGTTTCCCGTTAGCCTCTTGGTTACACAAGGTTTGTCTGGTGGCGACCATTGTGATCTAAATTTTTTTTCATGACTTTTTGGGGCGTGAAAACTCTTGACCAAGGTCGTAAATTACATTAGTCAGGCTAATTGCAACGCGATCATTCGTTAATAGCTCCAAACCTGAATGTGCTTCAATGCAATGTTGCAACCCACAGAAGTTAGTAGATATATGAGGCTTCAAATCTCTCTGCATTATTTTCTGCCGCGAAAGGGCGAATTTCACTTTTTTTCCATCAAGTGCTACTCACTAGAGCGCGTGTAATGCACAATAGTTGACTGCACTGCAACTGTAATGCAAGAGGGCCTTATAGAGGCAAAAAACATTTTATTCACGTGTTATTTAATTGCAGATTAAATATTTTCGCTATTAATTTAGCCTGTAAGACACGAGGAGTAAATTCATAGGAGTTTGCTCGTTATTGCAAAGAAAAGCTGAGCGCTTTACAAGGCTAAACAAGTCATAAAACCACAGGAAATCCTACAGTCTCGATTCGAAGCTAAATCAAGAATTGTCAGTGCTTGTGAGCTTCCATTACTTTCTGAAGCGAGCTCCACCCCCTGTCTGATGGGGAGCATTTTTCATCGATTTGTTTCATGAGATTTTATCATATGTATCAACAATTCATGTTTTGTGTCATAAGTCAGTAGATGTATTGAAAACCGGCTTTCGTTCCTGGTAAGACAGCATCGTTAGTTCATCGCCTTTGCCTGAACACAGCAGCAAACGGTGCCATTTTGCAAGTATTTATATCACTGGTTTCCAGCGTTTGTGTACTCGGCCAAGAGATTACCGACTTGTGTCCAAAATAGATTAAATATAGATACCTCATATCCAACTAGAGCCGCCTCAGCCTCCACAAATGTTCATGTTGGCCACTGCCCAAACCAAAGATAAACTTTATTAGCTATGCAACAAAGTATAGTGAATAGTACCAAACATAAATATTCCACGACTCGTGAACACTATTCCAAATTCACTCTTGAATAATTAAACTGACAATAAATGCATGGCAGCTCATGTAACTACGGTCACGAATAATGGAGGGTAATTTTTTTTTCAGCACACAGTGCTAAGAAAATGAAAGCGCTCCCTTTTTGTACCTGCTCACTAATCGCGGCAGCATTCACGACTAGGCTACAATAAATAACTCTAAGAAACTCATGATTAAAAATTGCTATAAGAAGGTTTCTACTATTCTCAGGGCATTTATTGAAGTGAGTTGCACTTGCAAGGCAAACCTCTTCTCTCCAACGTCCTCGAATGAGGATCGCTCTCAGTTCTCTATGCGACGCTTAAAGGATCATTCAATAGGAGCTGTTTTAATAAGGACCAAAATACAACAATGTGCAGCTTTTCTACATACACTAAAGAGTACCAGTTTCTTCTAAGTACCAGAATTGTTCTTAGCAAGTACCAGAACCGTACTTAGTACCAAGTACCAGAATCGTACTTAGCAAGTAGTCGTTTTAGGGCTCATTATTTCCCTCTTTGTCTTTGGTCGATGCCGCCTTGATAGGACAGGCAGTGAACAGCAACGTCATAGCTGCCATCGATAAAGAGCCATGGGAATGAGTCTGCAAATAAGTCGCTAGAAAATACGGGCCGAACTCTCACTGGCGCTTATTGGTTCATCGGCAGAGCGCTGACTTTGTTACCAGGAGTTCAACAATTCGGTTCCCAAGTTAATTAGTGGCGCCCGGATTTTTTCGCTTCGCGGCGTTATGATGGTCAGTGGTTAGGACGCTCGGCTGCTCATCCGGAGTACCCGGCTTCGAATCCGACCGCGGCGGCCGCGTTTCGATGGAGGCGAAATACAAAGGCGCCCGTTGTCAGTGCTGTGCGATGTCAGTGCACGTTAAAGATCCACAGGAGGTCTAAATTATTACGGAGCCCTTAACTACGGCACCTCTTTCTTCCTTTCTTCTTTCACTACCTCCTTTATCCCTTCCCTTACGGCGCGGTTCAGGTGTCCGCCGATATGTGAGACAGATACTGCGTCATTTCCGTTCACCCAAAACCAATTTCCCCTCTCGCATAGCGCACCAATAAAGCAAGCGTCTGAGAGTCGATGGACACTAATCCTGGTTAACAGAGCGCAGAGTCATTTCATGCTGAAGGAAAGCTAGCCAGATGGGCGCGCGATCAACTTGCCGGATCTTTTTTTATCCCCACTTGAATAGAATACATCGCACATGCAGACTGAAAAAAAAACCGTGGCGGCCATTCATTCCATTACTAATACAATGACTCGGTTAGCTTGAAGTTGCGATAGCTTACTAGCACAGAGAGGGCGCTCATATGTGCCGTCTTGCCTTAGTTCCAGCACCCCACGTTCGGCCGCAAAATAGCTGTTTCGCCACGTCGCGTCCACACGATACATTTCTTTTCTCAACACTTCACGGCAAAATGATACCGGTTTCTGCGAGGACAGAAAACTGGCGAAATAAAGAGAAAGGTGACAGCCCGTTGGACGAGCTGCAGAACAAGTGATGCACCGCGTGAGTTCCCCAAAAGATTTGAAATCACTTATTTTCTTTCATAACCTTTTTTAATCTCTCTTACCAGCTACTAATCCGCCCATTATTTCTTTAGGTCAGCGGCCTTTTCCAAGGATTACTCCCGGCAGTATTAGTCCTCGTAATTCATCATTCTTTTCTCGAGTTTGTGCTTTGCAGGGTGACGCATGAGACTGTCGGAGGCTCCTCGCATTACTCTCAGTTCACTGCATTCGTGACCCAGTAGCTCATTGAGTCGGATACGTGTCTTAAAGCCTGCGACTCAAATCTTCCTTGCCTTTTTATGTGCATTAGCGTCAGACATTTCGCTATACGCAGATACCGTCAAGGTCTTCATGAAGGCTGCGAAGTCTAGAAATATAAATTTAGTTGAGATTTGTTTTTCAGGTGCAAGTCATCGGTACGCTGCTCACTGAAAGAAGCACGGCGGAACAGACAAAACAGAAACATTTTACTCAGGAGGAAGGAAGGTAGCTTCGCGTTTTAAGCAGTGTGCTCTTCGAACCGCAATCAGCCAGCAGGCATTGCATTACTTCAGAAAGAGCTGAAAAGGGGATTGAATGTTATTTTCTGACGCAAGACACTACAAACAGGCCAATGGCATTATTCAACACATTCCACTGACACTGCATAGAACTGGTGTCTCGCTACTTACTACGCTACCAAGAACTGAGTCCATTTAGAGTGCTTCTGGAAAGAATTACACAGCGAACCACCGGAGGATCTCTCTTCCTCTTTCATTTCCTTTCTTTCCTTCAGTCCTTCCTCTTTCATTTTTGACAAAAATTTTTCTGCTCGACTGGCCGGGATAAAATTCCTTGAGGTATTTCTTGCAGTGCACTCTTCACCTGGGTTTCTCCACAAAGCGCGAAATTGAGATGCTCTGATATAGATGCGCCGCCACACAGTAAAGCTACTGGGTCCTAATCTTCTTTTCACTGTTGTAAATACTAATAATTTGGAGGCCAACATTGATTTTTTGGTGGCTCGTAGAGTCTGAAGAGAATGTAACCTTAATTAAACAGAAGTCTATCCAAGTGAGACTGGAAGGCTTTAGCCTCGATAGGGCTTATAAACCTCTATGAGAGTTCTCGTTATAATATACAATTTATTTTTACGTGTATTCAGAACATTTCTGTACGTTGAAACTCATGAGTTTTTCTAATAGCCGCAGCAGCTAGAAGCCTAATGACGTTCCATTCGAGCAATTTCCCCTTGCAAAGGAAATTTCCGGTGTAAAATTTTTCGGAAAAGAAATGTTCACGAGTTTTAAGAAAATTTTAAGCTAGAATTTCGGCGTTCTTTTTCCAAACTTCCGGATTTTTCACTACAGGCAAGATAAGCCACAAATTGGGCTTAAGGGGTCGTCCTAGAAAAAAAAAATTTATGGCACAGAACATCTCTGTAGAAGCCTCTAGAATACTAGGTATTTCCAACTCCTTTGGGAGATGCCATTGAGACAACCAGCTTTTAAAAGGTTGCTGGCTTCACCGATATTTAAAAAAACTTGCCTAGCAAAAATTTGTTCACAATGAGTTTGTGCACACTAACCTTGCTTGAGTTTATAACACTGACATTGGGATTTCGATCGTGTGGTACGTGTAGGTCGGTGAAAATAATTGACGACTTCACAAAAAATGTAAATCATCTCGCAAGAACTATGTCAGATCACAAGCTGACAGCTTCTTTTATTCACGGTGTGGTGCGCACATATATATGGTGGGTGACAAGCCCATAAACATGTAAGCGAAAACACCGCAAATAGAAAGGTGCGGACACCCAAACATGAGAAGAAAGCTCATTAAAAATGGGCAGCTACATGGTAGTTAATACTGTTGATACTCGCCGCCATTGCTGCCCTGTCGTCGTGCTCTCTTATACTTCTGTTATTTTTTCATGTAAAAAAAAGCCGGTGCGCTCACTCAGAGGATCTGACATTCGGCTGCTGGCAGGCTCCGGGCACGGCGCGCTCATTTCGATGGAAGCAGAATGTACAGCTTCCGCGTTCTTTGGGATACCAGTGGACGTTACACAACCCCATGGGGTATAAATGAATACGGAGTCCTTCACTAAGGCGTCTCTCATATCTCATGTGGATCATCGGGACGTTAAAATGCGCGTGCCTTACTGTACCATCTTTTATATTAAAAGAACTTCTACAATAGAAAGTTCTGTATTCCGCTAAGGCACGACTTCAAGTGTAATGACTGCTACTCGGGAAAAGATCCTAAATATTGCCGACTCAAGTGCGCTATTTTGGCTGCGCTGCTTCTATCAGTGATGCGCACTGATATCTCGTGTAAAGATCGCAATCTTCAAGAGCGAAAGAAAAAGTAACTTTTGCGTAGCCTTTGGAGCCACGTTAAAACGAGCGCTATGGCTCAAACATTCCACACTCGCCTACTAGCAATGATTTTATCGCTCCGCCTTGTTGGCCGAGCTGCAGCAAAAATACACGCAGTACGCGTAACCACGACGCAACATTGCAGGATGCTAGCTATGTGCGCAGTTCCACACCGCATCCTGTGCAAACAAACAGCGCCGGCAGATCTAAATATAGAGACTGTTCCCTCCTCGGCTTTCTCGGAACTGGCGTTCAGCGCACTTGAAGACACGCGATGGCTCGCTCGTTGCCTTCAAAGAAGAAAGCAAACTATAAACCTTTTCTTTTTTCTTTTTTTTGCGTTCAGCAATATTCACAGAGTAAGACGTATCATCGCACCTAGGGCGCAGTCTAAATTCGTGGGATAGCAACGTTGTTTCTCCATAGCATCTTTTCTTTCTTTTTTTTTCTTGAACACCGTACACAACTACGAGTGCTTCACTGAACACTTGCATTTCGCGGCCGACAGTGGCGCCATCTCTCGACAAGAGAGGAGCGCGTAGATTGCGTTCACCTGCGCTGTCGACAGCTGAGCGCAGGTGTGCGCCGAAGCATGCAAAAAGAAAAATGCCTGCTCTCCCGAAGAGAATTTTTTCAATCTCGCGTAGACGTGAGCCACGTGAGTGAGTGGCCCTCCCCCTCTCTCCTTTCTTTCCACTTGAGGAGACGATGCCAGGCACACGTGTTTCGTAGAAGTTGGAAGGGTGCTTGTAAGCCAATCTTGGCCGCGCTGGAGCGTCACCACGCATTGCAACACAGCTCTGCCGGACTATTTTCGAAAAAGGCAAACGCTGTGTGTGTTCTTCCAGCGATATATCCAATTTCTAAGAAGAAAAACTTTATTGCTATTTATAAGTAAACAATTCCCCTCCTGGGCTGCATTTTCTCGTCGGTAATTTTAGTGTAAAGAAGAAAAAGTTGTGGATTATATGTACTGCAAGTACGAGCTTTCCAAGTAACTGTTAAAAGGGCTCTTCACCCTGTTTTACCCCAACGTTGCTATTTTGTCGAGATTAATACTAGCGTTGTCTAAGTACGCAACCGACTTGCGATGCTTCCGGGACAGAAGCATTGTTTGTAAATAGCCACCACATTTGCTCCTAACGTCCGTGTTTTCTGTCAGATATGCCTCCTGCATTTCACATATTTACTGCCGACCACAGCTCACGACTGCAAGAGGCCACGTCGACTCCGAGACTTTGATCTTGACTCTATATATTTATTTTTTATTTATTTATTCATACTGTTAACCCTCGGCATGAGGGTCATTACAGGGAGGGAAACATATACAGACACAAGTGCAATTCTCTTCGCTAAAAAAAAAGAAACACTCAAATGCACAGAATTACAGATTTGCACAGCAATCTTCCAGGAACGCGTTCACAGCTATCACAAATTTTTCTACATCTCTTTGGTCCACAACCAAAAAGGAGTAGCGATAGACATCAGTACGTGTAATAATAGGTTGTAATACCTCACTGTGATTTTTCCGAGGGCAACGCTTCAGGGGAGGTGTAACATAGTGATGTTTATTAACTTTGACTTTATCATTCATTATCAGAAAAAAAAGATTCAATTTCTGCTTTGTTCTTCTTACTTCTAGTGATTTAGCATTGCTGTGACTGAATCAGTGCGGCGGTATTTAGAGCATATAAAACGCAGGAGTTGACTATTGGCTATTGTGGGTGATTCTGTGTATAACAATGTAGATCATTCAGGTCTCGGATATGTGTGCCTGACTTGTGGACTTCATTTGACGTGTGAGAGTCGCTGCGGCGGAGCAATTGCCGGTAGAATCCGCAAGGCTGATCTCTCCTGTAGCTTGCAACATGAAATCAACTCAACTCCACTAACTTCTAAACCTCGTTTACTCACGGAAAGCTTTGTGGGTCCGATTCCTGGCTACCTGACGCGTATGTGCTCGCGTGAAGGCGACTATTTGTACGTAATTGCATCTAGCCTTTCCTTGTCCCAACTATGCTCCGTTACTCTACTATAGTCGGATACAATTTAAGTCTGCACTGAAGCTCGGCCCACATTCACGACTGATGCACAAAATTCCTCCACGACAAAAGCATATGCCGTTGTTAAAACTTCTCTTGTCACCGAAACAATGAGCTAATCACGAGAAAAAGGTTATAAGCTCTAGAATTTTCTTACCTGGCTTGTTTAAGAAAGTCAAACGTTAAAATTATGATTTCGTTTACTTTTGTGACTGGCTAGCGGAGTAATACAGTACGCGCGGACCGTGGTCCAGTGTTAACAACTGGTGTGTTTTTTTAAGCTGTATCCTACCATAAGTGTCTTTCTTTTTCCCCTGTGCATCCATCCTCACTGTTCCTTTCATTTTCCGCCACCCGCTGGTCAGGTACCTGAATTACATGTGGCCGTTTCAGCGACTGTCAAGTATTATTTTTAATTTTACATTAACGCGATAGCATTAAAACTCCCATGCTCGAAAAATCTGTCCGTCCGTCTGTACGCCTGTTTGGAGCCTCGGTTGGCAGGTGGCAATGCGGAGAGAGAGAGAAAGAAATTGCCCTCTCTACTTTCATAAGGGAAGGGGAGGGAAGCGGGAAAGAAAAGACGAAGCTCTCTGCTATGGAAGACCAACCCTCGCTCATCAGCCAAACACTTAGCGCTTTTGCTTAAAAAAAAAAGATCGATTAAATGTCACGATTCTTGAAATCAGGCAGCGAGCCTTGTTTAGCAGTTTTAAAAAAAAAAGTTCGCAAAACAGCTGTGCTTCAGTGTCGAATCAGTTTTTTTTTTTCAACCAGGCATGAAGGTGTACTTTTTAAATTTGTCCCAAGTCCGTCAACACGGACTGATCGCGTAAGCATGGCGGGCAGATGGCGTCCTCTTCTCGCAATGACCCTGATCAGCAGCGACGGTGTTATAACAATTTTGCAGCATCTGCATCTGACTCTGTAGATACAAGCGACAGCTTTAAGTGAAGAGATGACGGCCATTGACCTTACTTTAGCTGGGACAGAGGTGATTGCTCCTACTAGCTCCCACTATGGACAAGCGGTCGTCTGTAGCTCTCGTTTCCGCGGTTGCTGAGGCGGTTAGCTGCTTTCAGGGCCTCTCTAAAGCTTCCCAGGATGTTCTGAACGCTTCCGTGCCGCCAGCAGTGTAGCGGACACACTTATCTCTAATATGACTCGTGGTTCACATTGGTACTACACAGCGAAGTAGCCCAAAATTGATTTTTTTTTACTAATCGAAAAATTTATTATGAAGAGTTCCCTGACTTTGAATATTCATTTTTGAAACAGTAATGCACAAAACGCATGTTCTAGAATTTCTATTTTCCTGTTTTTCGACTGGATGTGCTTAATATTTTTGTGGCCTTGTGTGGATGGAGCCTGAATTTTTTTCAAAATTTATTTATTTCTTAAGCAATATATGTTGTGCTTTTTTTTTCGTGTGATTAAAAGAAAATTCCAATGCCAAATCTTTCATATGCTTCAAGAAAGATCATTTTTCAAATTAAGGGGCGAAAAAAAATTTCATGCGCACTATCCTGAAACTGCCTGTTTTTCCCCGGTAAGGAAGGAGTTAATTTATCTCTGCTTAATGACAGCCACGTGAACTGTTAGTCCTCTGAGATGAGAGTAACTATAGGTAGGCCGAAGAAATGAATCCGAGCAAAAGACGTCGTTGGACAGGCCGACCTTTAAGCATATGAGCGCCTCAGAGCTTCCCGCTTACAATATAAGTTTTTAATCCTAAATAAATTCAGTGCCTCGTGTCTGTCATTCTCAGAATGAAGTTGCGCTTATTGTCTCACACCCCGGGCACTTTCTCTGCACTTATGCTCAAAGAGCATCTTGACTAAACTCAATGAAGTCTTCCTCGACGTTCTACGTAAGCAGAGAGTATCTTTTGTAGAAAAAAAAACATTTTTTTTCTACAACTTTCAACAATGCCGCTTTTCCTCCAACTGATGCCCTTAATATTACTTCATCACGTTCGAGCTTCATTCCTGTATTTCAAGTTCAAGCTAAATATTTCATCGCCAGTCGACCCAACACCCTACACCTCACACTCAAAACCTGCCACCCGAGAAAGCTGCGCCCTGAACATGACCACACCGTCAGCACGCAGCTTAAATTCGCTTAATGTTGACGCCTTCTCCTCAGTACGGTGGTCTCCTTGGGTGCGTTCGTTCACCCCTTGCCCTCCGTCCTCGTCTTCCACTTGCATCTCAGGGCGCAGCGTCTACCCCGGACAGTCCTACCAGCCCTGCCTTCATTTCTGCTCTTTTATTCTCAGGTTTTGTTCTTCTCATCTCGTTCAAGACAGCTCGGCTAGAAAAGCGCAATTAGCCTTGCTTAAGCAAAAGCATCTCATTACGTTCTTCTGGGTTCAACATTTCTCTTCTCGTGTCCACCAGCGGTGTATATTTTTGCTTTATCTGAGGCATTACCCGCGTCGGCACTGCACTGCTGGATTAGCTTTCAGGCTTTCATGCCGGCGCATTTTTATACTTTAGAGCGTATGGCTTAATTGCGCGTATCAGAGATCACCATGGCGCCTTTACATACGTATCAAGAATCATAGGCATCTCTTGCGTAGAAACACTATATATGGTCTTCACTGGGCTGAAAAGCAAAGATTAAACAATTTCTTCGTGGTGTGCGACGCAACCACTAAGCTGGCAACGGAGACAATGAATTGTGCATGAGAGGCTTGCAACTCATTTTTGAAGGCCGTCAAAAAGAGGCCCCAGAATATAAAAACTGTAACTCCAGGAAATAAGGTAGTTAATAATGCATAATGCCGCTGATACTAAAACTACCAAGCTTAGCGCGCGTTCAAGACTTATTAATAGCGGCAGCGCTGAACCACGCGGAAATCAAAATTAAAAGACGGTCCTACGTTAACCGTTGTTTCGCAACTAGTGCTGTATCGCCATGCTGCCTTGAGCTAAAATTGCGGCCCACTTAAATGCAAAAACTAATCATTAGAATTTAACTAATTACGTCTTGAATTCACAACGCATATACGCTACTTAAGTAAGTCTACATTATGCAAGAAGGCTTGATTCCTTTGTAAGTAAGCCCACTACACAGCCCACACCAAAGATTTTCTTTTGTTAAAATACCTAAAGCACAAGTTTCCCCCTTTATATCTCTTCCACTTTTGGCTCAACTTCAGTACTACGAGCACATCTTATCCTGACTTTGGTTTATGGTTTATGGTGACGTTTTAACGTCCCAAAGCAGCTCAGGCTATGGGGGCCGCTGTAGTGGAGGGCTCCGAAAATTTCGACCATCTGAGGTTCATTAACAATGCACTGACATCGCACAGTGCAAGAGCCTCTAGGATTTCGCCTCCATCGCAATGCGACCACCACGGTCGGGATCGAGCCTGCGTCATTCGGGGCTGCAGCCGAGTACCATAACCACTCAGCCACCACGGCGGCTTATCCTGACTTTGAAGCGAGCCTTAGAAAGGAAACAGTTTGAATTTCCATCTCAAAATTGCCTGCTCTTTCGAACGGAGAGCCCCGGAAAAGCCGTGCCACTTTTCCTATCGGTCTCAAATGTCTTGAAACTTATCATTCAGAAAAATTTGACGTTTATTGTGAACGCTTACCTTAGGCTGAAATAAACGCAGAAATGAATAAAACGCAACGTAGTAATGATATAACAGATAAACAATGCACTTCCGTCTCACGTATATAGGGGTAGCTGCAGACACTGTTGAACGGCTTGTTCTCTAGTCTGATATTCTTTCCAACAACACTTGAATCGGTTCCATAACATCGTACATTGTGTGAATATGAACAGCTGCACTCAAGAGCTTGGACAAGTCCTTAACAGGAGCACCTTCGGTAAACAAAACAAAGTTAATACACCAATTTAGTCTGTAAGTAAATCCGGTAATTAGTGTCAGTGTTTATGCGCCACATAAAAAATGTCAAAGAAACACTAAACTGCGCCAGTGGCGCGTGGCAACGCGTTGGTGAACGACAGATCGTACGGATCTCTTGATAAGAAGGCCTTTCAACGCTTTTGTGTGGTGCGTACAGTTAAAATAAACAAATGGTGCTCACAATATCACGTTCGCTGAGCCATTCAGTAACAAGAAAATATAATTTTAGGAAGAAATATTTTCGCTTTGTTGACGCATAAAACCGTTTAGTATGCTATTAAGCACCGATGTTTTGTGCCTGATCGAAATTTCAAAGCGACGCTGACATCGAGGCACACTACACTGGCACACGATCCCAATATCCCGGGCTTAGAACCCGGACGTGAACGCAAGAAAATCGCAGTGGAGGCGAATAATGCAGCTTTGCAGTTAAAAAACATGTGTGGGGCTCAAAACATGCTGTTCCATGCATGCTGTGCAATATCTAGGCGCAACTTGTTTTATTTATATTTCTTTCTTTCGATCTTCTTAGTGTCCCCGAAAGCTGATGACGTGTCCACGGCAGGATGAAGTCTTCTTCCAGTTCTCTCCCTTTCCTTCTTTCTCATATCAAGCTGCCTTCACAAAAACAGAGGTAGAGTTCGTCTTACGAGGGAGTGTTTCACTGTCCCCCTAATCTCATTATTTTGAGTCGTCAACAGCCAACATCTTTCATCGCCTAATTTCATATTGATCCCAAACCTGGGCATTATCTTATTAGTATGAGGTTTGAAACTGACGTGCAACGCGTGACGCAGCGTGCGACCTATAGTGCTGTGTACCGGTACGAACAAAAATTCTATTTGCGTCGTAGCCAAAGCTTTTCGAGTTACACGCTCAAATAAAGTCACAAGCAATGACACAGAGACCTTGCCTCCGAGAGGCTCGTCATACAATGCGGCTTTTCTACATTCTTGCTATCCCGTTTCCCCCGATAACTGACGCCACCACGCAGAAGCCTCTACATGCTCGCTTTGTCTTGAATTGACTCATTCCACAATGCAAGGCTATTTCCGGCCTCGACAAGGAAGTGTCACGCATTGTTCTAAAACAAGAATGCGCTGATCTTTCCGGAGCGCACCCACATAAATGCCGAGAATGTCAGCGTCGCCGTTGGCACATGTTCATTGTGCTTTCTTCGCATGTATCTTATTGCCTGCTTTGCGCGAACATTGGTTCTTTTTTTACGTTTTCAGCAGTACCGTAGCAGAACACGTAGGTTTTACAAAGGCTTCCTATTTGACGCACGCATGCTGCGTCAACCATGAAGAAACAACAGTATGCCACATCATGTTGGTAGGCTTCGGCTGAGCCTCTAAGGCGAAGCACTTCAACTTTCTTGGACACACAAAAGCACGGCGCTGAAGTGTTGTGATGGGGCAGGCAGGTTATATATAATGTAGCACCTTTTCTGTCTCGCTGGGTGTTTTTTTTTTAAGTTGCGTAACGTGCCGGATTCCTTGCGTTACGCAACCGCTTGACTGTAGCCCAGAACTTTCCGGGAGCTTTTAGGGCTTCCCTGCTTCAGGCGCTTATCCGTCGCTCTCATTGTGCCTACATTGGCGCGCCCATGCCAGCCATCTGCTGCGCATAAATTGCGCACTACCAATGAAGCAATGTCAGTCGTGGCGCCACACATTTCTTGTTGCTGATTTTTACTCTGCGGACACACCATGCAAATGCAGCGTAAAAGCGTTTCACGAAAGAAAATCTCCAAATTCAGATGCGGGAGCAGGCGGTGACCGTATGCTGACGTTCCTATACTCTGGCTTTCTCGTCTCAGACAGAACAGAAACGTGCGTTGTGCCGCACAACGCGTTGGGAGAGACGCAAAGCGCGTACATCTATAAAGCGATCACGAAGGCAATGTGACGTCGCAACGTCACCGACGCGCGGAGAACGGTCACGCTCTTTCCCCGAATGACGCAATCGCGCTCTTCTGTCGTTTCCATCAATCCAGCTTTGACGTTACACTTTCCCGCCAGACGTTTTCGCCAGACGTCTGCACGCGCCTCTAGACACCCCGCCTGACACTCGTAACTCTTTCCACTAGTGTAACTCCAGTGCCACGCAAAAGCTATGTGGCGCTAGTCGTGAAGTAGGCATTGCGGGTAGGCATGCCCCACCCTGAGGCCTCTTTTACATGAACGATAGGCCGCACATAAGAACCGAGGAGAAGATTACGTCATCCTTGCATCACTTTGAATGCCAAAGAGGGGACGCACAGACCCATGCTTCTCGAGATTCTTATTTCCCTAAGCACGCGTTGAGAGGACGCGCAAGCAGTAAAATGAACTCCTCTTACCACCGAGTCAACGATCTTTCGAGTGCGTGTGAAACATAAGACGAGCATGTCCCTTGGCGCCGCTCACAGCTAGGCCTGATTTTGATAGCGCTGTTTTCAAGTATCACCAACGACTCCAAGGTCATTCCAAGACCGTCAGAAGGCCATCCGTCCGTGTGCCATTACAGCTTCTGGCCTCTTCTAAGAGCCCATGCGTACATCATTCGAATGTATAACTGCATTTCATGTAATGTCAAGAGCCAATGCAGCGGAGAACAAACTGCAGTATTTCTAGCGGCGGTCTATAGGGGGCTTGCTTTGATGATGACTATAGCTTGCGGCGTGCGCTCCGTGTGATTAATGGAATTCGAGCAGTCTCGCCCCGAAAGAGAAGCAGTATTCGGGTAAAGGCACAGACCTGCTGACGTTTTCCACTGCGCTCCTTGCCTCTCACTCACTCTCTTATGTAAGCGGCCTGCGCAGTGTTATGTAACAGGCACGCCAGCATTTTCAAGACCCTTTAGGTCACCCATTCTTTTTCAGCATTTTCTCCCTGGGTGCCACCAAAAATAAGAAAATAATAGGAGGACGATCGCTCTGTTTTTGCTGGAGCATTTGTTTTTCAACAAATCCTTGCCATGGCGAAATGAAGCCAGGAAGAAATAAAGAGGAAGGCAACATAATTTTGTATCTCCAGCAAATGGTAATAATATCAGCGAAACAGCATACTTGGTATTGTTAGGATTTAACTTTGACTTATTTTCATACTGCGGGAAATCGAATGTACCCATCGCTACCGTGATCAATGGCGTGCACTTGAAGGTTCCAAGCTTTAGAATTTACTCCGTTACCCAGCCGCCTTCGTTATCTGAGTCTTCACATCCAGAGTTTAAGATGCTCATGCATTTCACTAACTGCTCAAATCATTACCATTAAAGAAGCAATGCTTCAGGGTCTTAAGGGTCTCACAGAATGCAAGTCATTTTCGCTCCATATTAGAGGCCCATTGGGCGATTTACTTTGCGGCCCAGTGGCCTGCGGTGAAAATTGGAGAGGAAGCGACATGCGGGAACAGAAATGAACCTCCTTAATGCCGCTTCTGTCCCTGGCCCACCCTTCGTACAATGCCGCTCGTAGTCATCGTCATCATTACCAACAGGGAGAGAAAGGTAGACACATTGCTGGATCACCGCGCCGCTCTTCTGAACCATAAGTACTTCCGTTTCTCTTTTACAACAGTAGTCAATTCGCACTCACCATTTTGTAAGTAGAGGGTGTTTAAATGAAGACGCGAGCGGCAACAGAAGGCCTTAACACGAGCCTTGCAGAGTACCCTTCAGAACATTGTATAGCCGTGCGGACAGCAGTCATGTAGAAAGGAGGCTTCACGCCTTCTTTGAAAGCTTCCTCCAGGACTCGAATCCGGACTCCAAATGCTGTTAGCAGCAGTTCACTATTGATAGTCATCATTATGGGGGATTGCGTGTACAGCGGTGCCGGTCAGCCAGGTCCCAAGTATGCGCCTGATTTGTAGACCTCATTAACATTTAAGTGTCGTTACAATGAAGCAATTACCAGCTAAGTCCGCAAGACCAATCGCACCTCTAGCTTGCAGCCACCTCATGTCACGGTTCCCGTTGAGCTCCTCACTGATCGATACTGTTCTTATTTATTCGTGCTTTCTGTCAGCTTCTGCATTTCACAATAATAATAATTATTGGTTTTTTGGGGGAAAGGAAATGGCGCAGTATCTGTCTCATATATCGTTGGACACCTGAACCGCGCCGTAAGAGAAGGGATAAAGGAGGGAGTGAAAGAAGAAAGGAAGAAGAGGTGCCGTAGTGGAGTGCTCCGGAATAATTTCGACCACCTGGGGATCTTTAACGTGCACTGACATCGCACAGCACACGGGCGCCTTAGCGTTTTTCCTCCATAAAAACGCAGCCGCCGCTGCATTTCACAGAGATACCGAAACAAGGGAAAAGTGTTGACGATGGCAAAACAGTAGAAGCCGCATTGGTGATTGAATACAGGCTACGTGACTTCCCTTTATGTGACTCTGACTGCCTCATCAAGTCGTAAACAGCTTCCTCGTTGTCACTATGTACAAGAAAGGATAGTGTGAGCCCGTACGCAAATTTAATTCGATAGTGTTAGAGTTATCGTAACACCAAAACCCTGCCGATGTTCGGTGTCACAAAATGCGTTGATTTTTCTAGAAGGGCACATGATTTGGTGAAGGCAATGCAAGCTGCCTACAGTAAAACCTTCTTACTGTATTATGAGCAGCCTGCCCACAGGGGCAAGTGGCATTTAAATTAATGAGTGGTCGAGAGAGGTCACGGGATGTTGTAACGTCATCACGGCCTACCCACCGGGTTGTGAGCAGTCTAATTTCTAGACAGCAAACTAGACAGAAAACCGAAAGCAACAAAAACAAATACAAAAAACAATCAAATACATTCAAACGTCGGCCCCGTAACTTCATAGCCGATACCTTCTTCTGCAGCCAGTAGTCCGCATAAGGCTGTTCATGGAGTAACAGTTGTAAAGAAACTAACAGCGACACGCACAGAAGTTCCAACACATGTTGAGACAGATGGGAATCTAATGCTTTCGCATTCAAATTTTACGGTGACTTCCACGTCCCATTAGTTTTTTTTTTTCCAACACAGTGGTTTTTATAGCAGAGGCCCAGGTACTCTCAGACGCACATGACTTTTCATATTTTATCAGTGTTCAGTTTAAGGATATGCAGGGTGATAAACGAAACACGTAAACTCTAGAGGCTATACAATGACAGTCTTAGGAAGTATTAAATGTTGCGTTAAAGTTACGGTCAGCATTTTTCGGTTGTTACTGGCGCCTGGGACTCAAAGGAAAAAATCTCTGCAGTTCTGTCAACGAAATTGTTGCGTATTTCCTTACTCACCACAATTAGTTGCGATGTGCTACAAGCTTACACTATTTTAATGCGTGAGCACTTGAGCCCGCAATCACCAGTTTTGATGTTGCTCTCTGAGGCCTCTGGCAGGTGGCCCACCTGCAACAGAGGGCTGGTGCAAACCTTCCCATCGGGTTGTGAGCAACCTATACAGGCAGGCTTTACGAGCAACAATGCAAAAATAGCGCTCAGCGATTTTGGCGATCTTTATCTGAAGCCTGCTAAACCTTGAAGCAACCCAAGTGGGTCTGCCACGTGGATCACGTGCCCTTGTGACGTCGTCGCAACCTGTATGCAAGATTGTAAGCAAACCACCCACCATCACAGGTGACAGTTCAATTAATCATTAGTCGCGAGGGGTTGCTCGGCAAGAGCAACTGGTGTTTCACAAGCCCGAACGATAACAGCACCTGCCATCGCAGGGGAGTGTAAAATTGCTTAACCGTGACACTACTGCACCAGAAGGGTCGTGAGGACTCGCAGCGATGTATCAATGTAAAGTAGAGAACCTTTGCAACCGATACTCGTGCCGACTTTGTAACCGAAATGAAAACTGAACTGCTTGTACACCTATAATTCGTAATTGGCCTAACTGCGCTAAATTGCCCGTCATCTTCGGCCCTCCTCTCAGCGAAAGAGCAACAGCAGAAGTTGTATTCTCATCGCTCTCCGCTGTCTGCGCAGTGTGCCTTGGCCAAAAACTCGATACTAATTTTCTCGCCATTTAAATTATGTTTTCTTGTACGCAGGCCAGGCGTGAGCGCATCCTACCTCAATGGACTTCAGCCCATGCGCCTCGATTTGTCCTTTAGCGCTCTTCCTTCTTCCCCTTTCCTGCGACGCAGAACAGAGTGGTACAGAACACTTCCAGCTCATTTCCGTTGAGGTGCGCAATCCATGCAAAAGTTGCCAACATTTGCGGCGCCACCGACAAAGACAGGTACCTTTGTAAATTAGCTGACAGTGGTGTGGGGCCCTGCTAAAGCCTTTGTGTGCTTTTAATTCTTTGTAGCTCTCACTTCCACGTCTGCCCACGGTCTACTCTGAGCTGTCTGAACTTTAGACATCAAATTCAGGGGGCACTTATTTGACCTAAAGTGTGGTGAGGCGAAGCCTTTAGCGCGGTGTTGTTGCTTGTTTCACTGATGTGTCGTTAACAGGTTAATTAAGTACACAATTTTTTGTTAATCTTAAAGGCTCGAGGCACTAAGGGGCATTTTGGAGGCATCCATCTGATTCGACGGCTTTCCGCAAACACTCTCCAGCGTCCTAGCCAAGGAGAACAACATATGCGTTGCCAGGAAGTAGCGTAGTCGTTAGCACGCTCATATGCGGAACGGTAGGATGGCGGTTAGAATCCCATCATGCACAGGTGTTATTCTTTAATGTCAAAGAGAAGTCATCTGCCCACGACACCGCAATTAAATTCAAGGAGTAGGCGCTACGGAGAAAGCGTTCGACTTGTAAAGCCCATACTTTAATATTCTAAAAACTTCCGCTGATATTCTTGAGAGTTTTGCATTTAGAGAAATCAAAACTAATCCATAAAATTAAAATTAAACGCTTATTAAGAGCTTATCCTCTAATAACTGACGCACGTTGTGCGGCGAAGTACCATGCGTGTCTGAGGCGGAGCGTATTGAACGTGCGTATATATCGAAACCTGCTGCAAAAGAGTTAACATACCGATTCCTCACTGGACACACTTCCTGCGGCAAAACTGAAAATATCCTTGGTCAGGAGATTCAAAATAGTAAGAAGAAGAGCAGGAACTAAAACCTGTAGCTGCTAGTTGAACAACACAATGCAGATAGTGTTATAGGGTCGATAGGCATCGTCATGTTGGTAAGCTTCGACTGAAGTGCAAATCACTTGAAATCTACTTCGGGTGCGCATCAACAGGTCAAATAAGCCTTTGAGCTTGTGCAATACGTCAAAGTGTTATTTTCGCAAATATTACATATTTTATGCTTCCAGGGGTGCGGAGCTGGTACTAACGGGCAGCCTTGGCTGTAGCATAAACCAGCTCCTTCTCTTCGATTACTGGAATCAATGGGGAAGCCAATGGAAATAGACTCTTAGGTCCGACAATACGTGGAGTATGCATCAATGCCTCTTTATTCCCACCTTCGCTTATCTTGAGAAACTTTAGGACTACCACCACATCCAGGCTGCCTTGGCTGAGGGCCATGTCAGTAAAACTGTCATTGCACAACGAGGAATCGCGCGCCATAGCACACAGTGCAGGCTACGGTGAGGCCCATAACATCTTTGCTGTAAATGCAGGCAACGTGAACGACGAGAATGAAGAACCCGACAAAGAAGAAGCAGAAGAAGCACGTTCTCTCACGCGCTACGCACGAGCTCCGTTCTCCTGAGACGTTCGGAACAGCTTTAGGCCTTGCAAGGTGCCCTTTCGGTCTCCGCCTTGACTGTTTTCGAAGACAAGACGTGGACACAACGGCTCCCGGATGCCCGTGCGCATCTCGGAGCGTAACAGACGCGGCGAGAGGATGTGGATGGTGGCGGTGTACGTCCTGAGATGCGCCGCACCCCCCGTCTGCCTCAGCCCGATCCTGCTGCTCGAGAACACGGTAAGATGGCCCGAGCTCTGCGTACTCTACCGCTAGCTGTATCCCCGGCAGTACTCGCGACAGGTTCTGGTACCGTCTCGAGAGCGGCGTACGGCGCTCTGACCGCTGACGCGCCGTACGCGTACGGCGCCCTCTCTTGCAGAAGTCTGGGAGCGCCTACTGCCTCCTGGTGGTGCTCTGCATGTGGGTGCTGCGGCTGCTTCCGCTTCCTGTCTCGGCGTGCCTGCTGTCGCTGCTCCTGCTTTCGCTGGTGGGCGCCGAGGCCCAAGAGGAGGAGGCAGTGCGAGGATTCGGGGTGAGTTTGTCCTCAGGAAACGTGGATGATGCTACGGTGTTACGCCTCATGCTGAAATTGCCCACAGACGGCGAGACGTACGCAAGACGATTTATGCGCCGTGTGAAAAATGGCTCAATTTCACAATATTCCTTTTTCCTAGTAGTGAATAACGAAAGACAGGTGACCACAGGGTATACGGGTATATCTTTAACAGGCTTGTCTTCAGGAAAGCCAGTTAATAGTCCCGAGTGCTATGCATATATTTGTAGGTTTTCGCTAGTCGGCACCGCTTTAGAGGCGAGCACTCTGATTTGCAGGTTGATATTGTCAATATTAAGTATTAGACTTGATCATTGTTTGCTATCTGTCATCTTCTTCCGGATTCGTCTTATCGAAAAACATGCCGTCGTTAGTTTTGTCGCGCCTACGTCATTTAGAATACATTTTCTACTCACATCGCAATTGCATTCAGCGCTTGAATAATATGAGCTTATCAAAAATTTTGATAGAACTAATATATTGCACCACCATTGTGTTTTTCCTTCTCGTTGCCGTTTTACTCTAGGTCAGGCGACGCTAGCTAGTGCCACCCCCTCTTCCTAGAACATTTTGCACGTCGCCGCCGGAGTCAGTGACGAAGAAAAAGGGGCCTGGCACCGAAACTCACAAGTCACAAAAAATGGCGCTAGATTGATCTTCTTCCTTCATATGTTTCTCTAGCGTATGGTTACATGCTCATGCGAATTTTGTATCTATGGCACAAAATGTGTGCCAGCACGCCCGTTGCGCCATCCGACACACCTGGTTCCTCATGCTCATTTTGACTTCCTCCTCTTTCATTTTTTGGGGCGCTCGTAGTTCAACCAATCAGAAGCGTCGAGTAGTCACGTGATCCGAGAGAGAGGAGCGGCGAATGTTCACGTGTCCGGCGCTTATTTCGTAAGCGCGACTTGTCCCGTGAAGGATTCAACGCTGACGACGCCTACGCCGAATTCGCCGGAGTGATCAACTAACAGCTGCGGTGTAAAAACTGAGAATAACTTTAGAATAAAATCGTTATTTAGACCCAGTACTGGCTCTCATCTGTCTGGCCCGGGTTGAACTCGGATCAACTTCAGTGGCGTTTCACCACTTCCAGGTGGACTCTGTGCTGTTGATCGCGTCCCTCTCGCTGTTTGTGGCCGCCGATTCGACGAGTCTTCTGCTGCGCATGGCCCTGTGGCTTCTGGGAGTGTCCGGGGCGCGCCTACGTCCCCTGGTGCTCACCTTCATGACCGCCTCCTTTCTGGGCGCCCTGGTCTTGCCGGACTTCCTCGTGGCCCTGGTGCTCAGCTCCGTCCTCGAGAAGGCCGTGCTGCATCTGCGCTCCAAGTTCGTCTCGAAGCAGTTCCGAGCACCCAGCCAGTCCAGGGTGCGTGCCTTCTGCTAACAGCGCCAGCTGTTAATGCCACGTTTTCCGCTTTTGGGCATCAGTGTCGTTGGCGTAAGAGAGTGGTACACTGAATGGTCAGCAAGCATTGTCCTCACGCATTGCGTCACTGGAACGCGCCACACTGATTGGACAGCATGTGCTGACGTCACGCATAACATCACTGCGAAGCGCAATGGCAGCGCGTCATGATGAGAGGTCTGAACACAGTGGCGCCACGAAGGGTAGCATGTGTCGTCAAGCGCGCGGCTTCAGAAAAAAGAATAAATAATGAATAAGCATATTTACCACAGGAAACAGTTGTCGCTGGATGTCGAGTTACATGTTGGCAACCAGCCTGTCAGTTTTTGTTATTGCACTAGCAGCGCTGGTACAAGGACAACACTGCCACAATGCCTGGCAAGGAAAGCTCGGGAGATAGTTGTTGTACTGCGTAGTGGCCTCATAACGCTAACAGCCATTTCGCGTGTCTGACCGCGAGCTTTGATGCGCTGACTCCTAGAAAACTCAAGTTTTAATTTCACTTGAGTTCTGAATCTCTTGAAAGGGGTAGAGGCATACAAATTTTCTTAGTGTGTTTTGCTTTCATATAATGCGTAAGCCATTAGTAGACATGAATCACCACGTGAAATGCTCCTACGCTGTGTACTTATAAATCAATTTATTCTTCCATGCAGTCTCTGTTTCGGTTTCGGTAATCTAAAGACGGTTGCGACGTCATACGCAAGCACCAGATCACGTGAAGCATAAAAAAACTGCAATATAATGGCTCTTTATTCACCTGCTGCCATTCCGGCTTGGGGTGCAGTTTAGCCTTTAGGTATGAATAAGTTCAAACGACAAAGCAGCTGTTATGTAGCAGTTTTGTATGCCTCACGTGATCGCATACTCAAGCAATCATCTTCTGGAAATTGAAGTCAAAACTGAAATAGCATACAAAGAAAAAACTAAAATTCAAATTATTAATTGGACACTGATAAATTCCACGCGGTGGTCCACATTTTCTAATGTCGTGCGCATCATTCAGAGTAAAACACTGCCGAAAATTTGGTGTCTCCACTCCTTTAAACCCAGTGAGGGTACACTTCGCACTCAATTGTTATGAGTGTGCTCAAAAAGAAGTCATTCCATGGTGTAGTAAGGCCACTGGAAAAAGTTCGCCAAAATAGAGCCCCCAAAGCAGCATTGTCCCCGGCTGAAAGTCTGCAATTTTTGATGTGTTTGGCGATTGACATTTCCGTGCACTGCATAAACTGCGCGTCCTTGCACTCGACGCCAATATCCTTCGCTAACGAACGGAAAGGTAGAGAGGGATCTCCTGTAGTTGTATCACTCCGCCAGTAGTTCAGCCGCAGGACGGCCGCCTGCGACGTTACTCGTTGCGCGGTTGCTGCTTCGCTTCATGGGTAGTGTAGCTGGCGCCATCTATGGAACCTTGTAATCAAAAAACATGTTTTGCCATGACTCTAACGTCGAAAGTGTAACATTAAATCACTCTGTGTTACCGAAGAAACCATTAAATACAACCTAAACTTTATGGCACTCAGTAGAATAATAATTATTTGGTTTTCAGGGGAAGGAAATGACGCAGTATCTGTCTCATATATCGTTGGACACCTGAACCGCGCCGTAAGGGAAGGGATAAAAGAGGGAGTGAACGAAGAAAGGAAGAAGGAGGTGCCCGTAGTGGAGGATTCCGGAATAATTTCGACCACCTGGGGATCTTTAACGTGCACTGACATCGCACAGCACACGGGCGCCATAGCGTTTTGCCTCCATAAAAACACAGCCGCCGCGGTCGTGTTGAACCCGGGAACTCCGGATCAGTAGCCGAGCGCCCTAAGCCACCGCGGCGGGTGCGCTCAGTAAAAAGAAAATGTATTTCGGTTCTGTAGCTCTCACTACAGGCCATGGGCGTCCTAGGTGCTATGTGCCTTTAGCACGCTGTACTAGGAGAGGCCGTGTAGTGCGTGGCCAGAATTAAGCATTGGGAGTTTGACCCCGCCACTGGTGACCGAAGCGGAGGCGCTTCAGTCACCCATCTGGAAACGCGTTGCTACGGCGTTGATGAGTTCATCTGCAAACAGAATTGATAGCTTGCGTGGCACCGCGTGCCTGGCGCTTAAAACGATGCAATATTTATTTTTAATTTCCCCATGCAGTATTCTCAGAGTGGCATAGGCGAATGCGACCGCTCGAAAGCACTCGAACGCTGTGGTGATCGGTCTGTTTCTGGCGGCGCTGCAATCGGTGACATTTGAAAGGGCACCACTACTGGCGACGCCGCTGTGGTCATGCGGAGACCCCCGCCCGCTACACTGTCTATACTAGTTCCCTGTACCTTCAACTATATTTTAAAGACTGCTTCCCCGTGCTGACCAACTCAGCGCAACTGATTTCACACCGTACGCCCTTTTTCGCACTTTCTAACGACTCTTCCTACTCCACTCTCCGAGGAAGAGCTCTAATGTCACTTTTTTGAAGATACGATAATTGTGATGCGGGAAGCAGACATTTTTTTACTGTAACTACACACACGAACACCAATGCTAGGCGTTGCACTCGTTTCAAAGAAACCACAGTAGCAGTACACATGCAGTGTGAGGACAGTTTCTGTTTGTTAGTTATCTGCAAAGACCCGCCGCGGTGGCTCAGTGGTTAGAGCTTTCGGCTACTTATCCGGAGTTTCCGGGTTCGCACCCGACCGTGGCGGCCGCGTTTCGATGGAGGCGAACCGCGCAAGGGCGCCCGTGTGCTGTGCGATGTCAGTGCACGTTTAAGACCCCCAGGTGGTCGAAATTATTCCGGTGCCCTCCACTACGGTACTTCATTCCTCCTTTCTTCTCTCACTCTCTACTTTATTCATTCCCTTACAGCGTGGTTCAGGTGCCCACCGAGATGCGAGACAATTACTGCGTCATTTCGTTTCTTCAGAAGCCGATTTTCATTTCAATTTTTCTGCACAGAAGCTGCCTTTGACTGCGTGTTTTCATAACATCCAGCTGTGAATGCCTCTTCGAACACACTTATTATATAAGGAAAAAGCAATTTGGTGTTTGTGTCCGTGTTGCAGATTTCGCAGCGTCGTGCCACCCTGTCGCCCATCCACTACGAGCGCCTGGTGCAGGAGATGGACAGCATACTGCAACGGAAGATTCAGTGCTCATCTCCAGTGGAGAGGGCCAGGTATGTCACAGATGAAAAACTGAGATAGTTAGGTCTTTAGTAAACCCGTAACTGAACGTAAGACGAAAGCATTTATGACTTTGATGCGCTTCTTGTGTCTTATTTATGCGCCTTACTTGTACCGCACACACACACACAACACACCAAAAAATTGCTTTACGGGTCCGGGTGTGCATCGAAATGCCGATGTGAATGGAACGCTTTGAAGCATGTAGCCCTAAACCTGTTCCACGGTGTGGCCACATAGCTCTACATTTTAACAAGACTGTGCTCAAAGACGGGGAAAAACTTTCCGTTCCTCGTTTTTTAAAATCACGTGTCGTTGAGAAATCTGTGGCCTATACAAAAAGATTAGGACTTCGAACTCCATCAGTCACTCAGGCGTGAAAGCAGTCCACGCACACGTGGTCAAGATATGCGAAGGTGGGAAATTAATGTATCTATGCATTAAAGAAAACTAAATGCAACGACCGGTCCGCCTAACGTCTCCTGTGCTGTACGCCACTACAATATGTAAGGCATTTTTGAAATCCTATACATTCACTACCATGCCCGCCCCCCCAAACCTTTCAGAACGATGCAGTTTGTGTTACGTCCAACGGAAGTGCATTGATGGGCACCACGCGTGATTCATAGCATAACTTCAGGGACGAGCGTCAACGTATGCACTACTATGCGTAGAGTGCGCATCTACGTAAAGTTTCATAAGTAGTCGAAAGGAAAGGCGCGCTAGTGGGCGCAGAGTTGTAGACACCTGTACCGTGCCATGAAGAAAGGAATTAAGGAATTACTGAAAAGGGCAGAAATTTTATATATTGAAAAACTTTTGGTCTCGTTCTCACTGAACTGTGTGATTCGCATCATCTCTGAACGCTGTCGATTTTTTCCGTTGTGCTATGTGGCGGTTCAGAGTGAAGCGTACGCCATATACGTTGAATGTTTTGTTTCATCAGCACCGTCATCCTGCCAGAAAGACCTCCACGCTAACTTCTACAGAGCCCTTTAAAGGACACTTCACCCCCCTCCGCCCTCCCTTACAAATATGGCGTTTCTTTCAATACTTTTGTAGCGTTGCTAAGTGGCTAACAGTGATTCTCAGGAGACTATAAGGTGACGTTCGTTTCGCGGCATTTTCTTTACCCTCAGCAGTATTTCCCACAAATATGTACGAATTCTTTTGTTTTATTATGTCTTACTCAAACATTTCGACCACACAAGTAATAAACATTAACGCTGGTAAAACTGACGATATATTAAAACCGTTTTAAGCAATGCTGTATACCGCCTAGCGCTTTCGCTTACCGTTAACGCCAGCCGCCTATGCGCATGCGCACATAGCCCCAAGGCGCCAAGTCCATCCGTAGCTGGTCTATACTTAATTTGTATTTGTCTATGCATGCACTAGAAACTAAAGGTCACTGTAAAGCGTATTAATGACATCCTAGTCGAAATCAAGAGGATGAAATGGGCTTGGACAGGACAGTTACTATGAAGGCAAGATAATTGCTGGTCCTTAAGGGTAACGGAGTAGTTTCTAAGAAAAGGCAAGCGTAGCAAGGGGTGGCAGAAGGTGATGTGGGCGAATAAGATTAGGACGTTTGCAGGCATCGGGTGGGCGCAGCTGGCAAAGGCCAGGATTAATTGGAGAGACATGGGAGATGCCTTTGCCCTGCAGTGTGTTTAGTCAGGCTGATGATGATGATGATGATGATGCTGATGATGACACGGTGGTGGTGGTGGTGGTTGGGGTGGTGGTGATGATGACGATGATGATGGTGGTGGTGATACTGATGATGATGATGAGGACGACGACGACGATGATGATTATGATTATGATGATGATGATGATGATGATGATGATGATGATGATGATGATGATGGTGATGATGATGATGTAAGCAGTAGATTCAAGAGGTACACTGCAAGCTAAATCCTTCTTTTCATCTATGTCGTCGTACTTCCACTCCAGTCCCCGGGCAGCAGCGCCCTCGCACGGCCGGAGCGAGCATAAGTCGCTGCGCAAGATGGCGTCCCTCATGTCGGACATCTGCGGCAAGGTGGCGTGCGGTGGCGCGTGGATTCCGGCGGGACTCGCGACCCCCGGCTCGCTGTCGCCTTGCCCGACGCCGCCGCTTAGCGCTGACGAGCTTCCTTCGGGCGCCACGTCGTCGACGCCAACGGCGGCGCCAGCCAAGTCCTCGCCTTCCACATCCACGTCCTCTCCTTCCGACCGGCCGCGCCGTGGCAGCCTTCCAATGACTCCCCAGAAGCCCTCACCGCGCCGCAGTATACGGAAGGCTTCGTGTCCTCCGGTCAAAGAGCGAGAGGCCGCAGTCGAGCGGTCCACTCGACCGACCGAACGCTGCAGCGCGAGTGAGCGCAGGAGACTCGGGCTCGAACCCTGGGACCCGAGCCACATGCTTGCCAGGTGCGAGACAGCAGTCAGCAGCTGAGTGGACTGTGCTATTCCCGAAAAATGAAAATCATGCGTGAAGAGCCTAAGTACGTCGTGAAGTATCATGGCATTTTTTTTTTGGACTGCGCTTTATTACGAGTACTGATTATTAATGCTATCGGCATACATTTGCAAACTTTACCACAAAGATTCTGTGGGATAGATTTGTCGTTTATTTTGTTATGTTTAAATGGTCGTGCGTACGATGCCTAACGTTCATTTCGGGCCAGTTAACACGTACCTCACTGTCGGCTTATGCGGATAGTTCTTTTCGATGTACTTTCGTTTTGGAATCTCCAGATATATTTTGGCAGAAATAAATTTTTCGATGCATATTGTTAAAACGCTGTTTCCATTCATTCCTTACATAGAAGAAGGAATTCCAGAAAAGTTACGTCTGTATTCTTACCGGTAGTCTTCAGGCAGCGTATACGTCTACAAGCTGGGGAAGATAAAATCATGGAACAGAACCAAGCGCAGTTTTTCTCAAATTTATTTCAAGGTGGATGCTTTTACCCTAATGCGATAAGATTCCTGCGTAGTGGACATTCATAGGCTAGCAGTAGTAGGCGCAGCTTCCATCATCGTGCTCGAGCCCAACCACAGTTCACTATATACGTGACCTCTGTCCATCTTAAAAGGAAGTAATAAAACAATACACCGATCTGTGGTCAGCGACAATGCTTGAATCCCAGAGCAGGAACATTGACGTACAAACCCTCAAACGCGGATATCGTACCTTCAGCATACAACTGCTTGTGTGCACGGCAGCAAATTGCACGCCAATGCTGCAGTTCGCTTTAACAGACAATTAAGGTTAGGCACATTGCTCGACAACACTGTGGCGCGGTAATAAACAAGTAGTAATAGCCTCTACTCGACTCTGATTTGTTCCGATATCTTGCGTACAACGGAGAAGTGCGCGCAGGTCAGGATCATGCTGAGTTTCCTCATATGGCGACTGGCATCGTCGAAAGATGATTGAGTCCAGTTATTGCGAATGCCGACATTTTTTTTCATTTAGTATACTGCTCTCTACCTCGAAACTCAACAGCGACAGCGTTTCGCCTAGTTGGTTAACCATGCTCAGATCGCGAAAGCGCTTAAAAAGACCAGGACACAGACCGGCACAAGCGCCCTGTGTGTCACTCTTTGCGTGTCGACATTTAGAGCGCTTTCACGATGTAGACCTTGCAACTACGGTCTGGTTTTCTTGTTTCTAGGACATCTTCGGGGCTTAGTCCAATGCGCACCCGACGCGGAGGTACCACGGGCCCGCGTACCAGCATCGTGTTCCCCGGAGACGCCGGTCCCGAGGACATCGATTCAGGAAGCGTCATTGCAGAGGGCGCCACACCTTACAGGCGCAGGGGACATCGGGTCTCCAGCCTCCAGCAGGTGTGCAAATGCATGCGAAACTTGAGGAGTGTGATGACTCTATTCCTTTGAATTTACTAAGCTGTTGTCTAGCCAAGTAAGCTCACTCTGCTTCGGGCAGCAAACATACATAGAATTAAGGAAACCTAACTAACTCGGCGCAGAGCCACCAATATCTCCTTTTCCCCTCCCCCCCCCTCCCAGGAAAAACAAAACAGCAATTCTAATGCTCCATGATGGTTGTGTCTCGGCTGTCTTTGGGGCATAACTGACCGCGAAGAACCTTCCAATCTTCCAGAACACGCAATCGACGGCAGACGCTGAGCCACTCTATGTCGAAGTCATGGTTAAAGTAAAAAAAAAAGTCTCAGCGAAGCCGTTTGGCTTGAAGCCCGTCGCAGGTCGTAACCGAACCAATGATCTTGTTCTCCGCTGAAAAACACCTTAGACACAAAGGCACCGCGGTGGAGGCAGTGCGGCTATCTCGTATGACTTTTACAGACAACAACCAGGAACCTTGCCCTTTGCGTTTACTCAGTTGATATGATAATATGCTGCTATGCACACGTTCGCGCTTCGCGAAGCCCGAATCTTGGCGCATCCCTCGTAGCCCGGTAACGCTCGCTAATAAAACATGAGGGAACATAAATCATTAACACGCGCATTGGTGTTTTTCTTCGTCTGATGTTTGCTCAGAGATTTTTACTGAGTAATTTTTCTCAATCGTCCAACATTTCCTTGAAGAAGAGGTTTATGTTAAGCTTAAGTTCAGCTTTTCGGGAAGCTATATCAAAAGCGATCTCTCATAGTAATTAAGCTATATATGCCTTCGAAAAAACCGAAATTTCTAGTTTTAAAGGGGAAAATAACTGTACATTCCTAACGGATAAATGACTGTCCTCAGGACCTCCTCCCTTAGTCGCACTCTCCTGATAAATATGTCCTTGTTCTCTTTTTTCTGCGGATGATGTAATAAGTTTTGGCTGCTCTAGAAAGCACAGCGAGATAGCAGGAGCAACGCTGAACGCATTATTACTCGTAGGTAGCGTGGCCGAGTGGTCTAAGGCGCTGGTTTTAGGCACCAGTCTCTACGGGGGCGTGGGTTCGAATCCCACCGCTGCCACTGCACAGGTTGTAATTTTTGTTTTTGTCCCTTCCTTGCGCTGCATTACAAACGCATCGACTGCAGGTGTCATTAATCTTGTTTTTTATGCGGTGTGAGACAATTTTGATGCAATGTAGAGCAGTTACCACCTCTCTAGCTGGCTAAAGGTGGAAGTCCGGCTAAACCTGAGATAAATTTTTCTGCACAACCTGCGGTAAGGATCACGTGAAATTGTATTTTCGGTAGTGTTTGTTTGTCCAGTAAAATCATTCGTTCAATCGCATGCTGATATAGTTTTATAAGACGCTTTGGAATGTATTCCAGAGTTGATGGTTTCGGGCTGACCATTTCTTTTTCAAGGTCTACTATTCGTTTTACTTTGCCACCAGCAATTTTTTTAGTCAGTGACCTGTTCTTTATGTTGCACCGAAGTGACATTCTATTCTGCTGGAGAGTGCATGGCATAGCGAGAGCAGTCAGTTAAGGAGCTGACTGAAGGCTGCTGCATAACTGCCTAATTACGGAGGGACTGAGATTAATGTTGGATTTAGCCTCAGTACAACAATGCGGGATACGAGACACGCATTCATTGAAGTCTCTGGTCTTTGAGTTTATAAACGCGCATGGAAGTCTCAGCATACGAAACGTTTCTGCATTCCGCGTCCGCGAAAATGCTGCCGCCACCGGATCAAACCAACAGTACATGTGCCACACAGGCACAAGAAGTCACTATGTGCATGATGGCTTACGTTTAGTCATGTCATTATTTTTGGACCGGATCCCATGTTCCCAGATTTAGTGGCATGACTCGCCACGGTAATAACGCCTGGAAGCTAGCCAAAAAAAAAAATTCATCTAATTGTAAGCATTGTTCATGAGCGCAAAATTCCTCAATGCTGTTTAGGGTTATATTTGTAAGGTTGAAGGTTGAGGTTATTTCTAAAAAAAATCTTGTTTTTGAATGGCAACTCTGAATACATGTGCCATGCACAATTTGACCTATTAGGAAGCGTGGGTTTCTGGATTAGAAGCATCGGAAGTGCTGGTAAAATTGGCACCAGGCACTGCGAATATTATGTGAAGTTGCCTCGTGGGAAAGAAAGTTATGAATAAGCCATTCTTTTTATGGGAGCTTGTTTCTAACCAAGTTGCACGCGGTTCTGCACGAGAAATGCTGAAGAGAGTACTTGTTTGATTGGCAAATCAGTTGTGGCGAACTCACTACGCTGCGAATGGCAGTAAGGTCACTGCCATTAAATGTGCCCGTATGGAACATTATTATCAATAAAACTTAAGTTATTAAACTCTTACAGTAAAGTTACCTCCATTGCACGGGTATTAACTCTTTCTCGGCTTCCTAACTCGGTATCCTTCGCAGTCGCCGGTAGACAGAAGCTGTAAAAGTCTGAGGAGTGAGTACGCCACTTATCCATTCTTTCTCCTCTAGATTAACTTGGGAGACACGACGGAGCCTCAGAGTTCGTGGAAGCAAGGAATTCCCTGGAACTACTCCCGCGAGGACCTAGCAGGCATGTCACATCGTAAGCGTAGTATTTTTCTCGGCAATCTTTTTCTTTTGTTTTGGGGATAATTACCATCATTACTCACTCCCAGCGTAACGCCTGACTGATCACGATTACATTAACGCTTGATGGGGTTATGCGAAAAGATAAGCGACAAAATGATCATCATCTGGCCGTTGCAGGTGCATAAACTGCAAAGTATGCATGTTGTGTAATACTGGAAGTTCACTGGTTGAAAAACTGCCCCTAAAATTGGCGTTATAATGGTTTGGCTTATGAGGGTTTGGCATAGAGCATGCATTAAAACATTTTTGCAGCCACATCTCTAGAATATACTTTCTTAGGGGAAACGGCGATAGCGTTGTATCATGTCGTAATATGTCGTAACTACCAACTCCCGCATTCTCTCACTTGCCGGACGAATGCAACACATTTGGATCTGTATGTGGTGTTAGGTGCGTTGGAAGTGCATATAAAAGGGGGAGCACTTTTTGAAGTTGAAGACAGGTACAGAGTTCTCATCTCCTGCTACGTTGAAGGAAAATAAAGAGGGAAAAATCGACAAGACCACCAACTCGCGCTTCTTTTGTCTTTTATAGGCAATTCAGAGGTCATCGACGCACTGTCAATTGAAAAGTAAGTGTCACTGTAAAGGCGATTAAGTGTTGCATAAAATTTTTGAGCATTCAATACTTCCCTGCTAATGTAAATACCTGATAGATTTATTGAAAAACATATTTTAGCATGTCCTTATAACCGCAGAAAACCAGGCTGATTTATTAACGTGTCAAATTGAGAAAAGACAAACATTTACGTGCATGCTGAGGCACAGATAGTGAAAATTTAAAAAGTTAAATTATTCTAGCATTTCAAGCACCACCAAGCCCTTTAATACCCCAAAATTCTAAAATTCAAACTCAAAGCCCTTTCACAGTTGTTAGTTTGCGCCTGTGTCGTGTGTATTGTCTTCTTATGTCGCTCTTAGCGCATACGCTCGCATAAATTCCAAATCGCGCATGCGGGACCTATAGCTTTAGCGGAAGGTGTCTTTACAGCATCACCTCAGCACCTCTGGTAGCTGAACATTCAGCTGCGATAACTAAATAAGAAAAGGCGGTTAATGTGACAGTTGATAATTTCATACTTTTTTGTGCGAAGTAGTAGTAAGTGGTTTTATTAAAATAATAATAAAAAGAAAGGAAAAGATTTTTGCTAGCCCCGGCATATGCCATCGATACTGAAGCACCTGAGCTGGGGCAGCGGAAATAAAGGATAGAAGGCGGAATGGAGAAATGAAATGAAAGAGGTGAGGGGACAGGAAGAGAGGATAGGGGGAGAAGTAATATACAGAAACTATTTACACAATAGAAGTTTTGTGCGAAGGATGAACTACGGTGGAACCCGGATGCATCCAACACGAAGGGGGTCGCGAAATAGTCCGATATGTCAATAATTCGATATATAAAAGTGACTATAGTAGGCTTAACTGTAACGCAAAAGAAAGAATATATTGTACCCATGCTAGTGGCCCACTTCTTGCAATGGCGTGCCGCACGCCATCGAACTAGGAGCGCAGCGCTTGTTAGGCGTTACTGGGCCTAACCTGCTTCGCAGCGGAGCAGCAACGGACGGTGCTTTTGTCTAGTCATGCGTAGTCATGTTACCAGTACACATAAAATAGAATAATCGCTCATTACGATAAAATTAGTTGCTTTCCGTGACTTCTTCGGCAACAAAGCACGCCAAGCCAGGATCGCTCCTAGGCTTTAGCTGAGCTTGCTTCACCACATAACAGCGACGTGGCCTGGAAAATGAGCCCAGGAGGCCGAAGGTCAACTTAAAGCACACCCCACGTTCCCCTCCTCAAGCTGTTCTAAAGCACTAACGCTGCCAGCCGGCGGCTAAGGCCTTGCAGCCGACCCTATCCGTGCATGAAAACTGATTAAGAGCGCCGTTAGGAGAAGCGCCACTTGCAAGGGTGCGACGCGCACTTCGATATATTTAACGATGGGTGAAATTGGAGTTCGGTACACTACGTGACTATGCTATATTTAAGTGGGATGTTCAAGGGTTCTCTGTGTTTGATACAGCCAAAAATTCAAAATATCAGGGTTCGATATCTGCGGGCTGGACTGTATAAACATTTGATTAACATTTGGACCGCCTCGGCTGATAGCAATATGCACGGATATTTCGTTTAAAAGCAGTGGAAAGGGGCGCGTTTTGATAGTGTTTAACAGTAGGACCCTTCTTGCCACTTAAAGAGGCCCCGAAACACATTTTCAGCGCATTGTTTTGCCTGTTGGTTGCATAGAATGAGTTATAGTGATGCTATTAGCATCGGTCGTACCGCGTATACTGTGGTTTTTAATATTCTAATTAGCTCGCAAAAACAAATTCGTGGCGCTGACGGTGTCACCATACAGTGGCGGTTTTTAGCAGTGGATATGACATCACCTTGCGCTAGCTTGATGATTGGACAAAGAGTAAATATACTGCGAATTGGGTTAATAACTAGAGATACGATTTGTCAACTTTTTGTGTTTTAAATTACATTAACAAAACCAGCTTGTTTGCCCTAGATAAAAGCACTGTAAATCAAGTAAAACAAAAACACGCCACCAGAGGCGCTGGCTACTTTTTTGCATCGAATGACTTTGCGCCTCTCTGCAAACATCCTACGACCTAGCACTAAACACTTATGGCTACTCTCTATGTATCTGAGAGCGGCTTTGCGGAATCGATCCGATCGAACCATTGCACTCCATAAGCGGTCGTTTCGGTCCCATGGAAGGATGCGTTCATTTCACATTTAGCAGGCAGTGCGCATCGTTGGTTTGTGGAGAATCACCGGGCGGTGGCGCCAGATGGCGCCACGTTCCCGTCAAAAGCGCGCGCTCCTTGCTAGCTATGGCCAACCAGCGCTAGGAGCGACTATGGCTGCGTTCCAATACTCCCAAGTAGACGGCTACTTAGACGTCTAGCCGGACAGCCGCCATCTTGGGACTCGTTCCATTTCTCGGCGAAGCAGTCTCATAAGACTGCTTCGCCGAAGTCCACATCGATGCAGGCTAACTTGCTGTCTAAAGATGGCGGAGCTGATGTACTCGGATGAGCGAGTCGGGCTCTTGCGGGCGTCGGACTGTACACGGAGTATAGGAAAGGGAAAACGTGAGTCATTACATTATGTTATTTGGTACGCAAACTAGTGGCTAATTAATCTTTGTAGACGTGCGATTCCTAGCAGTGAATCACGCAGGAGAAAATCGTGCAGTTGAGAGTTTTGCTACAGCAGCGGACGCTGTAGGCCTGTTTACGTGATCCGGCATCTGATGCATCTGACGATGCCGGATCTTAATTAGCACCTTGATTTTAGAGAATTTTAGAGATTTTAGAGAGAGGATTAAAGATCGCTGCTGTATTTAGGTCTCTCGCTGTCTCCGAGTGCCACGTACGGCAGACAGCAGATTTAATGTCTCGTATGTGTTTTCCTGTTGCAGTGTATATTAGCCGTATCGCATTTCGCGCATATTGATTACAGTCTTTCGTATTCTTTCTTATGTTTACAGGACCGTCTGGACGAGCACGTTCGAGGAGCATGTACAGTTGAGCATCAATAATAAAAGAATAATCGCATATCTCTTTAGCGTCGTCTTCGGAGAGCGGCCCCGTCTGCTACAAGTAGACTGACCGATAGGCACATCCACCAGTCCGGTTTACGCGCGAAGTCATTGCAGAAGAAATGTGTAAACTTGTTGAAAACACGTTTTTAATTATCGTTATTGCTCAGTTTGTGAAAAATAGTAGTACAACTGTTCATAAGCTTTAGTTACATTATTATGCCGCGAGGCGGCGTGAGCAGTAGACAAGTTCCAATACATGGACATGTAGACTGCTTCCTAGACGTCACACTAGACGTCTTGTTAGACGTCTAGAGTATTGGAACGCAGCCTATAGAGCGACGGGCGATGGTTGGCGGTAAGCAGTAGCGGTACGCGCTATGCTAAATGTGTCTGATATCTTGCGCAGGCTGTCACTCCGTCGCAGTATCTCGCGCTCGAGTTCGGATCCATAAGTAAGGGAACGTCACTGATCAGTGTTCCCTTCTGCGCCGTCGACGTGACGGTGAAGCATCGCTGGGTCAGCTGGGCGTTCACATGGTTGTTGTAACCATGCAAACGGCGCTGCCAGCCTTGGCATGAACGAGTTACAGAGAACAAACAACCATGGTGTGCAAACTTCCGCCACATGCTAAGATAGGCTGTTTTGATTGGTCGACCTCGGTGTCGTCATTGGGAGAGTGAAATGGGAATGGGATGCTGCGCGAAAATCGAGTTGAGGGCAGCATTTTGTTTGCTTGTGTTCTTAAATTTCTGCATTGAATAACTCCCGTTCCTGTGCATCGATTCTCGTAATTCTTTTTGAGTCATCATCTGTGTGACATAAATAATCCATCTGAAGCGTAACCTGCATCCGTTCAAGCGGTGTTTTGCAGCCCCTTTAAAGCAGCCCCTCTAAGCGGCCTTAGTTTCTCTGCATAGCAGTACTTTTGCTTCGGAAATCCCATGTTCTGTGCAATGGTTCTCTTCAGGATGTGCTTCACCATCCGAAAGACCTTCATCGTCGGTGTCGTCATGACCTCTACGCTCGCTTCGGCCTGCGGCAAATCGACCAGGGCGCTCATCGCCACAGGCATTCCCAGGTGTGAGCACGCGGCAGTGCAGAAGTGGTAGACTAGTCCTTGTAAAAATGACTTAAGCCCCGCTACTTTATACTTCCTGGTATACGCATTTAAATTACGCACATCGCTTGTAACGTGATCAAGATGCCACCACTATAGTGATAACATTTCTAAAGTCTTTTTGTACGGATCACATGGGTGCCTCGCAGGGAACATACCATTAATGTGTCGTGTTGGTGCTCATCACATCTGTATCTTGCAGAAGTGCATGACTTATGTTATTAAATTAGCAGCACCAAATGTAGCTTCGACTCAAGAGCTATCACAGTAAAACGAATAGGAACCTTACTTTTATCTATCAAACGGCATTTTCCCTCGCAATAAATCCTTCGAGGAAAGCAAATGTAGATCTGCGGCTTGAGGATCACCTCAGAGTCTGTAAATTTGCGACGAAACTTCATTGCCGAGCCTCCACGAGCGCGGCATGCTCAGTGAATCAAGCTGCCGCTGGTGTACTTGTTCTGTTTTTGCTAGCATTTATGGCCTTTCAGTGTTGCTTGTTTTGTCCCTTTTGTCCCCTAAAGAGGGAATCAATTGTTCGCAATTGTAGTTCTATATGTAGTTCATGTTTTATTTGTAGTTCTATCTGCAGTTCTATATGTAGTTCTCGTTTTTTTTCTAGCATTTATGGCCTTTCAGTGTTGCTTTTTTTATCCCTTTTGTCCCCAAAAAGGGTATCAATTGTATGTTTCTGATTCCTGTCTGCTGACTGCATACGAAGCAGAGGCCTTTGTCAGGCTTCTTGCCTTTTGCCCTTGCTCCGGTTTCTGTAAATCACATTGAAAAAAATAAACTGAAACTGAAACTTAAAAAAACATATAGCCTTTGTGGGCGTACTGTAGTGTCATGCAATGTTTGGAGCTTCGCATTTTCGCGTAAGCAGTCCAGGCTGCTTGCTAGATCTGATTTCTCTTCAGTTCGATCAACAAGAAGAGCAGCTTATACCAACCTAAAACACAAGTGCTAAGCTGACGAAGTCTGGGCGGGAACATCTTAAATGTGCGCCAGTTGCCTTAGTGCGTGGTTTATCACTCACCGGTTTTGACATCAGAAGCATGGTGAAGAATGAAGTGTCACACGGGTGAGGAGGAAATGTGCCGCTCTCCTGTTTGTGGCCCAGGTATTCGTTCAAGGCGAGCGCGTTTATTGTGCTGCCCATGGCCCTCGGCACCACCATCCTCTGCTGGGGAGCGCTGTACTTTGTGCACCTCAGCGAATAGTGAGTACAGCACTCTCCACTCGTCTACCGCAGTGTTGAAGAATTATTTTCGTTCATAGAAACTTCTGCGTTGCTGCCACAATTGCACCAAGAAATTGCACCCGTCTCTCGTCGGTCACTCGCTCACCACTCACTGCTTCACATGCTCACTCACTCACTGACCCTCCCACTCACGCGCTTGTTCACTCCATCACATGCTCTCTCATTCGCTCACTTGTTGACTCAGTCATTTACTAATGTAATCGTTCGCTCTTGTCGGTTGTTTCACCGCATGACACTCGATCACTCACTCATTCAACCGTCGGCAACATGCGGAATGGCTCATTTGTTATGGCGTTTGGCTGCCGACCCGAAAGACGCGGGTTCGATCCCGGCCGCGGCAGCCAAATTTCGAGAGAGGCGAAATTCTAGAGGCCTTTGTGCTGTGCGATGTCAGTGCACGTTAAAGAACATTAGGTGGTCGAAATTTCTGGAGCCCTCCACTACGCCGTCCTTCATAGCCTTACTCGCTTTTGGAAGTGAAACCCCCACAAATCACACCAAACCATTCACTCGTCGTCTTGTTTGTTTTCAGCGAGTGTCGCTGGCTGTTCACATTGTTACAGTTCTCCTATTTCGAATAACTAGAATATCTTGTCCAAAATACGCAAAAAAAATTTTTGTTCCGTCTTAACGACTGGCTTTTCCATAGTATTGCAGCATTTTTCTGTATTTCTGTCGCTAAGACAAGATACGCCACAACACTACAGAAAACGCTATTGTTACAACAAATATTTTAGCCGCTACTACAAGCCCATGACAAGCGTTGCTACAAAAACCTGCTATGACAATAGAAAATGTGCTGTTGTGTTCTTCGAATGGGCTACAATAGCGCTGATTCCCGTTTGCAGCTCTGCTTTTAAAAAAAACCTGTCGTCATCATGAACACTTGTTAGAAAGAGCGCACTCATTGACCCACTTGTTCCAATCAGTGCACAATAAAATTACCCCCGTATGGCTTGAGGCTCGCACTTGGTTCCTCTTTGAATCTCAGAGTATGGTTAAACCGCTTGCTTAGGAAAACAGCTTCGGCAGCGCGGAACGATTCTCAAGGGGGCGACAGCACGCAGGTGTGGGTAGCGTGGCCGAGCGGTCTAAGGCGCTGGTTTTAGGCACCAGTCTCTTCGGAGGCGTGGGTTCGAATCCCACCTCTGCCAAATGCGTTGTTTTCTTTTACAGAGTTCCACCACTTTTTTATTTACTTTCGTGACTTACCACGATCATTATTTGCCTTCGGTACTTAGAAAGAAGCAACTGTGGTCATTGCGATGCTATGGGAAAGCACGATCAACCCCTCTCAAATGGCTTCGTTCTTGCGCGTTGAACTTAATTATAACATGCGTGTAATAATTTCACATTTTTAGGTTCTGTTTGACTTTCGCATGAGGCAGTGTTGCGGCACAACAAACTGTGCTTGTTCATACCGGGCATACTCGGCTTTCCATCCATTGAGTTCGTGCAAATACTGCGGTAGGTTTAGGTGCCGCTTTTATTTTAACACCTAACAGTGTACCAGCTGGCGGCTTATTGCGCAGGATATGAAGCGTCATTACAAAAAAGAATCGCTAGAAAGCAAGAGGCGGTTCACACACAGCACTTTAACTCTTACTGTTTTCGTCGTCCAGCCTTTTATACGTAGTGGCACAGGCAGGGGCTTAATTGTTTACATTCTTTTTAGGCTGCCCCACCATACTTTTTGTCTTCGTCGGTCAGTCATTTCCAGTCGTAGGTTTCTTCCCTCCCGGTGTCATTTCATAGCTTGTTGTTTTCTATCTGAAAATAAAAATTGACCTGAAATGAATGGTTACCTTGGCATCCACAGTGACAGCTATGGGAGGCAATTGTAACACAACCTGCGTTTTAAAGCGTAATTAAATGCCACTTACGTTCAATGCCACTTGATTTCAACTTGTCTTCACGCTTAAACCTGTACTGGTTAGGTTGCTCTAGAGGTGCCTACAGGCATTTCATTCACGCAGTAGGTTCATTCTTAGCATCGGCTCGTGCTTGACCGTTGCGTCAAAAGCGGGAACATATGCGCACAGTGATCTTTGATAACTGGCGCAAGCTGCAAGCTTTTAAGCGGCGCGGTTCTTTAAGGCAGACGATGCATGCATTTTTTCACTATGTAAATGAACTACATGAGCAGGGTGCCTTGGTAAGTGTCCCTACACCATCCGGCCGATAATCGAATTGCGCCGTTCACTGTTGAAGTATGATTTTTCTTCTTTTGAGCTTCAGTAAAGCTTGTACTCTTTTTCCTTGCAGTGACGAACTTGCGCAGCGATCATCTGCGCTCGCCATTCGTGATGTGATGCGAGCGAAGCTGTCCAGCATGGGCAGGATTGAGTAAGTCTCGTCGAGAGCATTGTAATTGAAGTTAAGCTATTTCCTTTTCATTCCTGACTAATAAGACTCACTTTAGTGCCTCTCAGCCTTAAGTTTATGACCAGTCACTGAGTGTCTGAAAGCAGCTTATGCATTTTTCTAAGCTCAGCCGATTCTGTCAGGACTGAGATAAAGCAAGAAGCCACATATGTCTTAGTGAGCATTGACGCGCTTTGCTCTGTGCTCTTCCCGCCTAGTGTGAGGCGACTGATATCGTCATTCTTCTGTGGTTCTTTTTTTTTTCTTTTATACAAAACGACCGCAAGGCTGTTTGTGTCACGTATCCCTGCCATTGGGTTAGAAACACCCCGGCACATTATGTGCTTAAAAGAAGCAGACGACGGCAAGCCTTTGAATCAATTCTTCGCGTCATAAAGACTGTTTTCTAGCAACTAGCCCAGGCAGAGCTGCTCAAGAAGGGCCTATGCGGACGAACCCAAAGTGCCAACGAGCTTTTAACCACATCGTCAGAGATCGCGTGCCAAAACGTGCTTTTTCCTTAAAATGCACATCTCCGAATTACCATCTTAAACCTACCGCTCACATTCTCTGTAGCATGGCCGCCAGTGTTAACGTCTTTTAATATCTCCAGCGCTATTCCCGGCGATATTTCTAGGCAACTGGGATTTAACCGGGCTCCTGCATTGTGAATGGTTACGTGAGGTGGATCGCAGTGGAAAGATTCTACTGGTAGAGATGTAGAACAGATCAGAAATGAGGACAGAAGCAACAAACAAGCAAAAAAAGCATGAAATCTACACTGGTTTAGACTACATGGCTAGGGCCGAGTGAACAGGTCATTCAGTTCATGTTGTTTTTGAAAAAAAAAGTACAAGTAAATATGTGTTTTGTCTTTGACCTCATGGCTATCAAAATGTTACATTGTGTTACAGTTGACCCTTTAATAGGAAAAGAAAAAAAATATAGAAGGATGATTTTTTTTCACCTTTGTCTACACACAAGTGGAAAACTATTGAATTAGGATAGCTCACACCTATGCAGTTCGCGAGAATATTCGTTCGATAAAAAATCAAATTATGGTTAAAGGAAAAAAATCGAAACACTGCGAATATTTGTTAAAAAAATCATACCAATTAAGTTAGTAGTTGACGAAATGAAAAATCATATCCAGAAATTTTGGAAACGTGCTTTTTAGCCTTGTTTTCACGGGAAATTGTTTATAAATGCAATTCTTGAAATTTAAGATTGTTTCATAACAGTAAATATATGCGCACGTCGCTCTTTGGCATGCTTGTAGTTTTCTGCTATAGTCAAAAATCACCCCATTGGTTTTCTATAGTAGACTCAGCTATTCAAAGGAAACGCAGGACAATGTTTAAAAGCAAGATATTTTCAACGCATCCGAACGTTGGACCATTCCCATCTATGTAATCATAACAGCGTCTTACGACATTCTGCAGTTGCCTCGCAATCAAAATTGATGTCCAAGAAAACTGTACCTTTAAAATAAAGCAAACCCGAATGAGCTGTGTATAATATTCGTTCAGAAAACGGGCCTTAAGAATGACTCCAAATACATGAGAAGTATAGGGCTTAGCCTGAACCCCTAGAGCGCTGTGCACGTGGAGAGGCTATGCTTCCTCCCTTTTTTTCCAATCAAAATAAATCATACAAGCGATTTTCTTTCCTGTTGTGAAGTTTCAGGGAGTATACGAAGCTAAGGAAACAACTTACCACCGTGTTTTCCATCATATTAAAGTTAATTCAAAACGGGCGACTCAAAGCATGTTTCTTGCAGGGCACAAGAGCTGGTCTGCTTCACGGTCTGCGTCGTAACCGCGCTGGCATGCTCCGCCGTATTGTTCACCAAGCAAGTTGTCGCTTTGCGTCTCTTTGTCATCAATGTCCTTCTTGTTTATGTATCAGCACTAACCTATCTATAACTCGAATTAAACTCGAGTAAATATAGCTCACGATGCATAGCGAACATTTGCTTCTCTCTGAAGCTGTTATGTGTGCACCTTCAGACAAAGCTTGCTGTGGAGTCCTTAGAAATGGTAGTATCATGATGTGTATATGTAGTGCCTTCAAACCTGCAAAATATTTGTGACTTCAGATAAAAAGGCTATTCCTTGCGATTAATGAAACGTAAAATATGAAAAACGACATCGATTTCTTCTAAGGTTACACTAAATATTGAAAGCTTTGAATGTTTATTTTTATAAAGTGGCGGCTTCATGAAGAAAAGAAAAAATTCGAAATTAAAAACACTCTTAGACTAAAAGCCAACGCCCTTATATGTGAACGCGCAGGCTGTCGATGTACTGGAATGGGCCTCGTATGCTTTAAGTTCTCTATATCTCAGTTGTTCCCTGCCCATCTCACGAACTGCGCCCCGTGAATGCAGCCAAGCAGATATGGTCACGGGCGTCACAGTGGTGGCGCTGGCATTGGTGTTCGGCGTGCCCAGCATGAGCGGTGTACCCCTACGTGACGTGGTCCCACAGCTGCCCTGGAACATCATCCTCATCCACACTGGCAGCCTGTGGCTCTCGGCCGCCGTCAGGGTAAACGCGTGATTAATTGATTCGCACATTTAACTACCGTATACTTTGCGCCACTGTGCTTTGCATGGCTACAGAGAATTGAAAATTGGTTTTGGGGAAAGGAAATGGACCCGCCGCGGTGGCTCAGTGGTTAGGGCGCTCGACTACTGATCCGGAGTTCCCGGGTTCGAACCCGACCGCGGCGGCTGCGTTTTTATGGAGGAAAAACGCTAAGGCGCCCGTGTGCTGTGCGATGTCAGTGCACGTTAAAGATCCCCAGGTGGTCGAAATTATTCCGGAGCCCTCCACTACGGCACCTCCTTCTTCCTTTCTTCTTTCCCTCCCTCCTATATCCCTTCCCTTACGGCGCGGTTCAGGTGTCCAATGATATATGAGACAGATACTGCGCCATTTCCTTTCCCCCAAAACCAATTATTATTATTAAAGGAAATGGCGCAGTATCTGTCTCACGTCTTGGCGGACACCTGAACCGCACCATAAGGGAAGAGATAAAGGAGGGACTGAGAGACGAAAGGAAAAAAATAGGCGCCGTAGTGGAGGGCTCCGGAATGATTTAGACCACCTGGGGCATCTTTAACGTACACTGACATGGCACAGAACACGGGCGCCTTTGCGTTTCGCCTCCGTCGAAACGCTGCTCCACGGTCGGGTTCTAACCCGGGTACTCCGGCTCAGTAGCCGAGCGCCCTAACCACTGAGCCACCGCCTTATACCCGAAATAGGGACTATAACCAAAAGAAGACCTCAGCTCTTTCGTTCCCCAAAAGAACTGAACCAACGCCAGACTTGCCGAGAATCCAGTTATAATCACTGAACCTCGATAAACTGTAGAAGAACGATTTACAATCGCACGTTTCTTGACATTCAGTGAGCTCTGTTGCAGCTACTCCACTGTATTGTAGGACTCTGGGCTGGCGCTGTGGCTCGTGAGCAGCTACACGAAGGGCCGATTCCGCGACATGACGGACATCTGGCAGCTGCTCGTGATCCTGGCCGTGGTCTCACTGGTCAACGAGGGGGGACAGGAGTCGAGCGCACTGAGCGCGCAGCTCGTGCCGGCCGCTTCCGACATGGTTAGCGAGTGTCGCTACTTCCTGGAAGTGCCTTCTGCTGAGCCAGCGCCCACAGCGTCGTTCCTTTCTCTGCTTGGCGACTTCGCAGGGCCTCGAGATACAGGCCAATCCGCTGTACTTCGCCGTGCCCGTAGCCGCGGCCTGCTACCTGCCCGTGATGACACCCTTCTGCCACCTGGGGCTCGCCTTCATCTACGAGCACACCGCTGCGAGCTTCAGCGAGATGGTATACTGCCGAAATATGCACTTCAGTCGAACTAAGGTCTATGAAAGCGGGGGGCATATTTTGTAACATTTCAGCAGTCTATTTTCCTTTCATTCGGTCCTCGGCCGCTGCTCGCTGCTCCTGGAACTTAGTCAGTGCTGTATGACGTCACGCTGGTTGCGTCAAAAGCATTCCCATGATACTCACTTCCTTGCGTAAGCGAGCCCACGCCAATGCTGCATTGGTGGACCGGAGCCTTTGTTGACAAATGAAGGAGCAGAGATTATGCGGATTCTGCGAAGAATTCACTGAGCATGGTCCCTGTGACCTTGCCGGACTGCTTATGGCGGCCGCAGAATGGCTCGCAGCGCCACCGCGACTAGATCGGCAGTGCCTGATTGGTCGCTTGCTTTCCCGGCTGTTGTTGCTGCCGTCCCGATTGACGTCACAACGAACTAAAATGTTACAGAAGGCGTCTCGTGGCTCGAGGTTCAGGAAACGTATTTTCGGAGTTACTATCGAAGATGACAAGAGCCTGTGCTAAACCTCAGTCTTTAACTGCTATTAATGGCTATGACATTCGGGCGCTGAGCGCAAGGTCGCGTGTTTTATCTCAAACGCAGCAGGTGCATTTGGATGCGAGCGAATTGCCAAGCGCAGATGTACACAGATTGAAAAGCGAAATGAAATTCAGTGTCATAGTCGTTTGCGGTACCATGAGAAGCTTGTAGTCGTACGCAGTTTTTAGGCATGAAATTGAAACTTACAAGCGCGGAGGTACAGGAGGAATCGCCGTCCGCCACAGTCACCCAAAGAAGGCTGGACCATCCGTATGGTAGAACCACTCAGCATGGCGCGTTAACAAGGCGCTTTAAGTTACGTCATGCATGACGCCACTTCATGCTGACCAATAGGCGGGGCGCGGAATATTCAAATGCTGCAGAACCGCTTCGGACAGCTGTCACCGTTGAGTGGAAAGACACGGGTACTCTTTCGCAGGCACTTCTCGGCCTGTTTCTGAAGGTGGTGACGACCATCGCACTGACGCTCTCCTCCAGCGCTTACTTCTCGTTCCAACCGAAGGCCGAGAACGACACTCAGACCACTTTCATCCCCCTGTGACGTGCCATCCAACCGGCAACAGCGACGACGACAAAGCCTGCGAACTATTCATTGAACGACCGCATCGGAGCTTGCTTCTTTGGACTCCTACACAATAACGCTGTCTTTTTTATATACAATCATTTGCCTATGAGCGCGTTCAACATAATCTCACCGGGTGGCTTCAGCCGGGTCACCCTTCGACACTGGCGACTTGGCCTTGGACGTCCTTGCGCCTGTTGCTGTTTTCTTTCTGACGTCTAGCAATAGTTCGGAAGACTCTTTTGCCGAGGCTGCGCTGATATGCCGGATTCGCTTCCTTCGGCTTGGTCGAAAGCGAAACCAATGCTAGATATGGCGGTGCTCAGGATCAGGAGATGTGCAGGGGAAGCCGCTGCTCCCCCACAAAGACCTTGAAATAGCTGTAGCGCAGGACTGTCATACTGCAGATAGCACTGCTACTGCGCCCGACTTCATCGCGGTGCCAGCCGTATATGTGTGTGTATGCATGAGTGCGTGCCTGAGCGTGACAGCGGATACGCGTCTGTACGTAACCCCGATCAGCACGTTTGTATTGCGCAGTGATATGAGCCAAGCCTGAGTTCATCGGATGTCATGCGCAGTACTGCACTACGTACCGTGTCGCCCTCCCTGTCCAGTGGAATTTTCGCGACAAAGTTACTTGTGAATTTCTTGTATATTTCTACATGCTGCTTATCAATTGCATTGTGGCCTTAAAAAATGTGCATGATCGGCAGCAAAAGTTTTATTTCTGCAGGTAGATGCATGGTGTTCTGCCAGAGCCATAGATATGTCGATGGATGCACGGTGTTTACATTACTGCACAAAGGCACACCTACGCAGCTTATTTTCGTTACCTGTGTTTCAACGTAGCCACAGAATTGCACGTTTCTAATGTCAAAAAACATGCCTTATATTATCTCTTAGTAACGCTACTACTCTTGTAGTAGTAGCGTTAGTTTGCGCACGGGGACAAATCTTTGGAGTTATTCTGCACGATAAGTGCAAAAGTTGTTTGAAAATTAACCATGTAAGGACGTAAGTGGAAATGTTTCAGTTTTTGTAGTAATTGCGCGAGAGGAGTCCTTAACCACGCTGATATAATGAAAGCGATTAAAAAAAGCACACAAGTTTTTGGTACAGAAAATCAAAGAGGTGAGTTTTGTCACTGAAAGGCGCTCGGTACAGGTCGAGCGCACACCCTTCCGTTTGTACCCATGCTTGCTTTGTGTGGGTGCAATCAACGCCTAGCATTTTAGGCGTTGCTACAACCCACGCGTCCTTGGGTACATATCTCCAGTTACCGTCAGCCTGCGCACTGCGCGCGCCTGTGCAAGCTGCATGGTGGGCCCTTCGGAGATAAATACAAATTGGTGAGTAATTAGTCTGTCAGCAGCCAACCGATTGCAGTTTCTAACGTTTTAGACGTCACTGCCTAAAAATGTTTATTTCAGACTGATTAATGTGGCCTCTCGTTTGAATTTCAGTGCTCGAGAATGTCTCGGGATATTGACAGCGTTTTAGCGTTTTAATAATTTGAATATAACACCTTATGAGCGAAATAAATTCATAAAGAAAAAGAAGCCCTTGGCCATTGGGTGGGCGCAGTGTTCTAGAAGGGGGGGGGGGAGAGAATTTTACGTTTTGCTTTCTTTGTTTATTAGAGCACGTACAGTAGGAGTGTACGTTTGTTTATTTCAACGTCCAATATGAACCTAAGTTGTATGAATAAGAGACACCAAGCGGAAATATAATTACTAAAGCATGCTCTTCAATATCCCAAATATGCAGCCTGCATTTATAAGGAGGAAAAATGCTAAGGCGCCCGTGTGCTGTGCGATGTCAGCGCACGTTAAAGATCCCCAGGTGGTCGCAATTATTCCGGAGCCCTCCACTAAGGCACCTCTCTCTTCCTTTCTTCTTTCATTCCCTCCTTTACCCTTACCTTACGGCGCGGTTCAGGTGTCCAACGATAAATGAGACAGATACTGCGCCATTTCCTTTCCCCCAAAACCAATTATTATATTATTATTATTATTATTATTATTATTATTATTATTATTATTATTATTATTATTATTTATAATTCCAATCAGCGTTCTTGATCTTGCCTGGCGCCCTCTTTAAGGCATGCTTTTTTAGCGCGCGGCTGGTAATATGAACGGGAGACATCGTTTCTATTCCCCTTCGCAATGTTTCCAACAAAAAAAAAAAAGGCAGGAGCGCAGGTCACGATAGCCAGCGACTGCTGCGCACAGGATAAAAATAATAAAGTAGTGCCCAGGAATCAATTTCGCGTTGTATTCGAGGATGCAAGAACATCATCATCAATGCTAAGAAAGAAGGAAGGAGCGATTCGCTGCATCTGTCGGCTGTGGGAGCAGGCAATGAGGAAAAAAAAACGTTGCTGCGATGAACAGTCCTATCTCTTCATTCGGTCGAAGAGCCCCATGATGGATCGACACGCACAGCCGCTGCGTTCGAAGAAATCTCAGTTCCGAAAGGGGAGTGCTTTCGGAACCTTTACGAGCCACAAGAATGACCTTCCGAGGACCCGGCGTTTCTTGACCCATAAGTGTGTCTCGAGGGATATTGATATGCGTGCTGGCGGAGAAGTGAGGAAATACTGCACGAAAGGGTCACATATTACGACCCGGCTATGTAAGACATGAGCTCATTTTTGCGTCAAGCGGCCTTCAAGGGCAGCGCTTTTAAAAAGCAGACGTACGCGAAAATAAACGCATAACAGCGGTGGGATTCAAACCATACGTAGAGCGTGGTGCATTAAACCAGCGCATTAGAGCACTCGGCCACTTAAAATATGACCTTTTTTTTTTTTGCTCGGTTGAGGAGTTCCGTGCAAGGAACGAGCCGCTTTATGGGATCGAATATTAGTTTTTCAGTCAGATCAATAGGAGCCTTTTAGGGGGCACTAACCGAGATCTCAACGCTGTCAAGAGTTGTGTGTGTATTTTCTGGAAGCCCTGTTCTTGAGTCTCCTTTGAACTTTTTTTTTTCTGGCGGAGGGGGGGGGGGGGGGGGTCTAAAGAAACACTAGCATTCGCGGCAATACCGATATGCAGGAGTGTCTTCAGTGAGAGATGCCTTCGTCTTTTTCTAGTTTGACGTGATATTTATAGGACTATAATTTTTATTCGTTGCAGCATCGAGTATGTCGCTAGTAATTAATAAATAGTACAACACTTGTTTCTCGTCGCATACATAGGTCGCACAGTTAAGTAGTATTCTGAATACCAAAAGTTAAGAACAGTGAAGGTACGGTCTTGAAAAAACGGTGACTAAACAAACTTGAAGCTAACGCAATCTCGCTCAAAAGCACGACACTGCGAGGAGTCTTCGTTCCACTTGCAAAAACTACAAACAATACTATCGCGCCAAATAACAGGGTTTGCAAAAAAACGCGGGAAAAGTTGGGAAAGCAGATTGTTCCTTTTATTGCTAAGGAACATAAACACCGAAAGATTTGCTTGAAGAATAGATGCCTCTTTGTCAGCCCTCTTTTCCAACGCATAAAAAGAGATTTGTCCTTTGTGTTCCTTCTTAAATTTAGCCCCGCGTAACAATTAAGCAGAAAATTCGCAGGGACAACTAACTCCATTATGTGCTGGCAGTATGATAGCGTTATCAGCTGTTGATGCCTTGACCGGAAGGGACGTTACTTCCGGTCAGGCGGCGTCACTCCTAGCCAATGGAAATGCTCCGGTGTGGTGTCGTCCCTGCCCTTCAGGGAATGGGCGAATGTTAAGACAACGTACGACGCACATTGGCCCCATGGGGCTATCGCTTTAAAAATTGTAATTGGTTTTTGGGGAAAGGAAATGGCTCAGTATCTGTCTCAAATATCGTTGGACACCTCAATAGCGCCGTAAGGGAAGGGATAAAGGAGGGAGTGAAAGAAGAAAGGAAGAAGGAGGTGCCGTAGTGGAGGGCTCCGGAATAATTTCGACCACCTGGGGATCTTTAAGCCCCGCCGCGGTGGCTCAGTGGTTAGGGCGCTCGACTACTGATCCGGAGTTCCCGGGTTCGAACCCGACCGCGGCGGCTGCGTTTTTATGGAGGAAAAACGCTAAGGCGCCCGTGTGCTGTGCGATGTCAGTGCACGTTAAAGATCCCCAGGTGGTCGAAATTATTCCGGAGCCCTCCACTACGGCACCTCTTCCTTTCTCCTTTCACTCCCTCCTTTATCCCTTCCCTTACGGCGCGGTTCAGGTGTCCAACGATATATGAGACAGATACTGCGCCATTTCCTTTCCCCCAAAACCAATTATTATTATTATTATTATTATTATTAATATTATTATTATTATTAATATTATTATTATTATTATTATTATTATTATTATTATTATTATTATTATTATTATTATTATTATTATTATTATTATTATTATTATTATTATTATTATTATTATTATTATTATTATTATCTTTAACGTGCACTGACATCGCACAGCACACGGGCGCCTTAGCGTGTTTCCTCCAAGTCATCTTTTCGCTGGTCGAGCGTTGGCAACAGCCCCCGGTACTTAATAGGGGTCTTTTTGGTATGTTCTGTGATTTACATGTATTTCTTTGTAATGAGAGGAAATTAATGGTCCGTAGCATCACCTCGAAGAAATATTTCCAGGGCCCGAGAGGCCTGAGAACAGCTTTGACTCATACAGTCGCGTAATTATAATTATGGCACAAGCTGAGCGCTGGATGTTTTCAAAAAAAAAGGAAAAAGAAAAGTCTGTTGCGTGTCTGAGTCTCCATCTGCACGCTCGTGCCGGTTTAAAGGTTACGGCACTAATTAAGGAAGGTACGAATGGTTGTAGTTTTGTGGCAGTAGTTTAATTTCTGCATGCCAATGCCATCATCGGTAGCGTGGCCGAGTGGTCTAAGGCGCTGGTTTTAGGCACCAGTCTCTTCGGAGGCGTGGGTTCGAATCCCACCGCTGCCACTTTTTTTTTCTTATTGATCCAGTGATGTGTTACAGAAGAACATAAATCATTCTTTTAATCCACACGATCTTCAGCTTCCCGCTGTTTCATCGTTCAGGAAGCATTACAAGAGCCCTGCATGTATTGAGCTTTCGAGTTACGCTCAAGAGGCATTAGGAATACACTACGCAAACCCGAAGTGCTCTAGCAAGCGTCAGCGCATGACAGCAACGAAAAAAAATTTTGAAGGAGACACGTGAGGATATGACGTGATAGCGTTAATGGGTTAATGCCCATATATGCCAAACTGGTCATTCTGTACTTAGCATTCATAGAGTCCCGGGAGTCTTCATACCACTGCTAGCGCATTGTTGCCTCGGTTGATGCGCCACTGCCTTGCGAGGGTATAGGTTCTGTCATCGGTGGAGCTTTTGAGTCTCAGGTTGCTCTTCCGGAGCAGCGACTCGCAACCAATCATTAAACTGCCTTCTGCCACGGTGGGCAGTTTGCTCACAGTTCGGTTGGCAGGTTGCGATGACGTCGCAAGGTCACGTGACCTAGGTGGCCCACCGGCGATGCGTAATTCGCTGCGTAAAGGGTACCTTAGCGCTATCGTATTAATACTTGTGTTTCATGCAGGTGAGGAACCACCTGCCGCAGACGTGAAGCCACTCTCTTCAAAACAATGCAAATAAGCCCGCCGCAGTTCAGTGCTACATGCTAGTCGGTATAGAAGTGTTCGCAAGGCCTAAATAAGCATAATATGTGCACTCATTGGTTCGAATGGAACAAGTGTAGAAGTAGTTTGAGCGGCTAGAAAGAAGACACAGCTCCTATATACAACTTGACATTTTCGGCAGATTGTATCCACGATATATTCCATGTATATATCACGTTAAGCAGATGCTATTTGTGACGCCTTTTGTCACGTTTTTTAAAGTCTGCCATGTGCCGTTTGGCTTATGGCAGCCGACAGGTAGCGTTAGTGACGTACGCTTCTAGTGAGCGCCCTTTACGCTTTATTGCCCTCTCTCCTGTCTCCCGTTTAATATTTTGGTCTTCACTCCTTGGGCTATTATACTACTAATTATTGCACAGCTAACATCCTCTCGATCCACACCATAAATCAAGAGCATAATAGCAAATACTTCCGTATACTTTCATTCGTTTCGGTGACTATTGGCTTCCTTATTACAGCAGACATGGATACTCATATGTGCTGAACTCAATTGGGCTGTCATTGTTGCTGTTATTTTTACCGCTACATTATTATTTTCATTCACTAGATTGCTGTGTGTCCCTGGCGAAATTTTTCACCTACTCTAATCCTGAAAAAAAAAATTGTTTTAGGGATGTCGCCATTTCAAAAGCGCACCAGCGCTATAGCCGTGTAGGCTAGCAGCGGTTTGCGTTTGGAGCAATTATGCCAATGAATGAACATATAGAACAAATTTCAGTCCCTCTATATGGATAGACTGTCACGTTGTAATGACAAAGACGCTAAAAAAATAAAACATTAATAAGCTAGAAAGACAATACAAACTAAATACAGGAATTGTCATCATCGGCCGTTGCTCCAGTAAGCAAACTGGGGCCCGTCATGGTAGATTTTGTGCGGATCTCTGAGGCTAGGCTTCATCACCGTTTGCGTCCATACGGTGATCATGGAGTCTTTTTTGGTGTTTACGACTATGGTTTGAACCGAGTGGCAGGCCAATTTCTAATTCCGATTTTCGGAGCAATAAATGGTTCTTTTCCTGCTGGGCCATCCATTTTTCTAAAAATAAAAATTGGATGCAGTTGTGATCAGTGTCGTATTAAGGCCACAACCGAAAATCAATAACTACGTTGCACTGACTCACATTCAGCAGATCCGGTTCTAACTCGTAATGATATGCAGTTAAAAATTGATTGACAAGTGCTTAGAAGGGTTTATTGTCAATAAGGGAATTCTACAGAGGAGACCATTCTGAAGCCAGTTCAGGGTGGCTCTGTTTTCGCCTGGTGCATTCTGCTGGTGGCACAAGCAAACTACATTTTCTGGAAGGCGGTTGCGGATTGCCAATATTGCACGTCGACTCACAGCTTCCCTGCTCCCTTGTGGCAAAACCATCGCTTTCAATCAGTGGTGAGGAAGATCTCGAGTAGAGAACGGAGAGTGACCCAGAAGCAGAGAAAAAAAAAAAACCTTCTTGACAGGAAAGACGGAGAGGTCGGCCATTTATAATTCCTGATGCTTATCGGGCGCTGGGGTACTGCTAACATTCTAATAAATTATGGTTATCAGGGGGAAATTATTAACCGGAACCATCTCGCGCTGCAAAAAAAACTACTGGAGAAGGAGGCCGGTGGTTTGTAGAGAAGCGGAAATTGATGTTCGAAGGGGCAAATGTGTCGTCCTTCAAGAGTATCACATCAATCAAAAAATAAAAGAAAGCACGGCATGTTTGGTGTCAGGTTTAGAGTTGTTCGCGTTCGTAAATTAGCTGCAATGCCCGGATAACTCCAGCGTCCCTGCAGGGAATATTTTTCGCGGAAGCTTTCAGCTTACTGTCGGTAGCCTAACGCATCCTAGCTCGCCCACATTCATGCTTTCAAGTGTTATGTGAAGCTGCGAGTGTTATGGCTTTGCGTAATATGCAACCTCAAAGCCTATCAAACACTTATAACAGCGTGCCTTCTATGGCCTTAGTGCACTTGCCGGTTACTGTCCGTATGTGCGTTCATGCGTGCACGCTTGGTGGGGTTGTTGCCGCTGTCCACAAATGCGCATGATGTAAAGTTCTGCAGAAGCCTTATTGCTTTATTATGTTATAGCCTACGTGTGAACCACATATTATTCTGCTAAATGGTGATAAAAGACCTAGAAAGCAGTTTGTTGGTGTAGTCATAAACTATTACATTCTACAGACGTACGGGATGGTCGTCGCCTAGCTAAGCATAGCAGTCGCTCGCCGCCGAACTGCTTTATGACTAGCATCGAACTTGTGCTAAAGTAAACCGACGGCCAGCCTGTTCCTGATGACGACGCTTGTTCTATAACATTAGCTTGTGACTTACACCGCTTTTCTTGTTTCCTTTAGCATTATTATATTCGTTGTTACTGATATATGACCAGGGACACTGTCATCAGTAAGGTACCAAATCCGGGACCGTTAGTTTCTCTACGACCACCGATTGACAACTACCATTGAAGCGGACCGCGTTCTAATTAATTTTTCTGCCAGCTAGCAGTGGACTGAGCACTAGACGTTTTCGTGTCAGCACATACCCTCACGTTCCACAGTTTCGCGCCTCAGCAAGCATTTACTGCCATCCAGAGAAAACCGGAGTACCCCTGACAGTTGACTTGACAGACGCCCAAAATAGACGGGGTAGTCTGCCCCTTTATCTACTCTAAAACCCGCATGCTTCACTCTAACACGCTTAATTACAAGGCCACCGTGTCTTGCGATAATTAGAGAGCGCAGGCTACGTACGGCTTTACAAAACGGGACTAGAGGACACCGTGGCGAAGTTCACGGCTAGGTGCTCAAGAACATATTTCGTGCAGGTGTTCTACAGCACCTCTACAGGCGGACTTTCAGAACTAATTATATGTTATCCAGCTGAACCGCATGAATTTATTTGGAGAGCTTCAAAAGCGTAAAACTGTCGATAAGTGGATGGTTTTCCGAATGTTCGGCTGTTCTGTTCTCGTATCGTTTCAGATGAAAGCCTTCAGGCCTATTAGCGTTAATAAGGCTGAATCCGGTACACGATCTTCCAGGCCACATCAGAGTCTGACGGGCTTCGGCGTGTAGATTCAAAACAGGAAAACCCGGTACCACAATAATCGTCTTAAGGCTGTATTGCAAGAAGTTTAAAGAGGTGCGAAAAGCGGTTAGGGTGTCATGATAAAATTATCATCGTTATCACCCAGACTAGGCCCACTGCACGACAAAAGACACTCCCAATAACGTCCAATAAGCGCCTTGCCTTGTGCTAACCGCACTCACTATATCTCGGCAGAGCTCCCAATCTCACGACCCCACCTGACTCTGTCCTCCCCGACTGCGTCTCACTTTTTTCGTAAGGCACTCTCTCACCTTAACAGAAAATTAGCTATATGTGCACTGCATTATATTTATGAACAAGTAAAAGCGTTAATTGAAGGGCAAAGAAAAGCGGAAATTATCATAGCAGGGTGAAGCTAAAACTGAGGGAATACGAATTTCAATCATGTTATAAAAATAACTCTGTAAAAGGTTATTGGTTCTTATTTTCGCAAATTAAAGAAACTCTCACCGCAAAGAGCAGTAGGCTAGTAGGAACTCGGGCTCTTTAACGGAACAGCGCGTTTTCCACTAAACCAAAATACTTCGTCGTTTCTGTGAGTCGTATTCTATGCGTCGTCGGCACCATTATTCCTTATCACCATTATTCATCATCACCCATCACCGAGATTCTCTTTCACATTTTCTGCTGGACTAAAATCCAAACAGCGCGCATAAGCACGCGCCTATAAAAACAGGAAGCGAGAGGTCAAAAACACGGTCGAGAGAGTCAGGTTTCCGCACCAGTAGCCACGCGAGGTCCAGTTTCGCATAAACACCTTCTGCATCGTAGCACCAGTCGTCAAGCTAGTATTGGCCCCTTGCAAACTTTCGGACGTGTTTTGACGGCTCCATCAAGGAAAGGACTTTGACTTCGCTATATGGAAAGAAGCGAAGTGTAATATGGGTGTCAAAACTTAAGGCTATACTGGATTTGAAACACTCACTCTTAGAAGAAAACATACAGGGCTGTTCACATCGAAGACTGAGATGTTGTGCAAAACCATTTCAGGGCAAATATCTCATCGGCGCCTTCTTGGCTAGCTCGTGCAAGCAGCCATCAGCGTCCAGACGCGGGCATCAGGCACCCCTTTTTTTTGTACTTGATTTAAAGCTGCACCAGCAAGAATTTTTGCAACGAAAGGCGAAGCAAACGTGCCTTCTATCAGCACGACCGACGTTGCACACATTTTCCTCTCCGGACATTGTGTTTTGATCTTGCACTGCGTTTCCGCAATGCGCATTGACTCACTTTTATCTGGCTACAGGCGTCAAAATAGGTAGTGGACTTCTTTCTGCAGTTACGGATCCTGTAGATTGCTTTTGGTCCCACAACATGCTGTTTTTATTTGGCCCACTCCAAGTCGTATGGTCAGCGCCGTGCTCATGAGTATTCACGGTGAAAAAGTTTAGATATGAATGCATCAGCACAAAGTCGCCCCGATTTCGCCATCCCTTGAATACGGCTGGCCGCGGTCATTCGACGTCCTCATGTTAGAAAAGGCGCATATTTGATGGTGTCTGGCGTGTGTTCGGAAACAAAGAACTCTGAGCTGACTTGCTCTTCCTCTATAGGTGTTGTAACAACAACCATTCGAAACCTCTGGGTATCTACTCTCGGAAAACCTTTGCTGAAGTACCTTTTTAGTATTTAAAAGCAATATTTAACAGAAATCTATATCGTTTAGATTAATGATGTTGATAAGCAACGTAGTGATTGCATAAAGAGTCGTTAACGACTCGGAAACCAGATATTTACTGCTATTTTGGTACAGGCAGAAGAAAGTTGTTAAATACAATTCAGTTCTAAATTTCAAAACGCACTGGTTGGTGCTGGAAAAACTAGTAGGATCCTTAAGTTCTAGACATGCAAATTAAATTGATATTCTTATTTTCCTCTTTTTCATTCCAAACCCGGTTATTCGCTTTGGTAACCATTTTACCGGAAACTTTGTCCTGAGGAAATTTAAAGGTAAAGCAAAGCTCACAAATATTCGGCACAACAGCGTTAAGCCACGCTAGTTAAATACATTCATCTTTTATGAAAAAAGTGTGCTTCAGGGTACCACCCATTTCCCTCTGCAAACCGCAGTAGTGGCGAAGTGGTTTAGCATCCGGCCGCCTCGCATGCGGGAGGTGCGGGGTTCGATCCCCAGTGCCACCGGATGCCCACCGGTGATGCAATGGGTACAAGCTTTCCCCTGGCCTAGCGATCGGCTTATTCAAGGTTAAATCCTTGTAAAATGTGTATTTGGCCCCACCTTGAGTAATGGTAATACTTTGGCCCATGGCGCACCTTGGCAAAAGATGCCCTTGCGCCGTAAAAATTGATAATCGTCGTCATTTCATTCCTGTCGCTCTCTTATTCGTTTCCAATGTCTTAGAAGGCCGTACTCTGTCAAGGTCAGCAAGGTGAACGATCGTACCTTGCCCCCTTCTTACCATTAGGCCCGTTGTGCGCTAGTGCTACGAAGACGAAGCTGGAAGCTGTTTCCTAGAGCAGGCGCGTGACAACCCCGCGAAGACGAAGAAGAAGGTCGCACTTGCTGTAGTTGGACGCACGGCTCGTTCCTCGACGTTGGAGTCATAGCTCAGCTTAAAGGCTTCCGCGGGGTCCACAGCAGCAGTCCTTATCCAGGTACACATGAGCGCTGCAGGCAGAGCGAGTGAGACACCGCTCCTGAACCTGGAGCCGGGCGCGGACACCAACAGCAGCCTGGTGACCGAGAGCCCGGAATTAACTAACAACGAGACAAAGACGCAGGCCGACAAGATTCCTCGAGGTTCGAAGGCGACCTCCAAGACCACGTCCTCTTCGGTTGGCACCCTCGACGGACCGGGACAAGCTCCGGTAAGTTTTTCGAGCTTGCCCGACAGATACTCGCAGGATCATAGATACATCTTAAATGTTCACTGAACACAACTCTAAGCTATTGTGTGGCTAAGTGGGACATCGGTGATGTTTGGCCTGCAACAAAAGACGCAATTATTGCAGGAAAAAATTTGGTTTAAAATGGGACATTCATTGCATCAATAACGAAAATGACTTCGCGATCCTCGTTTAAAACTGAATTGCAGTGTAACCTGGCCTCGGAGATCCTGGACTGAAAAGCTGATGTGATGTCATCGCAGTTCAATCAATCAATATTTTATTTCTTCCTCAGAAAAAGATAAACGGAGGACGAGGAGGGCTCGCAGAAAAAGTGGAAGTTTCCACTTGACGATCTTCGAGCCCCCTGTTTACAAGGCATATACAGTGGAAGGTTTAGAAATATACATCATTAAACATTAGAAAGTGTAACAGTCAGCACGTATAATGTGCAATACAAAATAACATATACTCATTCTGGAGCCACAACTAAAAGTCATTATATACAAGGCAGCCATGGTAGTACGCCAATTTTACAATGGAAAGAGAATTTCTAAATACATGAAACAATTTCATACACGCTCACTCCCGCGTTACAAAGAAGGACTAAAGTATATTGTTGTTAATGGTGCTTATGTTTATTCCTTGACAATGAAGGTGGTTTAGTAGGGTCGGTAGGGCATGACGGAGCATTTGTTCAGAAAGTTTTAAACGTGAGTAAGAAATTTTCCAAATTAGATTAGTGCGTGTATTGTAGTGTCGTGTTTGAGGGGTTAAGTTTGCAAGTGTACGGAGAATTTCATGCGAGTCATACTTATATCGCTTTGCAAGGTAGAATGAGTACATATGATGGATGGAAAGAATGTCAAATTTGTGGAAACGGCCCGTGGCGTTAATACCTGTATTTCGTTGTTTTACACTTTCGAGCACTGTAAAAGGCTCGTTTTCAATGAAAGAAGGTGAATTTTTCCTTACAACAAGGTAATGTATGCGAACTGCCCAAGTTCAATTTGTCTTCAGGATCCCTATAACGTGTTTGCTAGGCTTCATATATGAGAGCTTCGACGGAACATGCTTTTGTAAGGCTCCCAGGCTTCGTTGAGGTTTTGAAGCTGCAAACACGAACAGCTCAGGACACTTAGAAAAGACTCGGGGTAGGAAACCGTGTGTGTCCGGGATTTTCTTCTCCCGTTTAACGTGTCCTGATAATTTTATCGCGCTATTTCGCCGCATACAGAGACGCAACAAAAGTCACAGTATGTGCTAGTTTAGCGGTGACAAGTGTATTCTCGGTAACAAACCAAAAGAATTTTTTTTTATTTCCAGATCTACACCCTTACTTATTTAGCACGCAATATAGCAGAACGTCTTCATTGCTTCCCTCCTTCAAAGCATTTTTTTTTATATTCGGACATTTGCTTTCGAGCGTACGCGACCCTCTTGGAAAAACTAGGCTTAAGGTGCGCTGAGTCATGTTGCTTTCTTGAATTCCGGAGCAATTTCATACAGCGCAAAAATAACGCGAAAGAAAAGGTGCCCAAGGTAGAGTTCCACTCTGGGTGGATGTAAACCATGGTAACGCGTACTAGTCCAATGGTGCGACCATTTCTTCAACTCGGTTGCATGAGCATCCCAAGTGTATCTGTTTACGTAACTGAACTTAATGCAAAGTAAGGAAACGTTACACAGTCTTCTCAGTTCACTTACAGCTCGACCCAGTGGTGCACAACATTTCTGAGCAGGTTTTCGTGTCCACGTCCTTCTTCGTGAAACCAGTGGAACAGTAGTTCAAAAAATAAATAAATATGCTTTCCTCACATTATGCGAGGGATGAGCCACAGGATCCCCCCGCTAAATCTACACTGCAGCCCTTCCGTTCTATTGAAAACAGATGCTTCATGTATCCGCCGTTAAATGAGACAGATCTTGCGCCATTTCCTTTCTTCCCCCCCAACCCCCAATAATAATAATAATAATAATAATAATAATAATAATAATAATAATAATAATAATAATAATAATAATAATAATAATAATAATAATAATAATAATAATAATATTAATAATAATAATTATTATTATTATTATTATTATTATTATTATTATTATTATTATTATTATTATTATTATTATTATTATTATTATTATTATTATTATTATTATTATTATTATTATTATTATTATTATTATTATTATTATTATAGTTTCGTTTTTAAGGCGGAAGCCTTTAATGGTTCATACTCGCGCCCACGAGCCTGTCCGTTTGATGTCGCGCTCTTCAGCAGCTCGATAATAAAAAAAATTAATGTGGATTAGCTCGGCTAATCCAGGATATACAAAGTGAAAGCGAGATTTAGGTCTCCACTGACCCACTGAGCCGGTTGTGCGCCTTTCCTTTCGTTAAAATGAACGGCCTTTGCAAAGTCGTCAATGCCAATGAACTCTATGAACGCCGTCGGCTAACTTGTTTTGCGTGGTTTTTGAGGGAAGGAAATGGCACAGTAACAGTATCACATACCTCGGTTGACACCCGAACTGCGCCGTAAAGAGAGGGGTAAAGGAGGGAGGGAAAGAAGAGAAATCTGAAAGTTGGATTTTCGCGGAAAGGCGCGGCGCTGCGCAGCGGCGGATCACCAGTGGCTCGGTGCTACTAGTGGCGCATGCTCAGTAGTGACTAGGGAGCGAGAGAGAGAGAAACGATCAGGCGAAGGAATCGGCGGCGGCCACCTGCGCCGTGCGTGACGTCACTCGTGCTCCGACATACGCCGGCTCGCGCGAAGCGCGGTATTGACTAGCGTAGTGAAGCTTTTCGCTTCAAAAAAAACTTGCTGCATGGTGGGATTGGAACAACCATCCTTCCGTTCCACAGCCGAGCGTGCTAACTACAACGCTGCTTCCTGCCAACGCATATGTAGTTCTTCTTGTCTAGAAAGCTGTATAGTGTTTGCAGAAAGGCGTCGAATCAGATGGATGCCTCCCAAACGCCCTCCAGTGTGTCAAGAATTTAAGATTCACAGATGTGCACTTAATCAACATCTTAACCACACATCAGTGACACAAGCAGCAACACCGCGCTAAAGGCTTTCGTCTCGCCTCAATTTAGGTCAAGAAAGTTCCACCTGAATTTTTATCTGCGCAGCTTTCATAACCAAGAAGTGACGTAGATAACGTTCAGTAGCCTTAGAGAATGATCGCGCCATACTGCGAGAATGGCATGTCCTGTACCTGCAGGGCACGTACGGCGAGGAATACCACGGACACGAAGGCCCGGTCCTCGTGAATAGCGAGCGGAAGAAGAGGAAGAAGCGGCACCGCCACAAAAAATCGCTGGCGGGAAGCCGCAGCCGCTCTAAAGGCAGCAAACAGTCTGACGTCTCCGCGCAGCCTACGGAACACAATCCCGAGAAAAGTCCACAGGTGAGACTGGAGGGACAGCGCGCATAAAGCGCCCACCGTGTTTGACAGTAAACTTCAGCGCTAAACTTGTCATCGTGGCGGCCACAAGAGCAGCGCCTGATGCGGAGAGGGTATTACTTCAGGCTGTAAGCGAGGAATTGGTCGTCGGAAAGTACTCGTGGTAGAAAACAGCGGGTGAGGACGAGAGAGACGACGAAGAACAAAGACGAGCGCTAACTCTCAAAGAAAATATTATTCCCTAAAACAAACGTATTAATATTTTGTTAATACGTGTACCTCAGGGAACATAAGTTAACGCTTGCGCTTGTGGTTGCTGCTCTTAGTCCGTGTGTTTACGCGCTATGTCCCACCGTCCATCTTAACCAACTCAGCCAACTTTCTGCTCTTAAAAAGTACCGACTCCCAATCTTGCTTTCGGGTTTCCTCCCGAGCTCCGCCACGGTGGCTCAGTGGTTAGGGCGCTCGACTACTGATCCGGAGTTCCCGGGTTCGAACCCGACCGCGGCGGCTGCGTTTTTATGGAGGAAAAACGCTAAGGCGCCCGTGTGCTGTGCGATGTCAGTGCACGTTAAAGATCCCCAGGTGGTCGAAATTATTCCGGAGCCCTCCACTACGGATCTATTCGTTCCTATCTTCTTTCACTCCCTCCTTTATCCCTTCTCTTACGGCGCGGTTCAGGTGTCCAACGATATATGAGACAGATACTGCGCCATTTCCATTCCACCAAAAACCAATTATTATTTCCTCCCGTCCATTTCAGTTCGAAGACAGCATTCGTCGCCCGTAACTTCGTTGCGTTTTTACAGCCACTATTGTATGAAGAACACTCTTCACTGTAAATTCTCCTACCGTCGTAGTACACCACGACCGTAAACTCTTACGTTTACCATTCTGGCCACTTGAAATAATATTCCAGTGGGCCTAGTTCCGCGTTATAGAGGGTGCTTCCAGTGCTAAGGGGGAAGTGTTGAGGTGCATCTTTCATTGTTGCTTCCGTCTAGAAAACAGGGGCATGGGTAAGAGGCGCTGAATGTAGAAGACATCCCTAAGCGTACGCTGCAGAATATAGAAAATATTGACAACTGTGCGCGGATCTTGGGTCGCATTTTCTAGCTTCATGTTCGTTTCCATTCAATTAGGTCATGGTGTCAGTCATGACGCAAGCAATATGACGTGGGGAAGCAAACGACCAATGACAAGGAAAGTGAGAGTAGCGCAAAACGGGACAAAGGGACAGAGAAAGACAGACACAACACAGGCGCTAGCGCCTGTGTTGTGTCTGTCTTTCTCTGTCCCTTTGTCCCGTTTTGCGCTACTCTCACTTTCCATGGATCACCGTTACCGACTCGCCCAAGTTTCTACCCTTGACCAATGACAAGCCCGGCCACTGCCTGGCCACAGCGCCACCGCCAGCCGGGAACTACGTCCCTCGAATTTTGTCTCCCGAGATGGAATTACTACCAATATATATCTACAGCATTGTAAAACGCGTCGTCGTGTTCTGTCACGTGTCGACTAAAACACAGGTCTGTCTGCGCGACATGAATGGGTGGCGCATTTATGCACGTAAGTGGAGCCTTGGCCGCGCTTTAGGCACGACCACCGTGACGCCGCTGATCGACTTTGGGTGCCAACGTCATGTGACACGTAGTGGCCGCCATGCAGACTAGAAGCGTTATTCTAAATTTCCTAGGCTAGGAATTCCTTTCTGTGGACTCCCAAATTCGCCGAATCGGCTCCAAGTTTCTTGTGAAGTTCTGGCCGTTAGTACGCGCCAAGGTAGCAAGGTCCGTCGACAAGCAGACGGGGACACAAAACACAGGTGTTCGGACGCTGCCTCCCGGTGTTTCATGCGGTCAGACCTCGTGTGGTACGAGTGGTCTGACAGCTGGCAACCGTGCTGTTGGAAAAGAATGGCTGGTTTAATTTTGAATTTCTACTAACGAATCTGTTTGCAGACGTAAACGTCAAGGGAGAAAAAGAGAAGGCAGTGACAACAATTGATTAGAGCCCGCGACTACTGCTTCATCGGGGTAGAGAATCCGATGGATGAGAGGCGAGGGGGAGGGGGGCGTAATCCGAGACACTGGTAAAGTGCTCCCGCCTACTCGGCAGCCGCTGCATTGATGGCGCATCGATCAAATCGAAATCGAGGTGCCTTGACGTATGCGTTTCCGCTCAGGTGGCACCGTTTGCTATTCCGTTGCCCACCTCGCCCGCGGCAGCCTGCTCTGCGCCGTTCACATGGCTTTGTTTGACGTATACAATGCCAGTATGTTGTGTGCCCCAGTGCTTCAGTCATTCTGGAAATGGTTGGAGGATGCTCTATTTTGCAAGATCCCAAAAGGCGTTTGTTTTCGCTAGCGTTCTGGCGTTGCTAATTGGTGATGAAATAGGTTGATTTTAGCGTATTGCTATAGAGATGTCGCTGGTATATTGCAGTTCTGCATATTTTTGTGACGCTCTCAAGCCGCGTTCTCCTAGGTTTTGGCGGTACGCTACAGATTGCAAGGTCGCGAGCTCAAATCTTTGCTGCGGCAGCCACATATTTTTATTGAAGTGAACTGCAAAAACGTCCGTGTCTTGTGCGGTGTTAGTGCACGTTGAAGAACCCCAGGTGGCTTATATTAATCCGGAGCCCTCCATTACAGCATTCTTCGTGCCACTTGTGTCATTTCGGTACGTTAAAGGGACAATTTATTTATTTATTTATTGCATAAACAAAAAGCACAAAAATTTTACAGCGAAACAAAACATAGCGAAGAAAAGAAGTCTTAGCAGCACTAGTCGCATATGCAGATCAAATGCAGCAGTCGACATGAGAGCATAAAAGTCATCAAGGGAAATGGTTAACAAAAGGTTAAAGAATGCAGCGCGAAAAGACAAGGACAAACGAAAAAGGACACAGGACTGGCGCTGACCTGCCACTCCTGTGCACTTATTTGTTTGTCGTTGTCTTTCGCGCTGCATTCTTTAACCATGACCACTGACCAACAAGCCCAAACAGCCACTTTAGTGTAACAAAAGGTTCAGCATAGAATACAAATTTACCAATGCAACTGAAACGCACAACCAACATCGAGAACAATAAATATCACATTAATACATTTCCTTTTTCTACGTCCTGAGTCCAAAAGACAGAGCGGTCAACCTGCTCTGCGCACTCAAGCACAGGGACACGCACAGGGACGCACATACAAACACACAAGCGCACATGAATTCTTGCACATACGCGCATGTGCCCACTCACACGCACATGCTCGCGCATCGGCGCACAGCGCACAGAAGCGCACGAAGTGCTTCGACTCGATCCCTTGTTTGCCGAACCAACACATTGGCCTACGTTGGAACATACATGACCGAAATTTTTTTTAAATGCTAACCACGCCCACAACATGCATACTCCACATTTCTGGCGCAATTCAGTTCCTTCTCCAAAAGGAACGACCAATGAAACCGACGGTATTAAATGTCTTAAAGTAAAGGGTAGAGCAGTCGAAAATATCCCGTGCATTGCGTGTGTTATCGCTGTTTTCCTTCTCTCTGTTTGCGGCGGGGGAAGACACATCCGCCCGAGCAAGTACGTGGTCCGAACAGCGCCGAGTGTCTTGCAGAAGTCCTGAAGGGTTCGCAGAAATGTCAGGATAACAGCAGCTGCCGCCTTCAAAAATTCATCCTCATCAGCCTGACTACGCCCACTGCAGGGCAAATGCCTCTCCCATGTATCTCCAATTAACCTTGTCCGTTGCCAGCTGCGGCCACCGTATTCCCGCAAATTTCTTTCAATTTCATCCGCCCACCTAACCTTCTGCCGCCCTCTACTATTCTTACCTTCTCTTGGAATACACTCCGTCACCCTTAAGGACCAGCGGTTATCTTGCCTTCGCCTTACATGCCATGCACAAGCCCATTTCTTCATCTTGACTTCGACCAGGATGTCATTAACCCACGTTTGTTCCCTCACCCACTCTGCCCGCTTCCCTCAAAAATTCGCTCTTCTGCCTTCCCACATAACGCAGCTGACTGTTGGAGCTCTTTATGGTGAATTAACTGCCGTCAACCTTGTACAGCTCTTACTTCCAGGTATGTTTTTTTTATTTCGCTGTTTCCTTGCGGTGGGACTGTACGCGGCGAACTGAAAACTACCCGCTGTGTTGGGGTGGGCTGCCCTTTTAACGCAACAATGAGCGTACGCTCGTCGACACTGCATTCCGAACTATCGGGTCCCTTTTCCTCCCTGGCGTCGCGCAGGCAACGTCCCTGACATCGATGATACGAAGTAGATACGCGCTTTGTCGGTACAGGCTTTCGTTGCCACTGACGTTTTGCCTCATTTGCCATTTTTTTTATGAAAATACTTATGCGAAGAACCTCTGGCCTGTCATTCTTTTCTTCATGCTAAAAGAAATGGGCCGCAAAGCTTTTCTTGTTTTGTTAAGGCGCTCGTTTCCAGCGACAAGCGAGTCGCACTCCCCTTGCGAGAAGGAAGAGGGAATGGCGGCCGCCGTATAGTTGTCCTCACCCTATTGAGAGAGAGAGAGTTGAAAGGAAGAAACAGTGCACAAAGGCGGTCGACGAGTGAAAGAGAACGGAGTTGTACAGCACACGGGAACCTTTAATGCATGACATGGGGGTGGCAATATCGCCGTCGACGGAATGCAGTGCAGCGCCTTCGTGTCGGCGCTCCTGTATGTTAAATTTCAGTTCATGATCGTTACTGCGTTGTGTTGAGTTTAATGGCGCATAAGCAGCTAAGCTATCATGTGCCAGATCTTCACTGCTGCACGGGCTGATTGTCCACTGTTGGTGACACAGGATCGGGCCTCCAAAGTCACCAGCGTCGACCTCCCGACCTTTCCTTCAACGCCAGGGGCGACGGACACGACGAGCGACTTACCGGCCTACAAGGAAACGTGCGCCCTGCGACCGTCCATATCGGGATCGGTCCAGTCGACCGACTTCCACACGGGCGACGATCCGGACTCTCTGGGAAGAATCAACCGACCGAGTCGGGACCTGCTCCTCATCGACTCGGTGGCCAGCCGCGAGAAAGTCTTCGGATGCAGCACGCAGTCTGCCCGGCCCCGAGTGGCCGAGATTAAGGACATGGTCACTTCCTCCTTCTTTCCCAACACCGCAGGCAACTCGGAATCGTTCAAGATGCAATGTACGCTTCTTCCTTCTCAGCGTTTCATCACAAATTACTGACCGTCAAAAAAAAATACTGTGAACGTTGACCTCTAAGGAAATAATGGTAGAGAGAAGTGGAAAGATGGTTCTTGATAATCGCAAAAATCGCAAAGTGAACAAGGGAGGGGAAAGCCTCAGGGTGCTAGCCAATTTTCGACAAAAGGACCGTTCATCGTCTGGGCAAAGCGTTCGTCATTGGCGGGGTTTTAATAGGGTCTTCACACCAAGGAGGGAGGATAAAACTTAAGATTTTCAGCGCTGCTTTTCTCGCTGCACGTTTCATCATCAACCTGACTACGCCTACTGCAGGGCAAAGGCTTCTCCCTTGTCTCTCCAATTAACTCTCTCCTTCGCCAGCTGCGCCCAACCTATGCCCGCAAACGTCTTAGCCTCTTCCGCCCACGTTTAGCAGCGTGTTTAACAGCGCGTTCAGCAGCTGCGACTACCTCGCTCTTTGCGGTACAACTAGCCAGATGTATTGTGCAGCGCTTTTGCGTCGCGATTGTATAGCCGCCTGTCGACGAAGTTAAAATTATTTTCGATCAGTATAGCGTTAAGCAGATCCTCATAGCTCTAACAGCGCGGCACTCTTTGAATCACACTCGGAGCAACAATCATTGAGTTGGTTGGATCCCTAAAATCTGGGCTTGACCGGCACTTGCACCACGCACAACTGCCTCAGCATCCGATACACTCTCCCTCACCCACTACCAGTGACTAATCCTTTCTTTGTCTCCCTTCTCACCCCGCCGCGGTGGCTCAGTGGTTAGGGCGCTCGACTACTGATCCGGAGTTCCCGGGTTCGAACCCGACCGCGGCGGCTGCGTTTTTATGGAGGAAAAACGCTAAGGCGCCCGTGTGCTGTGCGATGTCAGTGCACGTTAAAGATCCCCAGGTGGTCGAAATTATTCCGGAGCCCTCCACTACGGCACCTCTCTCTTCCTTTCTTCTTTCGCGCCCTCCTTTATCCCTTCCCTTACGGCGCGGTTCAGGTGTCCAACGATATATGAGACAGATACTGCGCCATTTCCTTTCCCCCCAAAACCAATTATTATTATTATTCTCCCTTCCCAAAATATCACGGTGGGTTAAATCACAACATTTGAGGTATTAGCATCGCCTCCTCTCGCTGTATGTCCCAATTAGTGTTTATGTGTGTCGTTACGAACTTGAAGGAGCATTAGACACCTTTAGCATACCGTCTACCGTGTCGCCGTTACCGTTACCGGAGTACCGGCAGCCCGCGCGCCATCAGTGCGCATATGCAGTTCGCCTTTATGACGCCAGATGGCGCCAGGTATCCGGCAGCTATGTGTGCGCCTGCCGCATCGGGGCCAATCAGCGGGACAGCACTGGCGGTGGGCGGGCTCCCGGTACTCCGGTAACGATAATACGGTATGCTAAACATGTCTATAATCTTATCCGATGAAAGTGCCGCCGCTGTCGGCGCTGCTGAGTGAAGCCACGGGGGCAGTTGTGGTAGGCTGAAGTTTTGATTACTCTAAGTGCAGGTAAGTGCGGTTGTCCTAAGGAAAATCATCTCTATGTTTATTTCACCTCTCAGGTAACGGCCTACCTGATAGTCCGGTCGAGAGGGCGTCCTCTCCGCGCCACAGAAAGTTGGACAGCGCCCTCGTCATCTGCGCACTGACCGTCGCTATCCTGATGGCGATCCTCCTCCTCGTGGTAGTGATACTCGCCTTCAAGGTGGAGGAGTGCGACCGCCTCCTCCAACTCGAGCGTGAACCGGTCGCTGACAAGACAGTCTGCTTCAACACGGCCTGCGAAATGGCTGTCGCTCTGCTCAACAAGTGGCAGAACCCGAACGTTCAGCCTTGCAATACCTTCCACCGCCACGTTTGTGGTCGGTGGCGTCGCACAGGCGTCGAGAGGCCCAACTACGCCGCGGAGAACCGCAACAACTTCCTCGTTCGCGCGGGGCTGATCCTGGAACGAGTGGCAAATAGCACCAAGTCAGCCAGCACGAGCACCCATCACATGGCCCTCTTCTACGCCAGCTGTCGGCGTTTCGCGGTGGAACAGCGCATTATTGGCTTCAGAGAAGCTCTCCACCTGTCGGGAATCGACTTCCGAGCGTGGCTAACGTCCAGTTCGTTCCAGGATTTGTTCTCCGTTATTGTGGCCGAATGCTTGCGCACGGGTCTTACGTCCGTTATCAGCGTCAAGGTGCGTGATCAACGAGTGTACATCGACCTAGGCAATACCTTGGCCCATTTCCTGCCAAACCAGACTGACCGGCTGGCCTCAGTCATCGAAGCAGCCGCGTCCGAACTGCCGATTCCACGGAACCCGGCTCTGGTACCAGCACTCGTAAATCTAGACTCGCATCTACATCGAGCCTTGGCTGAGTCTCCGCCACCGACAGAATTCCACTCCATCGCTGTCCACCAATTGCCCACCCAGGCATTGGTCCTGGCCTGGGTGCATGGTCTGAATCGGGGACTCAGTAACAAGATGAGTGTCCATCGTGGCACAGTAGTGAGCGCTAGCGGCCTGACCGAGATTAGGGGCCTCATCGGGATCCTGAGCTCCGTCGAAGTGCGCCTGGCGAGTATCTACAGCCTCATGTTGCCCATAGCGCAGGTCATGAGTTACAGTGGCGCATTCCACCCCTTCGGTGTCGATGGAAGCAGGAGGAACCACTTGGAGCCGACCAACTTGTGTCTTAGACAGACGGCAGAGCGTTTTCCAATGGAGATGACAGTGTGGATAACGCAAGCGATGGAGACTCCGGAGGCCCGCGGCTATTTTGATTCGATGCTAACCACGCTTGGGCACGTCATCAGAGAGCTTCCTACTCATGTGAAGGGCCACGATTTCAATGCCAGTGACATCGACGACCTGCAGATGAAGACAACATGTAAGCATTCAAGTTTTCTTTTTTTTTTGTCTCTGCATGCATGACACGGATTTCCAGCAAGTATATGAATGACGCGCAACATCATGGCCATAATAAATGTTTGATTATTCGATCCAACATCACAATGCAGGCCGTTTGCCTTGTGGTCGTTTCTTATCAACCACCTTCTGTTCGCTCCAAATAAGGCCAATATATATCTAAATGTGAGAGCGTAACTATTAAAGGTGCAGTAAAGAGGAATTTTTACCGCGGGAACTCTATCTACATGTTCCGAGCATTCTTAGAAACTTCGGATTATTGTACTGTGCTGCCGATTGCCCTAATTAAATCGGATTAAACGTCCCGGCTCCCGCCGTTTTTTAAAACTCAGCGCGGTAGGTAGGAGGAGTCAACCAACGCGTCAGCCAGTCCCGTGGCGGCTTGCCGCTCTACCATCGGGGAGTGATACGTAAATCAAAGAGTCCACGGGTATTTTTTATTTCCATTGGCCTAGTTTGCGGCTATATTGTCTGACTGGCACTGTTTACTCACATAAAGCTAAAAATCTAAATAAAAGCGAAAGCGAAGCCGCCACTGGACTGGTTGAAAGGCACTCCACGCGTTGGTTGAATCCACCTACCTACCACGTTGAGTCCAAGAAAAGGCGGGAGCCGGGACGTTTAATCTGATTTAATTAGAGCTATTGGCCACACAGGACAATAGTTTGAATTTTCTAAGAATGCCCGGAACATGTAGATAGAGTTCCGCGGTAAAAAGACGAGCTCAGATTCCTGTTTAGTGCACCTTTAAGCATACCCCACTGATATAGCACAGCATTCTTTTAGGGACGGTATTCTGGCTTCTAGTCATAACTTCAGCTGCTTGGAAAATGAAAGGCTCAGATACATGGAACACGAAAAGTATGTCTGGTCGCCATCTGCACGTTGAACGTACAACAGACTTTTATAGGGATAGCGCGTGTGCACTATTTGCGTAGTGCATGTTGTAGGACTTGTTCATTCGTACGTCAGGAATGAGAGTATTTTCGCAAAACAATCAAAAGAACGCAGACAGAATCCAAACTGTCCATCCTGTCATCCTTCGCCGTCCTTGACTTCAATTGGTGTCCTATTCCGAATATGCACTATTTATTCCATAGTACGTGCTTGCCATTTTTATGGCGAATAATAGGAATAACAAATGTCCTCGCCGATCCCCAATGTCTTCAGAATGCGAAATGATTTTAGCTGTCTCTTATCTCTACCGCGAAGCCGCCGCGGTGGCTGAGTGGTTATGGTGCTCGGCTGCTGGCCAGAAAGACGCGGGTTCGATCCCGGCCGCGGCGGTCGAATTTCGATGGAGGCGAAATTCTAGAGGCCCGTGTACTGTGCGATGTCAGTGCACGTTAAAGAACCCCTGGTGGTCGAAATTTCCGGAGCCCTTCACTACGGCGTCTCTCATAGCCTGAGTCGCTTTGGGAGGTTAAACCTCCATAAACCAAGCCAAACCTCTACCGCATTCGTCATTCAGCTGTACCACTTGGTCACTGTTCTCTTAGCGTGCTTTTCCCTCTGGGCAATCTTGACGTTTGTGCCCATTAAGAAACCAAAGGTACCCTTGATTTCAGCGAGGTAAATTTCACAAAAATTAGTAACCTTACAATAGAAAGGATTTTTAGGTCGTGTAACTATTTTTACCCTACGACATTGTGACCGAAATGGGTATTTTAACTGGATACCGCTGTTTTTAAACACCCACCGTTTCGCATGGCTTGCTGCATGCTGGTCTGAGGGCGCTTTCCCGCGTATGGATGGGAGATTATGAAGACGACGACATCCCAAGCACAGTGGGAGAGACTGGCAGTTTAACACACGGGATGTTATGCTGCGGCGATGGCGTAGTGGTCTGAAGCGCCGGCCAGGAACTGAACTGTCTGTGCCGCCGTAGGTTCGAATGCTACTGCCCCGGCTACGAAGTTCTTTATTTCTTCAGTGTCTTTCGCATTTGTGACAGCGTGACCAGACGACACCGGATTTCCTCTGGAATGAGGCTCTTATGCTTTCGCATCATAACCCTAACTATTCGATAAAGTGTGCAGGCAGACTGCGCACAGTAAGTTGTACCATTTCTCTCGCAGTTATGCCCCACCAAGTGCCACCAAGAGCAGTGCCTGTGATGGATCGCGACGACTTCCTGCGCAACATGATCGCGCTCAGCGGCCAGGTGCTCGATGAAAATGAAAGAAGCTGGTTGCAGCTTTCGCGGCAGCAGCTGAACGGCGATCCTGCGGTTCTCGACGGCCAGACTATGGTCATACCTACGTTGCAACTCACCGGCGACCTGTTCCACTCCGAGGCGAACGATCCCATGCTGGACTACTCCACCGTCGGCGTCCGGGTTCTCGTCGAGTGGGCCAACACTATACTCAGCCAGGTACGACCGCGCAGCTCAGCGAGCGTTGTGAGCCTGGTGTGCAGGCGCTGTACAAAATTTCGCGATGTTATTTCTTACAGTAAAAGTTATTTCCTTCATTCCGGGCCATTGAGAAAGCATCATGTAACGCTGAGCTTGACTAAAAGAATCGGAGGTGAGCGGGGATGGTCAGCAAATAGGTGAAAGACGATGCTTCCCTTCAGCAAGGTGGCTTTTTCTTCTTAAAGGAAAGTGATGAGAATGATGATGATGATAGATTTTTATGGCGCAAAGGCATCTGTGGTGAAAGAGTGCCATGACACAAGGTATTTTTGTTTTACTCAAGGTGGGGTCAAAGACTCATATCCCAAGCATTTCACCCTAAATAAGCCGAGCACCCGACCAGAGGAAAGCTTGTAGCCATTGTGTCACCATTCGGTACCCGGCGGCACTGGGGATCGAACCCCACACCTCCCGTATCCGAGGCGGATGTTCAGATCACTAGGCTATTGCTGCGGTGGCCTAATGGCATAGTGCTGCATAGTTCTGCACCTCCTTATGTCTTAGTTTTCTAAACCACAAACTGAAATCTCGCCGACGTGGTACCCCTGTTTAAAATTTAGCGTCACTAGACTGGTTAGCAGCGTCCATTTCGTAAGCTTTCCAGGTCTCATTTTTCAGGGCTTATGATCAGACTAACGTCGTTCACTGTGAGACAAACGTGACTTTATGTTCTTTTTCTCTTTTCATTGATGTTTACCGAACGTGAACATGACTTTTATTACCGTAACTTCCCCTATGCCGCTTTGACGATCAGCAACTCGTACTATCAGCATGTCCTTCAATGGTATTGAGCCTGGGCGTATAGCACAAGCTCGGAGCATAAACTCCCTCACTCTCTCCATTCTACAGACACCTGAATAATAATTAGTCTGGGGGAAAGGAAATGGCGCAGTATTGGTCTCGTATATCGTTGGACACCTGAACCGCGCCGTAAGGGAAGGGATAAAGGACAAAGTGAAAGAAGAAAGGAAAAAAGAGGTGCCGTAGTGGAGGGCTCCGGAATAACTTCCGGCACCTGGGGATCTTTAACGTGCACTGGCATTGTACAGCACACGGGTGCCTTAGCGTTTTGCCTCTATAAATGAAAATTGGCGGTGGTTTTAGCTCTGGTTAAACCTGGAGTGACGCGATAGCTACAGCTGGCTGAGTGGAACTTGGTCACGTGACCAACCACGTGACGAACGACGCGATCAGCCACGGCGCCGCGCCGCCGGCAGCTGCTCCGCACCTAGTAACCAACCACGTGACAGCGTGGCGGCGCAGCCGCGCTGAAGGCTCGATATGCTACCGTGATGTGGCTATCGCTACAAAAACGCAGCCGCCGCGGTCGGGTTCGAACCTGGGAACTCCGGATCAGTAGCCGAGCGCCCTAACCACTCAGCCACCGCCGCGGGTGATACGAAATCATGGGGAACTCATGGTGCTCATGGTGAGCGAATAATCAGCAATGTGTCGATAAATGCACTGAGTCGCTTCAATGTAGTCACTGCAGTCTTCCCTGTACACTTCAATTGCACGGGGCACGCAGTCACTGCAACGCAGTATTCATCTCAATTGCGATCGAACTACGCGCGCTTCTCAGAACCCGGCGGTGAGCTCTCGGCTGATTGAGATCCTGAGAAACCGGAGCAGCATCCAGCTGCCACTTGAGAGCCTGCCAGAGGACGCGCTGCGCTGGATGCTGTTCTTGCCATGGGCGCTGGACCTGGCCCTCATCGCAGCGCGGATGAGTTCGCCCATGACGCCAGAAGAGGCCACCGTAGCCCAGTCCAGAGACCAGCTCTTCTTCCGACGTTTCTGCCAGGCCGGATGCGGAGACGCTCGGGAGGCGCTGCATTGCTCCTACGGGACGCGGTACTCGGCTCTATTCGCCAAGGCCTTCGAGTGCCAGTGGGAAAACTATGATTGTCCCTGCAGCTAACCTGGCCAGCGAGAGTCTGCCGTTGGTGACCGCGTTTCCGAGGCTGCGTTTTGATAATGTGGCCCCTTCTAAATTCCAACTGTGTTGTTCCGCGCAACCTCTTCAATTGTTACGGGGAGCCAACTTCTCTTTCGCACTGAATGTTCGCTTCATCGTTTCATACCGTCCATTTTGTGCGACTTCAGATTTTAGTGTTTTGTTATGAGATTTTTTCACTTGTTAGACTACATGATGGACACGTACGTTCAAGCATACTTTGTTTTTATTGTTAGTGCCTGGATGCATTTTGCTTTTTTTAGAGCAAAATGTGTTATTTAGTTAATTCTTTGTCAAGGTGGCTAATAGCTTTGCAAACTGACCAAACTTTTGTCAATAGGTGAGAGACGACCTATTCGTCTTTCCCAATTCGCGCCCTCAACTCTGTTTCAAGTGGTCGCATGCTGCTTGTGGCGCCATGGGTATTCAGATAAATTTAGCCTATAAGGTCGCTTGTACACGACGAGTAAAAAGAGTTGAAATTTATTTCTTTATTTAATGGATGAGTATTTCAGCGGCTGTGTCTTTTCTGTCACTCTGTCTTGTTTTGCACAAGCGGGACTCGGAAGCGCTGTTCCATTGTTGATATGCATTTCCTTCTTACGAAGCCGCTCTGGAGCAAAAATGTTAAAATGAGGTGGCGCAGCTAACCTGCCAACTTTTCACTCTTGTCACGCGGATCAGCGTCAGCTTAATAAGTGTACCTGGTTCTGGCGACTCTTTCGTCGGTGTTGTGCAGTAAGGTCCTGACCTTTACCAGACACTATGAAAGCATTGTTTTATCAGTGCCATTTACCAATGCACTTGAGCTCATATTTCGTATTCACAAGCTTGATTTCATATTCACGCGCTTAATTAGCGAAAACCAACACGCTACATTATGTGACGCCGCTTGAAATTTTTTGTGTGTGTGCAATAGATTCGTTGCGATCCTTCCACCGTCTGTTAATCTTGGACGTCATTGGTCCTGACTATGCCGGGGTATCAAGGCATGTGCCTTGTTTCTTGATTCGGCAGAGGATGAATTTTTTTAAGCAATAGGACAAAATATCTGGAGCCCTCGACTACTCCATCCATCTTAGCTCATGTGTCGCTTCGAAAGGTTAACTCCCACAAATAGCAATGCAATTCATTATGGAAAGTGTAGTTTCGACATAAAACGTAACATTAAAGAACCGGAAAGAAAGAAAGAAAGAAAGAAAGAGAAAAAGAAAGAGAGAGAAAGAAAGAAAGAAAGAAAGGAATAAAGAAAATGAATAAATAAATAAATAAATAAAGAGAAAGAAGGAAGGAAGAAGGAAAAGAAGAAAGAAAGAAAGAAAGGGAGAGAAAGAAGGAAGGAAAGAAAGAAAGAAGGAAAGAAAAAGAAAGAAAGAGAGAAAGAACGAAAGAAAGAAAGAAAGAAAGAAACAAAGAAAGAAAGAAAGAAAGAAAGAAAGAAGGAAAGAAAGAAAGAAAAGCCGTTGGCAGTTTCCATGATCATCATCAGCACTAGCCGAGCTTACTGCATTGCAGGGCAAATGCTTCTCCCAATAACCTCAAATTATTCCCGCCGAGAATGTTCATGAAACGAGCACATCGCCTCGTCAACACGTCTCGAGCAGCAACGTTTTACGAAAGCACCTCTCAGGAGCGTTTACGAAACAAATTTGGAAGGATGTTTATGCCGCCTTGTGCCGTAAGGAAGCTGTTTACCTAATCGGCTTTCGAACTGTAGGTCACGCGCATGTTCCTGGCGGAAAACAGACCTTCTTAAAGATATAGCAGAAAACAAATCTCCCAGACTTTTCTTGCTTCCCAGGCGGGAAGAAGGGACAGTAATAGAAGAGCCCAACTTTTTCGGGTAATTGCAGTTATGAGAGCGGGCCGTATGCCTAGGTCCTTTAGAATAGCATATTTTCGTCGAGAAAGATCAGTGGAGCAGCTTTTCTTTTGTTTTGCATAAAAATTACCAGTAGATAAAGCTTTTCTGAGTTTCAGCGCTAGGTGAAGTATGCTTGAGATGCTGAGAAGGCTCCTTATCTTCGTAGCTTATCAGATCATGCGCCGCTGTGACTTCAGAGTATATCAGCAGGGTGAAACATTGATCCGCATGGCCAACATGTTGGCAGTGCGTCTGCGCAGGGGCTTAACTTCATGAAACCGGCCAGCGTCCCTTCTATAGCTATCGCAGTAATACTTAAACGACGTCAGTTTATCTCTTCCCTGTTCTCAAGTGTGGTTACCTGTTTCAGCTTACATTTTGCTGTAGCTCACAACTTTTGCTTAAGTTTCTGAATCTCGCACATTTATGAAGGCATCTAGCTTTACTTTCATGGCTATAATTATAAACAACTGGTGCCTCTATACTACCTAACTATGTAATCTCTTATCTCGTTCGCATTTCGATTAATGCGAGTGGCAAAACTGCCCATGCACAAGGATATTGGTGCATATTGAAGAACTAACGTGATCTCTATTGATAAATTGATGTGCGGCCCTCTAATACACGGCACATCATAATCTAGTAAAAGTTTCTATATAAAAATTATCTGCTTTAGACTAAGTGTTTCCGGAAAGCCGTGCAAGCACACCTTGGGACCGACAACTTTGGCCCTTGTCGACTAGTCTGCAATGAAAGGGCAGAGCGAAATCCTGTGGCCGTCTTCAGAGCCAAAATGCCCAAAGCTTCTGTGATGTACAAGTGTCACTTCATTGGTCGACTCCCATGCTAGGAAAACCTTAACGATAGTCAACGAAGCAATGCTATAGAGTGTGACCGATAATAGAGAGATTTTACTGACCAAGCGTTTGGTGACTACGGCTCTTACTTTTTCCTTATGTCTTCCAGGACAATTGTACGCGCAAGATCTGATGCTCAGTGGTATTCTGAAAAAAAAAAACAACATCAGCTTCCTTATTGTTTCTCTATTGCTTTCCTCCTTTTGAAACGCTTCAGTTGCCATTTAATTACCTTCCCAGAAAATGAACAGCAGGACCTAACAGGTTGCGCAAATTGGCACTTCGGGACCAGGAAGCGTGCAAGCACGCATTCATTGAAACATGCACGAAGTGAATTACCGCGGAACGCATTGAGGACCGCAGCCTCTGTGAATCGCCGCAAGATATGCTCTAATTAGGGCGGCGAATATAGGACAACGCGTGCAGGAGGATATACATAGGTTCAACGTGGCGTGAAGAATGAACGCCGTTATTGTGAACGCTACCTCATCTTGGCCAGAAAGGATCTCTTAATGAGCTTGGGGCGAGTCTGAAGCTGTGAAAGGCAGGCTGGGAAGCGTATGCAACGCCGACATCCCATTGTTCATGCCATTGTTCCAGCTTACAACGAAGCTCAATACAAGTTCGCGCAGTGCATCTTCCTTGTTATCAATAATTGATTTTCATCTCGTAATTAATAAAGGAAGGTGATAAACATTTCTCGCGATAGCAGGGGTAATTGCATAACTTCCAACAACTCTATTGGTTATATTTTGTATTTCTTTCTATGCGCTTGCAGGAATAAAACTTGAGCCCTTTACTTTATAGAGTTCGAGCGGCGTATGATACTACGCAGTTCCCGTCTCGTATTCGCGTGTACTTACTGTCAAGCACGGAAACAACGGGCGAGAGATCGAGGGGCTTCAGTGTTCCGGATATCATGCTTTGAAAACAAGTTAATATGTTAGATATACGTACGCAATCGAGCCGAAAGAAAAAGAAGCCAGAAGAACTCCGTCCCTGCCAGAGTATATTCTCTCCAGAACACAGGCCCTACTGCTGGTCTTGTGTAATTTTGTTTTGATTACAACCATATTGTTCTGATGACGAACCTCCACATATGGCATGGCTTATGACAGCAAAAGTGCCGGCCAATCACGCACCCTTCCAACCCGTGAAAATCCTTAAAAATCCCCCCGATAGTTTACTGACACCAACTATAGCTTCAGCACAGTGTCAACAAATCTTGAAATGGAATTGAATTCCACTTCGTTGTCAATATCTATCGTGCCTGTTTCCCGTGAAGAAATAACATGTTTCTATTAGCCGGCTCTTCAAATGCGCATCGGCCTTGAAGGATCTGAGGTATGTTTATATAAATCAGCACCTCATGAATACCTTAGTCTGAAAGACCAACGTGCTGTCTGTGTACAGTTCTTTCAAGCAGCAACACAAAAGAAACATACGAGAGAAAGTACTTCCATCAAATATGTGCGTTTATTACTCTGGGTGAAACCCAGTTTCAAGGAATGACGCCGTGACTGTCGATGCGTGCTGTTTTCTTCTCTCACTGCCTGCTCTGTGATGCGTTCACCCCGATGTTTTGTAACTGGTCCTTCACGTCTCATGCTGATCAAAACTCGTTCGGAGATTGGAAGCGTGCGCCTCTGCGGTGAAATGATATAGAGAAAATAGTTAAGAAAGTCTGCGATATAAGCGATCGATATGCAGTGGTTATTATTGTTTTGCCAGTGGTTCTTTAGATTAATTCCTTACACCGTCGTTTCTTAGAACTAGAAGGCAAAATTATGCCATGTGGGCGTGTCCAGAAAAGTTTCCGACCCTGCAAGATATGTTAGTAGCATTCTAGTTATGGCAGTTCTCAAGAAACTATTCTTCGAATTCTTTTGATCTTTCGCTTCAAAGAGAGTTCCTCGTGTTTTAACCATTCTGATTCTTTGTTATTTTGAGTCAACAAAATACAGCGCCGTAGTATAGGGAAAGCTGCTCAAGCAGCGAACTGTTTGCATTAACGTGTTTCCAGATAGTGCAAGAAAATACGTCTGAATGAATGCGTTTAGAAATTTGAAGTTTGCGTCACATGGTGCTCACTTGCTTTGAAATGAAATTCTTCGGTAAATATCTGATTTTTCTCTGTTTCATGGACTGACTTAGAAGGAGCCCGCAGTGAATAAATGAGTAAGAGTTAGTACGCTGGTGGAAAATTCAGCTGCAGCGAACTATATTCGAAGTGCATGTGGCAGATAATAAGCAACCAAACTGACTACGCTTACACTGATAACTAAAGCCGCATTCAAACACCCGAATACGGACCCATGAAGTCATTTTAACTTTCGCCGTTTAAGCTTTGTCGATGCCCGAGTTTTAATATATATACCGCCTAATTTCAATCATGCATTGATCTATACGGCAGTTTGCCTTTTCGCGTTATTTTAGTTCTCGTATATGCTACCAGTGTACCAGTGTAGGGGTAGTCAGGTACCTACTGACTACCCCGACGCTAGCGACCGCAAAGAAAGTGGCACGGGGATCACGACACTTATCGTTTAACGCTTTGGAAAGAAATTCCGCGGCATTTCATACAAATCGCTCCCGTTTATAATTCTTCAGGCTTGTTTACGTCTTTAATACCGTTTCCATGCTAAATGAATTGCAAACTGAGTGTTGCGTTTGCGTGCAGTTCAAAATGAGCCGGGGTAGTACAGTGCAGTCCGAATACCCTGCAAACGTCGTGTCTGCCATGCGCGCACTTGCGCTTTGCGAGCGATAATTTCTTGATCATGTCCCCGCGTTTGCTGCGTCGAGGAGCACTGGGTTCATTTATATTCTCTGTAGCCGCAACCTGCCTAGGGCTCGCTTCAGTACTAAAACTCACGTCCGGGATGGTAGCCCGGCACGTCAGCGGATGATGAGGTGTCGCAATCGCGCAGCGGTCTTCCCTTACAAAATTTACTTTAGACAGTCTATAGACTGTCTATGACTCTCTACAGACAAACCCTAGAGAACAGTCTGTAGGCAATACAAATCCTATATACAGTGGATAGACAATCTATAGATTTATGTTCGTACAGTTTTAGTAGACTTTTGTCTATACACAGTCTGTAGACTATGGATAGACAAAGATAAATGTCTATAGGAAGGCAATAGAGCCTATAAGGAGTTTATACTCTGTCTTTAGACCATTTTTGTAAGGGTTAACGCTGCACCGAACTAACACGACGAAGTGAAGCTTCACCTGTCCCGCACCCAGTACATATCGGGCGTCACCGAAACGGGGATCTTTTGAGCGTCGGGCTTCGCTCACGCATTATGCATGATGCCCCGTCAACCGTGCTATCAAAACGGCGGCGTTGGCGATTGCTTCACCTAGCGGGACGTGGCACAGTGCTTCGCACAAGCCTTCGTGCCGCACGTGCCTGCCGTGGTCGATCGAATATTAATCGAGCACTCAGAATTCTCCTTTCGCCGGGAACGTTGTGTGGGACATGATTCGGGCACGCATCGAAGAATGCGAGGTGAAAATGTTGCTGCCAGAGCGAAGGCTTTCATTTCAGAGAAGAGCGCCTAGCTTGCGCCAAGTTGACGGGGGTTTTCGAAGCAAGGAAGCCGGTAGAAGCACGTGCTGTCTGGGCATACGGATTCGAGAGGCTTCGCAAAGCTCACTCATTCGACGAGTTTGCAACAGCTAGGAGAACAACACGGGTCACGGCTTCGCAACATTGACCCCGCGAAATATGCTGAACAACTCATGCACCACTCCATCGTGCAAGGAGGCGAAACTTCTGCGCGTCTGTCAGCAATATCAATGTCGATGAACAGGCTGATGATTACACCGCCACACTTCTTCAAAAAACCGTCGCACACCACACTCGAGTTGTGAAGGCGAAACAACGAGAATATCTGCCTTGCAAATGCGCTTCACTGCCAGTTTGATGAAACTATGTTTTGCACCTACTACTGTGCGTGCTTGGCATCTTAACGTCGACCATCAAAAATCGTCCAGATGCAATCAAAAAACTCCCAGACTTTACTCCTCCCCTCATTCCAAGAAGAAATGTCAAAGATAACTACGCTTATTTGCAATTTGTAGGCATACAGACGGTTAAGCTTGCAACTCTTAATAGCGACGCCCTCAAAACCTCTACAGAGGTAGTATAGTCGCACGAACCACAAAAACGCAATTGCAAGTCTTGCGCCTTCCTCCTCGGTGAGGCCTCCGAATTTCACGTACGTCCGTGATACTTACTCAGACCCGTCGCTTCCTGCGCATGAGCATTGTTCACCCGTAAGAGCTGTACTCCCCGCCGCGGTGGCTCAGTGGTTAGGGCGCTCGACTACTGATCCGGTGTTCCCGGGTTCGAACCCGACCGCGGCGGCCGCGTTTTTATGGAGGAAAAACGCTAAGGCGCCCGTGTGCTGTGCGATGTCAGTGCACGTTAAAGATCCCCAGGTGGTCGAAATTATTCCGGAGCCCTCCACTACGGCACCTCTCTCTTCCTTTCTTCTTTCACTCCCTCCTTTACCCTTCCCTTACGGCGCGGTTCAAATGTCCAACGATATATGAGACAGATAATGCGCCATTCCCTTTCCCCCAAAACCAATTATTATTATTATTAAGAGCTGTACTTACGCAAATTCCTTACGTACGTAGTCGAACTAAAACTGCCGGTTGATAAAAGCCCGCTACGAAAACGGCCAGCAGACCTCGTTCACATGCGTGCAAAGGGAAAATCGCGATAATATGATCCGCGACCTCAGGAATCTAGCACAAGTTATAGTTTTCAAATTTCGCACGTCCGAAAAGATGATGATGATGAATTTTTTGATGGCTCAAGGGCATCTGACGGCAAAGAGCGCCATGGCACAAGTTATTTTTTGTTTGCTCAAAGTGGGGTCAAAGGCCCATTTCGCAAGCAATTCACCTTGAAGAAGCCGAACACCAGACCAGAGAAAAGCTTGTACCCATTGTATCACCGGTGGGAGTTCCCGGCGGTACGGAGCGTCGCACCCCGCAGCTCCCGCATGCGAGGCGGATGCTCAACTACTAGGCCACCGGAGCGGTACGTCCGAAAAGATGAAGTATGTGAACGCGACGCTCAATGTAAATCTAAACAGAAAGGTGGCGTGGTCGCGATCTATCTAATGCGGAATATTAAGACACAGTTGGGACGCGGCCTTTGAATGCGGCCGTGTTGAATGCCCGCTTGATTCCAGTAATCAACTAGAAGCCTTGAAAGCACGTCACGCCTTTCGGACAGGTGCCTCTTTTCCTCATCTTTAGCTTTGCACGCTTGCAGCAACGCGCATATGCCATGCGAAAACCAGCGAAACACTTCGCTGACTATACGCAAAATTATCCATCACGACTGCAAAGTAAACATACTCTATTCAGTTAACCACCGCCGGAACCCAAGGAACCGGAACCGGAACCACCGGAGGCTGAAAACAGAGAGAATGCTTTCCACCACCACATCCCTCGCCCTTATGTGTTGCCCACCCGAGAGAACACCTGCACCAAAGGTGCTAGCCATTGTCAGATCCCCAGGGAGTTGACATTTCTCTGGAGCTCCCCTCCACTACGGCACCTCTTTCTTCCTTTCTTCTTTCACTCCCTCCTTTATCCCTTCCCTTACGGCGCGGTTCCGGTGTCCATCGATATATGAGACAGATACTGCACGATTTTCTCTCCCCAAACACCGCCAATTTAGGACGCTGTATCAGCGCGCTATACTTCGGTCGCACTACCACAGGTACAAGTCATGTAAATGGGCGATCATGATAATGGCGTTACCAATTCTATAGCCAGTGTTAGCATGCGGCAGGTGGGCTGCATTACCTTAAAGGTAAACTGAGGACGACAGCATTCAAATATTATTCTTACTAAAATTGACTGTTTGGCTATTTCTGGCTATGTCGACATTTGTTCGGCAACCCAAGACGCAATTATCGGCGAGAAGATTGGATTTCAAAGTCTTCCCGCCACTCGATTCAAATTCGTGACATCCTTATCGAAAAGGACCCTGTGATCACCGTTTTGAAGTGAATGGCTGTGCAGCATAGCCTCTGTGATCCGCCCGAAAAACTTGGACTACGCTCGCATTTCATTTGCGAGATCAACCGGCGATGGCGCCACCTAGATTTTCCTTTTTTCTTTTCTAGCTTACAAAAGCTCCGTTTTCGGTAAGTGTGGTCTATTTGTGATTAGAACGCGGTATCTAATCGATACAGGCCAACTCCCATATGTCTTTAGTGTCCCTTTGAGAAGTGGGCAAAAAAGGCGCTGTCGCAGTGTCATTGCCATTGCCGAGTAGCTCCTGCCTTCTCGGCAACATTCTAACTGGACAGGAGGTAAATCCGAAGTTTTTGGTTACGCCATACTACGACAAATTCCTTCGTACAGCTACCGTTTAAAAATGAGTCAGACAGAGCTGACTACCGACATAATAATATAATAATAAAGGGCCATGGATCCTAGCGAGCGAATGCGCTCAGCGACTAGTAGCCGCAACAAGAAAAGAAATATGTCCCTGAAAGCTATTTCCACGTGGCTTCACTGACGTCATTTATTGCGCGAGCAGCAGGGTTTTCCGTCTCAAAATAGAGCGCCCATACTTTATCCTTGAAACGTCGCGCAGTTTCCAGGTTCAGTTTTTTTATCCGTTTTCCTTCTACCTTGGTTCACTGGCCGCATGCCACGGAGCGCATGAATCCAGGTTTGATCACCCGCCCGTGATGTTAATCGCCAGTGACAGCAATAAAGAGCTCGTTTAGACGCTTGGTGAACTTAATCATGGTTCTTCGAACGGAGTTCACAAGAACCGCGGACTTTATTTTTATTTTACGAGCACGACGTAATATAATTTTAATTACTGTCGAGCTTCTTGCTATTTGAAGGCTACCTAATATAATTCTTCTGCATCAGCTTCAGCGTTTGTTTTTTATTGCGAATGAACTTCTACTGTTCTCCCACATCATGATGGTGCGGGATTGGATGCAGCGGGTACAAGCTCTCCCTGCCCTGAAAAATGGTCCTTTGGCAACCATTTAATGTAGATATCAAACACTACTCATGGAGGGATCAGAGGCCCATTGGCCAAGCGTTTCATCCGGGATAAGCCGAACACCAGGCCTGGGAAAAGCTTGTAGCATTATATCACCGGTGGGTACCCGGCGGCACTGTAAGTACAGTGCGGGACATTGTATGTGTCTTAGAGCGAAAGGTCAACTTCGCGACCAAAGCTGCAAAAGCCGGGCCGTCGCCGAATCCATCGCCTTGATTAAGGAAATTAATTAAATATTGCTGCGACTTGGATTCGAACACGCGGCGGCGCGAACAGATCAGCCTCGCTGACCACTGTACGAGAGCAGTATGCTAACGCCGCAGCCGATCACGCCTCGTGTGTTAAACTGCGACACTCTCACGCTGTGCATTGCACATCATCGTCTTCATCAACTTCCATCTGCGGCATTAAACAGATCAGATCAGCCTAATCTCAATCAGAGCTTAAGCCGAGTCTAATATCATCAGGTGCCGACCATGTAGCGAAGCAAAGCTATAGGTCATTAAGGCTAAACACATGCTTTCGCACGTCTTCTCGGTTTAACTACGTTAAAACCCTACCGTTTTTTTTAAATGACCCAACGCTATACAACGCTAGGGCTATGCAGCGCTAGAGCTATGCAACGCTATAGCTTATGGAGTTGTATCTAAAACGGTCAAAAGACGCAAACTAGTGTCCATGCGACACGAAGTCAGTAATTAACTCCTACACCGTCATGTTATACGCGTTAGAAAATTGCGTTGTGCTACTGACTGAATGAGGTTATAAACTATAGTGCCAGATCTCAGTCGATGAGAGGATCGAGAGCTAAGCATGAGCCTTGGCCTCTGATATCGAGCATCAGGGCTTGGTTTACTGAACCGGTCTGAGTCATTCTCCATGGAGGACATGTATGAAGGGTATGTTAAACCAGCAACTCGAATGGACCGCGTAGCGACGCTAAACCCTCCAATCGGCGGCATGCTGTGAGGCGTCATTGTAGGCCTTGATTTCGAAGCAGTCGTCGAAGAAGGCCTTATTCTTGCCACTTATTCGAAAAGTGGCCAAAAATTTCAGCACGAGTTCGATTTGTTTTTAATAATTTTGAACATACAATATTTGATTCCTTCGCCAAATTGTTTAGTGTAATATTCAATCAATAATAATTGGTTTTGGGGAAAGAACATGGTGCAGTATCTCTCATATACCCACGGACACCTGAACCGCGCCGTAAGAGAACGGATAAAGGAGGGAGTGAAAGAAGAAAGGAAGAAAGAGGATAGGATAGGATACACTTTAATGCTCTAACAAGATTTTCCGGTCAGACAGAGGTCTTCATCTTCAAGCAGATGTCTCCCTCCGTCTTGCAGAAGTCACCGCTGAGTTTGGCCGCTCGCTTGGCATGGATGACCAATCCTCTTTGGAGGATTGGGCTGCCGCTGGAGAGCACACTCTCCCACTGCTCCGCACTCGGATTTTCTGAGCCATGGAATGCTTTATTTCTGTCACATTCCCAGGTAACATGGTATAGGGTGGGTGTTGCACCGCACCATGGGCAGATGTCCCTGTATTGGTTCGGGAACATTTTGCTAAGGATGTGTAAATTGGGGAAGGTTCCGGTTTGCAGCTTCCTCCAGTAAACTGCTTCTTGTTGATTTAATTTGTTATGGGGAGGAGGATACTTTAGCCTCGTCCCTCTGTAATAATTTAGAATGTCGGAGTACGTCGGGATTACCCTCAAGGAGTCCTCCGGGTCTTCGTTCAAGAGTGCTCGGTTACTGTACTCGCGAGCGACTCTATCGACCCTTTGGTTGCCTTCTATCTCGGTGTGTCCCGGTATCCAGAAAATGGTGTGTCTAATGTGATCTTTGGGTAGGCCTGCGCGGAGGAGGATTTGGAGCGCTTTATGACCTATTATGCCGTTAATGTAGTTACGGCATGCCTCTTTCGAATCTGTGAGGATTGTTAAGGACTTATTCGCGAGATAACCCTCCGCGGCCGCTAGAGCAACAGCCATTTCCTCTCCCTCGGTTACCGTGCTGTCCCGTGCCGACGCACAAGTGATCTCCTTATAGTCTGAGCCTATTACTGTCGCGACGACTTTTTGCTCTGTTGTTCCCCGTCTCCGGGGGTACATCGCGGCTTCCGTGTAGACGGTGTTCGCCTTGACTGCCAAGTATTTTTCTACATATTTCGCTCGGGAATTTCGCCTAGATGCGTGTAAATATGGATCCATATTTTTGGGGAGCGAGCCTATTTTGATGGTGCTGCGGAAATTATCAGGCAGACTCGCTGTTCTCTGCTCTGCTCTAAGCGTTGCTTGATGCCCCAGTCTTAGTGGAAGGCTGCGGAATAATTTCGACCACCCGGGGATCTTTAACGTGCACTGACATCGCACAGCACGCGGGCGCCTTAGCGTCTTGCCTCCATAAAAACGCAGCGGCCGCGGTCGGGTTCGAACTCGGGAACTCCGGATCAGTAGCCGAGCGCCCTTACCAGTGAGCCACCGCGGCGGGTATAATATTCAATTCCATATTCGAAAATTTTCAACATATGCACGCCTTTACCTACACGGCTTCGCGCGCTTTTAACACGATAATCAGGCTCGTTATAAAGATATTTTTGCAGAAGTTTTGCAATGTGGGGTTGCTTTAGACGCTCTAGAACTGACGAACTGGGCGATTCGCATAGTTTCAGCACTTGAAGGTATGTTAAACGGAATTATTTGATAAAATACGAAGTAACACGGACGCCACATTGTTTTTGCCGACTGACAGCAATGCAGCATTTTTTCCTCCGCAACCTGTTCATGATCTCCATAGAACGTTGGCTCACGTTAGCTGCTACACCCTGTAGAAATTCAATTCAATTCAACGCGGCCGCTTTCCCTCTCACGCAGTGGTTTAGGACGCGGCTGTCTATTGTGATATAAATTTATTGTTGTATGGGTGTATATGTTGACGAGAGGGAACTTTAAGAGAAACGCACGGCATCCCATTATTAAAGTTCTATTCGTTTAACGTTCTATGCATGCCAGTGCGTTGCTGTTGTCTCAGTCCGGCGTTGTATAGCTAGCTACAAGCCATTTCTTGGTGTATATTTTGGTAGAAATAGTTCCACTGAGCGTAAATGTGATTTCACCGCCTGCGGCACGCATTTGAAACTTTCCTCATAAATGCCTGTGACCGTTGGAACGGGCCGCCCTCTGGCAGACCGCTCCTCAAATAACGCCCGTTGTTTCGCCAAATACACATTGTAGGTGGCGCCCTCCAACGAGCCACAATTTGCAGCCGCACAGTGCATTCGGCGCAGTCTCGTGACGAAAAGGAGAACTGCGAGGTAGTGTACTGTAGCAGTAGGGACCTTATACTTGACCCTGTCACTTGGCAAGATGTCACACTCAAAACCTAGAGCAGGAAAAAATGCGCGTCTTTCAATTTTTTATAAGTGCGAGGGTACAACCGGTCGCTCATTAGGCCAATTCTGGCGGTGCGAAGAGGAGAGCAAACGGTCGGATGTCAACGGCGGTTTGTTTCCGGTGGCAGCTGACCTGACCGTCATGCTCAAGCCTCAGTTTTCCTTCCTACAGTCAGGCTTCGTTTTCTACGTATTGCTTTGTTTGAACGACGTGTACGCATCTTTGCAAGACGAGGCGTAACTGCCGAATTGACAAAGAAATGGAAACACGATGGCATTTTAGTGTCGCTAGTGTTTATTTTGTGTTCACGTAAAAAGGGCTTCAGAGAAAAGTTAAACCCCTATGGTAAAAAGAAAGCAGAGTAGGCAGTCACTATGTTACAAAATTAATGCCGGCTTCATAATTGACTGTGCTCTTGATTCTCGAACGCAAACTACTCTCCCCTCCCCCCTTCAAGCACACATACGTGCAACAAAATAGAAGAATTAATAATGAAATTTGAACGCTCATGCTTTTACAAAACTAACTTTAGAATACTCCATATTTTCTCCGCTTTTCAGGTGTTTAGGTTTCGAGAAAACCATAGTTTTACGACTTTCGCACTGGAGTGCGAAAGTCAAAAACTCAAAGAACTACGGCGTATTTTACATGTAATTTCTTTTAAAAAAAAACTAGTTTTCCGCACCTCTTTTGCAGCAAAGGCGAACATATTTTTTTTCTTTTCCACTCGTATGGTAGCAAGCGGTAAGAGCTCATCTCTGCAGCGATAGTTAATATAAATAGCCACTTCGTAACTTCGCAACTTTATCACAAGCATTCAATTATCACAGACATTCATCAACGCAACAAATAAATGTAGCTGTCTCGCCGCTGACGTCTAGCGCAGGGAGGTCTCGTTAATGGAGAGTGTATAAGGTTCGGGTGCGTTCAAGGAGCGAGCACAAGCGTGGCGTTAATGTTGACGCTTGAGTCGCTCGGGCTAAACGTCGGCCTTGGGCGGTGCAGCGCCTTCCTTCTTATCGACGTCTCCGTCGCCTTTGGTGGCAACCTCCTTTCTGGGTTTGTCCAGGAGGCACAGGCCTCGCTGACAAACGCCCTCGTGCACGAAGAACTGCAGAATGAAACGAGGCGGTTCAAGAGTTTGAAGATTGAACAAAGTTCCTGAAAGACGTCACTCGAGAGATTCGATACTGTCGAGCTATGCGAGCCATTTGTCAACTGCAGACGATAGGGAAAAGTTTGGTGTCATCTCCTTGGAGCGGAAAGATTTATGGAACACTGCAAAGTGCTAGCCTATGTTTAGAACCTTCTCAGTGACAACGCTGTGAAAAAGATGTCTCCTAATCTGCTCTTAACTCTGTCAAAGACAACCTAGAATTGAAGCCAGTTATAGGAAATAGATTCGTGATCGTTATATTCTCCTCAAAACCGGCTAAATCTAATGAAAACCGACAGACGTTCTCGCGTTGCGGAACATCTGTTCAAAAAGTTAAACCTGATGTTCATGAGCTTTATTTTGTAGAAAACACGCAGATCCCCGGTTATAATCAAGGATTTCTTTTTCAAGCCAGAAAGTTTTTTTAGACACCCTAACAGTAGAAAACCTTTATCAGGAGGACTTTCCTTAAATCAGCACTGTCTCAACAATTCCAGTAAATTCGTGGCAAGTTGAAGCACGTCATGTAGCGCACTAGATAACGGAGTACATTTAAGCTAGTGGAAGCAAAAACCTAAAGCTTGATAGAGAATATTTCGTTGCCAGAAACCTTCACACCCACATGTTTCCTTGCAAACAAAAACAACAAAGGGCATTTGACGCTCCTACAACGCCCTTTGATGCACAGTATCGTTATGTTTAACTATAAAAATTTACTGTAGATGAATAACCACCTCATTTATTCTATATCTGTATTCTTGTAGACTAAGCGTTAATATTGGTTCTTATTATTCAAAATAAAGGTTATTATTAATCACATTATTCTAAAATAAAATGCATGCACGCGGCATTCAAGGTTTTGTTATTTCTGCTGTTCAACTGCTAAAATTCTATATGGAGTTCTATAATCAACAACTGTTTAAGGGTGCGGTTTAAACTTGTTCATTCTGCTCTCATTATATGTGAAAGGGATTTGAGGGTTGAGACATTGCCGGAAATGGTCAGTTATGAAGCAAGACATTCAGGCGGGCTAGCTGGTACATTGTTGCAGAGTAACAAACTATATAATTAAAAGACCAAGAGAACTAAACAAATGCCTTCACAGCTGATGCAGAGTAATATATCTGCGCAATGAACACGAGGAAGAAGCTACACGCATTAAATACACAAACAACAACGCAGTACTGAACAGTTATGTGTGTTTAAACATTTATCTTGCTTCGTATCGGTTTACATCGCGCAGATTTGTTGCTCTGCGTCAGCTATGAATGTAGTCATGTATTGTTACGCGAAGCTAACAGTACGGTTAAAAGCTTAGTGAAACTAAGTGTGCACTGCCGGCTGTTTCGCTGTGGTTCGTTTCTACAAAAGCACTCCTCGCACTTACACTAACAGATATATGATGGACTTACTTCGTTGCAGAGCAAGCTTTAAGCATTACAATGAACCATAACAAGTCTAAGCGGTAATAAATTTAAAACATATTGTGAAATTCTTCTTCAAAGGTGCGTTCCCTTCGATTAGGTCACGGGCAGCCGCTAAGCTCTACAACGAGACTGCACAGCGCAGTTTTCCACACTTCCAGAGTACTTAATTATTGCGTGTACTATGCAGAACACATACGCCTAAGCGTCACCAAATTCTGCGTGCGCTTTGTCGCATACTCTCTGGCTTCATCACAAAGACAGGAAAACCGCTCCGGTGTCACTTACCCTGCAAGGAGTGCCGTCTTCCTCCATGCCCATCTGTATGTATCCTTCGGGCATGTGACAAAGGTACACGCAATGACTGCGAACTTTCTCCTGCAAGTATGAAAAGAAACAATAGGCCTCTCTTTTCATGTCTGCATTGTGAGACCAGGCAAATGGCTTCCGCGAACCTTGAGTTAATATCTCGGAAAGAAAGAGCTCTCCAATAAGCGGAAGGTGGGAACCGTTGCCGGAAAAGTCTTCGTGCGCCAACACTACACAAACCAGCGTACTAATAATGTTGCGAAGCGAGAATTAAAGCAAGGCAGGTAGTGGGGGGGGGGGGGGGGGGGTAGATGTTGGGCCAGTGCGGTGAGTTGTGAAGACTTCGTATGACACAAAAGAGAAAACGAGGAGGAAAGCACAACGGGTTGTGTGATCACGCCATATGTATAGGCATCCTGCATTGCATGGTATTATTTAGACTTCCGTGACTAGGTGCATATACTATGCAGCGCCCCCGCAGGAACATCTGCATAAATGCAAGCAACTGGCCGGATGGCGTCCTCGCAAAACTTTTCGTGTCTCTTGTTAATCAAGGCTGCTGTTGCAGGTGTAAGAGGTATCGCGTGCCAGACGTGCGTCATTCTAAGGAAACTGCGCGATACGCATGGCTTCTTACATAACGGATATAGGGATTACAAAGCGCTTTGTGAGAAACGCCACCGAGCACCTGGCGTTTTTGAGAGCGACATGAATCGAAATGAGAGACCTGTCCTCGAAGTTTAATGCTGCGTCGCAATAAAGTTATTTCTGCCTCTCTTGTATGTCTACTAAAGTGGAATCTTCCAGTAAAACCATTCGCAGTGGTCGCGATAGCCTAGGCGAGTTTGAATTGTGTGTTTTCGCGAACAACTTGCCTTGATGCTGGTTGCTCAAGATGGTGTTTATTTATTTATTTATTTAGTCCTCAAATGCCCCTTGGACAGGGGTTTTACATGAGGAGTCTTACATATGGGGAACTTGAATACTTAATAGTAATAATTGGTTTTGGGGGAAAGGGAATGGCGCAGTATCTGTCTCATATATCGTTGGACACCTGAACCACGCCGTAAGGGAAAGGATAAAGGAGGGAGTGAAAGAAGAAAGGAAGAGAGAGGTGCCGTAGTGGAGGGCTCCGGTGTAATTTCGACCACCTGGGGATCTTTAACGTGCACTGACATCGCACAGCACACGGGTGCCTTAACGTTTTGCCTCCATAAAAACGCAGCCGCCACGGTCGGGTTCGAACCCGGGAAATCCGGATCAGTAGCCGAATACTTAAAAAAGCGAATAGACGAAATGACAAGCGTAATACTCAAGAACATGAAGGAATACACCATGCATAATCGAAGAGCGTGAAAAAAAAGTTTGGACATTTCAGTTGGTAAGTGCATCGTCAGTAATTTTCACTGCTGCCATTGTTATCGCGTTCGCTCGTCGCTGTCATGAAAGGTCATGAAAATGGACAGAATGCTATTTTTCTTCATGTTACTTGTGGCAACAAGAGCCTGTATTTACGCTGGTAACGCTGGTATCAAATGCGCAAGGAAAACAGTTCTGGCAGCAGTTCGTATTCATTACTCATTTTGTAATTTAATATAAATACTACAAGTTTTGAAACGTAACCCAAATTTCCAAATATAAGTTGCAATCATCAATTAGTAGAGTACCAGGCGTTTCCCGGAACTGCAGTCGGTCGCTTACAGAAAAGGCATTTTTGGAAACGCGATATCACATGATGATCTCTAGCAATTTAAATATCTAGATTTAGCGCCATGACAACAGTGACCGGAGTCTTTTAAAAGGCCAGGCTACAGCACGACCCAAGTGCAAGACTGCTTGATAGCACTCACCACTTTCGTCCGTAGTCTGTGGCACTCTGGATCTGAAGTGATCATGGCCTCGTTGAGCCTGATGAAAACTCCTGCACAACAATTGTTGGACCAGGAACTTCAGGGTGGGGTAAACATGCAGCCTGCTCGAACGGAAGCTCCGAACCGTTAGTAACGCAGTGCCTACTTTTGCCTCAGCTAATTCAATCGTGTAATGTTTGCTCCTCTAAGGTTTAGATTTCCCCTTTCTACCTGAGGAAATTTGCGTCGTTCCGTGAATTAATAACAATAATAAATGGTTTTTGGGGAAAGAAAATGGCGCAGTATCTGTCTCATATATCGTTGGACACCTGAACTGCGCCGTAAGGGAAGGGGATAAAAGAGGGGTGAAAGAAGAGGTGCCGTAGTGGAGGGCTCCGGAATAATTTCGACCACCTGTGGATCTTTAACGTGCACTGACAACGCACAGCACACGGGCGCCTTGGCGTTTTGCCTACATAAAAACGCAGCCGCCGCGGTCGGGTTCGAACCCGGGAACTCCGGATCTGTAGCCGAGCGCCTTAACCACTGAGCAACCGCGGCGGGTCGTTCCGTAAATTATGATATAAAAAAATTTGTTATGATCAGGAATGCAATAAAATCCCTAAGAGTATGAAAAGTCTCTTATCTTACATAACCCATATGACACCAAGATTTTTCCTTTGGCGTTTCACAATCAATATTCATTCGGGGTTGGTCAACATCTTGATTACTGCGCTTCACCAGTTATAATTGACCGGAGAAGTTGCGACAGTAACCACAAGTTGCATTTAAGTTAGAATAAACTTTGTGAATTAGACTTATTAACCGAAAGATGCACCCGTGGGAAGGTGGATGTTTTAGCAGTAGTATTCAAGAAACACACCTTTTTAATGATTTATGTTTGCATGCTGCTGCAATATAAATAATATTGAGCACAGGGACAGCTGCCCCTGCACACACTTACCAGCATGACCTTCCCGTCCTTCCGATAAATTGTGTCATATTTTACGAAGAGCGATTCGTTTATAGCGTCAGCGTTGGATAGCGAAGTATACTTCAATTATCGTACTCCGGATTGATGTTGAGGCGCAAAGATAGCTTCAGTGCAATACATGAGCATCGTGCTGGTGCAGCACATAAACACTACAACGCATTATAACGTTTACATCGAATCATGCATGCGTAATGCGGCGTGGTGCATGATGAGCATGAATGATGATTGTGAGTATGATGATGCATGCTGAGTATGAAGACTCACCCAAAACAACCAGCACGGCAACGCAGCCTATTGACGCCCTCATGTTCTCTGTTCACTGGATCTCGCACGTCACGTAGATGCAGCCAGGAGCTCTTCTCTTATACCGCAAAGGAAGGTCAGCACAAGGAGCTTTGGTTTTATCTCCGAGTAATCTCGCTATGTCTACAGCTCGGCCTTAACGCTGACATATATATGTACGCCTAACCCCTACCTTGCTGGCATAAGCACTAGTGCCTCTGTAAAGAAAGTTGGAAAATAGTAATATACACGCGAGAAGCGGCGAGGAGAATAGGGGGAGGGGATGGCTTAAATGGGGGGGGGGGGGGGGGGGTGGATTTCCTCCACGGCAGAGTGGGGGCGTGTGAGAGCCGAGAGGGGAGCACAGTCGGGCGACCTTGATCGGGTGACGCTTCCACGCGCGTCCCTGCCTTACGTGTCGACTTCGATGCGTCACGCTGACGAGAGGAGACATCTACGAGAAGGAAGAAAACAAAAATTAAAGAAAGAAACCCGTGGAAATAGCAGGAAAAACGTAACTCAAACGCGAAGGGCTCACCGCGGGGTGTTTTGTTTGGCATTCGTGCAGGAAAAGTGCGCAACTGAGAGGCGCCACGTTCGCGTCACCTTCTCTAGAATTTTTTTCTTTTTTTTCTTTCTGCTCTCCTCTTTTTCAGTTTGCGCGCGTCTTTACTTGGATGCGGTGGCTACCCGACTTCATTCATCTCGAAGACAATGGGACAAAAAACAGCCTTTTTAACTATCCCACTTGTGTCTCGATTCATGATGGAGGAAATGGATGGCTTTCTACTAGCGGCCCTCAGGGCTTCCTTTATGCTATTGCGAAAGTCCACTCCTCGTCTGTCTGAGTACACGTGTATTAGTGTGCAGACCGAAGGGCTTCAATTAAGGACGCGCGTCTTGGGTCACGAATGCGTTCTCTCGGAGTCTCTCCTTCGGCCGAGGCAATTAATGACAGACAGCCGAAGCGCCTTCATCCCGAGTGTGGTTGAAGGCGCGAGTAGCAGCCGCCGTTGCCTAGAAATCTCTAATAGACACGCCCACATCGACGTTTCGACGTGATGAGTGCTGGCATTGCACTTTTATAGGCTCATTTTTTGGCTTCCACTGAAATACAGGAGCGAGCTCTTCCTTGCGTCATTGCTGTAGCTTTCGATGCTGGGTTGCACTTGACGCGTCACACAGTTTGAAAGCCTAAGCGCAAGTCGGTGAGTGGCACCGGAAACGTATGCAAAATCCATTAACCTCTGGCGCGATCGTAGACTCTCTTTATTTAGCTGCTATAGGGGCTGCCGTCCTTCGGTACCCTTTACGTAAGGACAACACGTGAGAAATTATCACAAGACGTTGCTCAGAAACTAGGTAAGATCTCTTCTTTGCTGCTTTTTCTTTTCTTTTTTTAGTTTTCGCGTAAAGTTCTACTCCTGAGTGAGCGATGCCGCTTCTTGAACGTTGCAAAAATTTCACCATCCATGAGCAACAATTAAGCGCTTTTATTTTCACGAAGATAGTGCAACGAAGCTCTTTTGAGTCGCTGTTGTGACGGGCACCCAAGTGACTGAGAATATACGCCAAAAACGTTAACGTGGTGCGCAGAGTGCTCAGCAAGGTCCGCGGTCGTTTTTCTGATTGATTATCTTGCAGCTGTCGATTGTTACGTCCGAAATAACAGCCATGTCACTCATTGATTCAGAGACAGGGTTAGCCAGATACAATAATGGAAAATAATGAATTCAGAAAAATCACAGGGCAGTGAAGAGTTTGTAAAACAAATGTTGTCGAGTTTGCGCTGGCGTGACGGCAAATACTGTTGCACAGATATGTTAAGTTTTGATGGTTTCATTTATTTAAATGTACCAATGACAGCCTTGTGGTGGCTGTCAGAGTGACGTAAACCAACTTTGGGTGTGGGCCCATGTCACTTTGCTTCGTATTCTGCAGCCTGCACTGAGGAGTCCTCTCGCTTAAATCGCTTTGCTGCTGCCTCTACGGCACATAAGGCAGCGCTGTTTTGGCGGGTCGGGCATTTTCGCTTCCGATGCAGTGCTCGCCGGTTCGCTTTGGGGTCTGAACGAACTTCTTCTTCCCTGACATTTAAGCGACAATAATGTGAAGTTCGAAACAGGAGGGTATTCTTCATAACTCTTCTCACTTCTTTTCGCCGTACCGTGCGCTATAAATCAACGATGTCGAAGAAACAGGATGGTCTCGTGCATAGCAGGGCGCCAACGGCGCGAAATTGAGGAACGAACCAAGAACAGCAAACGCTCTAAAAAGTATGTGTCAACGGCCCGTGATTCTATGTAATTCATCAGAGGTTTCTGCTGGCCTATCACGCATCCTCCGCAGCGCATGACTTGTGGTTGACACATCTTTCACGCTCTTTGCCCTATTTCTTTTTTTCTGACAACCCAATAGCTGGCATTTCGGTTACAATTCTATCCTTTGGCTGCTTTTTTTTATCTACAGGTTATTTTTACTTTCAGTTTCTGATAACACTAATATTCGACCGAATTTTATACACCCGCTCAATTTTTCTTTTGGTCGTAGGTTTCTCACAGCAACGACTTATTTCATAAGATAACAGCAGAGTAAGGGATCCAGGGGATGCGAGGCAGGAGATTTGTTTGCCTGTTCACTTATTTATACAGCTAGGAAAAGGTGACTGTGTCAGCACTTTGAGAAGCATGAAAGTACTCAAATACACAGTTGAAAAAAGCATGCTCACAGAAATGCGCTTCCCTGGCACACAGAATAGATGCACTTGGCAGCGTGGACAAAACAGAAAGATTCATTGAGAATTTGGTGATATACGTGGAGTCAACTAGGTCCTGGGATAATAGGATTCATTCATGGATTGCATGCGGGAAAAAGGACAGAAACGAAAAGTGTCAGTGTGAAACCGATATTCGTGTAGGTGGTTGTTGTGTTTATTTCCGGTAGTTCTTTGCCCAATTGGCAATACATATTAAGTACTGTCGATTCTCCGCAGTTTATTTAAGAGCTAGAGCAAACATTTTTGGCGCGGGTTCGATCCCGGCCGCGGCGGTCGAATTTCGATGGAGGCGAAACTCTAGAGGCCCGTGCACTGTGCGATGTCAGTGCACGTAAAGGAACCCCAGGTGGTCTGAATTTCCGGAGCCCTTCACTACGGCGTCCCTCATAGCCTGAGTTGCTTTGGGACGTTAAACCCCCATAAACAAAACCAAACATTTTTGGCAGTAAGAAATTAGGACGCTTGCTATTTGTAGGTGCACCAGACAAAGCCGGAAGTTCTGAGCGTGAAGTGCAGCACTGTTATTTGTTGTAAATTAACCTTGCTGCTATGCGGTGTACGCTTTTGAATTTAGGGATGCTTGTGTCTGTGTGCGAAAACCAAGGTGTCATCCCATATTCCAGCACCGGTCGGACAAGCCAACTATATACCGGGAGGTTTGTGTCTGCAAAGGCTGTTTTGATTGCCCGTCTCTAAGAAGGGTGGTAAGGCCTTGCTAGTGACTTATGACACTTGTTTCTCCCATTTCAAGTCTTCAGTAATAAATATGCTAGTATACTTAAGTGAATTAGCTTTCCAAATTTTAACGTTCTCGAGGTCACAATGGAAAATTACAGATTTTCATTTCCTAGTTAGCTAGGGCTCTATCCATTCTTTCACTAGACTAATAATCAACTTTCACTTCTCGCACCATGCCAATATCTGTGCAAGTACATAGTTTAGAGCTAATTCGTCCTCAGGGATGTTATTTACATTATGTATGCTTCAGTCGTTTCAAACATACGCGCTGCAGCGGCAGCGTTGTGCGAAATATCGTTCATAAAGAGTAAGAAGAGAATTGTAACTAGAACCGTCCTATCAGTAAAGCCAGAAGACACCTGTGTTAGATTATACCCCTGTCACACGGGCAATTTCAATGCCCTTTGAGTAAATGGCCGTTGAAATTTTCGATCGAGATCGAGATGCAGCGCTGCCGCACGGCAACTTTGAATTATCATTGAGTAGTGAGCGTGGAACCCAACAGGTGGCGCTAAAGATAACAACGCTAAGCAAAAACACGAACTAAAGCGGAGATGAAATGAAGTATGCACCATTTTTAACTGAAATTTCGTTCGAAATAACCTACTTAAATACTTCCCAGTTCGGCACAAACGCACAAGATGATAGCCGGGGAACAATGACCTACGGTGCGCATTTGGTATCACAAGTATTCACTATTCGCCGTCGAAGCTTCCACAGATCAGTAACCGTATTTGTCGCGTTCGTAGCCACTATCGTTGAAGCAGTTGTGTGCCACATCGCAGCCTCGGTTGTCACAAAGCGCACTGAAAAGGGAAAGTGGGTGATGCATAGCGGCACGCTGCACAAGAACAGCGTCGATTTGTTTACATCTCACAATTTGCGGAGCTGTCATTGTGACTATATATTAAGAGTTAGTTTACGAACCGGTTAGTGTAGCTTAAAATTTTAATGCGATCACGTTAAGGGGCACGTGTAGCAGAAAAACCGACGTCGCGAAAAATCCGGGAAAAATCCCCCGCGAAGCAACCTAGGGGGCCGGCAGGCCACCTAGGTCACGTGACCTTGTGGCGTCATCACAACCTGCCACCTGATTGTGAGCAAACTGCCCACCGTGTCAGGTAGCATTTAAATTAATGCTTGGGCGCGATAGGCTGCTCGGGAAGAGAAACCTGTATCACACAAGCTCCAGCTGTTGCACCACCTGCCATCGCAGGGCAGTGGGGCATAGCTTAATCGCTGCACCAGTGCACCAGGAGTGGAATGAGGACTCCCAGGGATCTTTGAATCTTGAGTAGATACTGACCAATTACGCATAAATGGGCACTAACCCAATAACTCTATCCCGTCATATCTTAAAGCGGGCAGCGCACAAAAATGAAGCACTAGAACAAGAATTATGACAGGACGGAGCATTGAACTAATAACTTTTATTTTGAAAACGAGGATTTTGATGCTTTGCTGGGTTAGTTGTTGGCTTCTCATTGTTCATCAAGCTTTTTCATCGTACTTTAGGTTATTAGCGTTATTTTTCTCTCTTCCGGGTGGTTTCAGGTTTGGTTGACCTTTTTGATGTGCACATTTAGGTTCTGCAAAAATTTTATCATAGTGGGCTTGGGGCGTATGAAGACATCTTATCAATTTTTCCTCGACTTGTTCTGAATCTGTGTTTCCTTTCTTTAGGCGCACGAGTACTTGCCCTCTCTTCGCCGTATCTGCTGTTTTCGTTTGGTTCTTGATTCCCATTTATGATTTTCGTGGCCACGTGGCCTGATAGGGCACCCCTTAAATACTAGACCACCTCGTTTTCAAAATAAAAAGCTGCTAGTTCAGCGCATCGTCCTGTCGTCCTTCTTGGTCTTGTGCTTCGTTTTAGTGCGGAGTCCAGCAAACATGAAATCAAACCAACTAGCCCAAAAACAAATGCTGCTCAAGTGCATTTCTAGTACAGTGGGCTCTTCCTCACCTTTTTATGTCGACCTTTTACAAAAGGTTGCCCTGTTAGCCATTGCTTCGTGGAGGGCAAGGATGTTGGGCTTTTTCGTGCGCCACAAGTTTTCGCCCCCAGAGATCTCAAGTCTGTTAGGTGGCGTAACCCCGTCTCCAAGTCATGGAATTCTGGTGTTCAAGATTCTGAGGGCAGAATGGCAACACCAAGCTCGCCTTCGCAGAGATAGCCTCCGCCTTCTACTTCTTGCTCCTCAGCCAAGAGGCATCTCAAGGTGCAAGTGGCGCAACTTCAATAGCATCGTTGACAGGACTGCAGAATTCTTGTGGCAACAAGTCATTTCGCAGTTACGAACACTGGTGCCCAAGAAAAAAGCCAGCCTGAAGGAACACCGTGCACTTGGGGAAGGCGTCTCCGTACCTGACGACGTGCGAGGCCAGCTCAGCAATGGTGAAAAGTTCGCCATTCAACCAAGGATGTCCGCTCCGGAACTACTGACTTCGCTGAGGCAAGTCTCAAGGCTTGGTCCGTGTTCTGAAGCTGATGGGCGCATTTCAGAGGGAGTGGATAGGCTCCCAAGCTGTAAAGGTACGAGCAGGAAGCTTCCGGGGAAAAAACTGCCCGTTTTTTTAAAAGAAAACGATTTAGTTTTGCTCACCGCAGACAAGTAGTGTGGTTTGAGCGTTTTAACGCGACAGGTGTACTTGTCAAAAGCATCAGAGGCCATTCAATCTTCTTTTCACCTACGCAGTGTTGTTTCAGTTCTGAAGGCAGAAATGTGCGAAAAAATTAACTTCCTTAAGCTTTCTAATGATATAAAGGACGGCAAAAAATTGAAGCTTTAACTTTTCTCCGCGGCAAGGACGCACACGCCAGGATGCACAAACCAGTGTCAGAAACTAGAACTTGGCAAAAATTCGTAGGAATGTTTCTGCAGCGACATCTGAAGGAACTTCCTGTCCAAGATCCTTTCTCAGTGAAAAATACGAATGATGTTGTTCAGCTTCTGGAAACTCAGCGGGCAAAACCGCTTTTATGTTTTTTGGTGATAAAAAAGACTTATTATTCAATTCCTCAAGACGACGTATTCAGATGTGTCAACGATAGTATAGATAAGTTTGGTGCTGTTGCCTTCCAAAGTGAATGTGGCATCCCAGTTGAAGGTTTCATGGATCTGTTATCAGCCTATCTAAAATCAACTTTTTGCTATGTAGAATGAAATGTTTTTTTTTTTCAGAAGCAAGGCATATGTAATGAATCTATTATAGCCCCGGTATTAAGCAATCTGTATCTAGCTAGACTAAACGTTGACAGTAGCCACATGGAAGGAAAAAAGATTGTAAAAGTCTTCATATTTTTTGATGATTTCCTTGTACTTTTGATTTGTAATCAGGGTACATTTGAATTGGAAGTCTCAAGTTCTTAAGCAGTTTTTTCACAGTGCCTGGCACCTCTTTGCTTAACTAATGAAGTGCTAGAAGAGTGCATCCTACAATTCCTCGAGCTCTGTCTTCGATTCAAGGCAGACCATATTTGCTGGCCATACAAACCAAGAGGCAACAACAACCTTTTGATTCAAGCCATTCAAAGCTGGTAAAAAGAATTATAGTTCAATCTGAATTAAAATGACGGCTCTTGAAAAGTCCTGTATTCCCAGATTAGAAAATAGTTTCTTTTTGCAGACAGACAGGTTGAGAAAGGCAGGCTACCCTCCTAAACTGCTGGCTTCGATCGCCGAAACTACATTGAAGAAGTCGAAACAACCGGCAAAAGAAGGTCTTAAACAATAGAAACAAATTGGTTGTTACGTCTTACAAACATAAGATTGCCCATAACCTAAGAAAAATTGGTAAAAAGGTAGGTTATTTTCAGTGCTCTTGAGCGCTTATCTCGTCTGTGCACCCGACTAAACGAAACGTAATAAGAGAGGAGTATCTGCACCACTCGCCATCAGCAGGCGTTTGTTCAGTGTTCGAAGTCAGTCATCTCTTCGATTCCTGTGTCATGCGAAAAAAGTACGTTCGTCAGACCGGTCGGCGTTTAAATGAGAGGCTGAAACAACACGATAACAATGTGAAGCAAAATACCCGTCATCTTGGCATTCACTGCCGTGACTGTAAAGTTTGGGAATCAGGTTGCTTGTCTGACTTCGAAAGAACCACAGTGATAAGGAAATACGGCAATAAGCTGACACGTGAGATAATAGAAACGGCCAACATACTCCGAATGATCCGTATGTAAGCAAGTCGTCAATTTCTTTGACAGAAAAAGAGTTCACCTTTTTATTACGGGATTTTAGATTTTAAAAACACTGTTTAAGTTTCTTGTTGCTTTTTCACTTCTCGGTTTTTAGGTTCTCTGATGTTTTGCCGTGTTAATTGTTGGCTGCTCCATTGTTCATTGTGTTTTCCTTCAGTATCACCGTCAAGTTTTTTAGCGATTTTTCGTTCCCTTCCTTGCTTGCTGTTTGCTGTCTTAGTTGTTGGCTTTTTCATTGTTTTTAGAGATTTTACTTCCCCTTCCTTGCTTTTCATGTTTTGCTGGGTTAACTGTTGGCTTGTGATTCTTGATGTTTTTTTTCATCATGAGTACTGTCAGGTGTTTTAGCGAATTTTCCTCCATTCTAGGTGGTTTTAGGTTTGTTTTCTGTGCTTTGGTTGACCTTCTTGATGTACACGTTTAGGTTTTGCAAAAGTTTTACCAGACATGGTTTCGGGTGTATGAAGATATGTTATCATTCTTTTTTGCCTTCTTCCGAATCTGTGTTTTTTTCTTTAGACACGCGAGTACCTGCCCTTGCTTCAGCCTATCTGAGGCTTTCGTTTTGTTCTCGATGATTGCCGTTTATGACCTTCGTGGTCACGTAGCCTGACAGGGCACCTTTCAAATACTGGACCACCTCGTTTTCAAAATAAAAGCTGTTAGTTCAGCTCTACATCCTGTCGTCCTTCTTGGTCTTGTGCTTCGTCTTTGCGTGCTCAGTCCTGCAAGCATGGAATCAACCCAGCTAGCCCAACAACAAGTGTTGCTTAAGGCGGAGCTTAAGTGTGCCCTCCAATTTTTTAATAATTGAATCATAAAGATTTTCTTCGTCTTAAGTGTTTATATCGTTTTTTCTCGACGTTTCTGCTTGCAAGGATGGTCTCAAGGGTCCTTGATATTTCAAGGTCATTCGCGAATCTCAGTTCAGTCAATCCCCATCAAGTTCAATAGTAATCTAAAGCCGCCGTAAGACACCGGCCGATCCCACTTCAGTTCAGTGTTCATTGACTCAAAGGGCATTCAAACTGATGATGATGATAACTACGGATCTTCATGGCGCAAGGGCTTCCATGGCCAAAGAGCGCCATGGAAAAAGATATTTTCGATTACTCAAGGTGGGGTCAAAAATAATTTTCCAAGCATTTGACCCCTGAAAAGCTGAGCACCAGGCCAGAAGAAACTACCCGCGTGGCAGGGGTATTACAAGGCTGACCGCGAGTGCATGCTGATCATGGTACGACAAGATAGTGCTTTAACTGATTAGTGATGACTTTGGTACTAAGAATTCTGACAAACATATAGGAGAGCCTAGAGCGCGAGACCAGATCGAACGCCTTAGATAAATCTGAAATTACATCTACGGACCGCGTATGATGTAATGCGAGGGAAAAAATCATTGTAAAGTTCGTTAGAAAGGCCTGTAGTTAGAAGGAACATTGGTATCGCCACTTTTACGGTTAAGGTTAACTCTAGAGGCCTTCCACTCGAAAAGAATTTGGCCGGTTTTAACGATTCCTAAAGCGCAGAAAAATACGCACACCTACTCGAGTCACTATTAATATTATATAATTGTCAGTAACAAGAAAGCCGCGCTAATGACTCAGCATTTCCAAAAACTTTCATTTACAGCTTGGTGTCAAGATGCCACATACACGTATCATCTTTAAAAAACCATGGCTCCACGGTTTGCTTCTCAATCGTAAGTGGAGCCCTTAAGCCAGCCGTTGACCACGGCGGTGGCCTTGTGTTTTCAACCTACGCCTCGCATTGCGGGAGGTGCAGCGTTCGATCCCCATTGCCGCCGGGTACTAGCTACCGGTGATACAATAGGCACGAGCTTTCCAGTGGCCTCGTGCTCGGCTTATCAGCTGTACAGTGGTCATGAAATGGGGCTTTGACTCCACGTAGTGTAAAACAAGCATACCTTGAGCTAAAGCGCTCTTTGGCTAAAGCTGCCCTTGCGCCATAAACATCCATCATCATCACCATCTTCTTATGCCATCCGTTAAGCTATTAATCTCAGTAAGATAAGGAGAACTCTTGTGATCACTTTTCAAAACTTTTGATTTTTACAGATGGCGTAAGAACTCTATTGTGCAAGTTAGAAGTAAACCATTCAACCTGGTTACCTTTTGAAAAGACGGTATGTTAGGAATAAGATGTCACTATCGTCTTAAGCACCACAACAGGGCTCCCTCGTTTTATTATTCCAAGGGCACAAAAAAAAATTGATGCGGAGGCGCTTTTCCCCGCGTGATTGATTTCTTAACGGATTTCTTCACTTGCCAGCTAATGAGGATGCTCCCGTTCTCGATGTTGCATTTCCACTGAGTTTCAGTGTAACCGCTCTTTGCTTCTGTTATGTAGCATGTTGTGAGTGTATGTCTATATATTCAGCTTGAGTTGCTGCAGAAATGCGCCGTGTGTACTGAAGACAGCCAGCATAACCAGGAACGGACAGTGGATCATGAGGGCGGTGAATGACACATGATGATCTCACAGAGCTTTGTGCTTGCTTCTTATGTGGACTGTAGAATAGGCTGCATGTCTTTTTCCCCTGTCACTTTGCGAGGCTTTTATTTGTTTAAGCCCTCATATAAGAATCAAATCAGACCTTTACTACACCACCTGGATATTTCGGAGCGCAGACAAATATTCACGTTGCCGTCAGGCTGTGCTTCGAGAGACAAATTAGTTCAGATAGCAGGATCGAAGAAAATATAGAGGTTTGTTTTATTTTGTTCAGTTATTTGTGCAGCGTTGATCATGAAACTTCAAATCCTTATATCGAAGCTGTTATCGGAGTATTTGCATTTACCATCCCAGCACTCGCCGATGTGGAGCGTTTGCGTCTTTTGTACAATTCTGTACGTGTCTCTTCTGTACTGTAGCTGTAACAAAATAAAGCAATATATTATAAAAAGGCAAGCAAACATCGAAAATTTTGTTGAGATAATTTTGAGAAACAGCGTTGCTATCACGCTGACCTCGACTTTCGGGGCCCTTTTACAATAAGTAGGAAAACTTGGGGCGCCATTGCCATTGACAATGCAACAAGATACGAAATCACACTTTCTTTACCAATGAGATGCGCTGCAGATGTTGCGGACTTGCTTCTGCAAGACGACACCCTTCAACACGGCGCTCTATGACAACCACTTATCAAGAGTCGTCGACCATAGTTTCCGCACCTTTTCCACTCAACACAAGCTCAATACAGCGTACCACCGGTAGACTAATGGTCTTACCGAGCGTTTCAACCACACATTGACAGACCCGCTTTCTATGTATGTCTCTGCCGACCATCGCAACAGAACATTGCACTCCCTTATGTCACATCTGCCAACAATTCTTCACGCGCCACGGCGCCGCTGGATTTTCCTCTAGCTGTTTCTTGATCTATCGACACCCCCATTTGCCCTTGGACACGCTAGTGCCACGCGCTGACGCCTCCACCCCTCAGTACACTTAGGGTGCCATCACGCGAGCCGACATGGCGCACCAGGTTGCCCGTACCCGCCTCTGCATCCCAAATCCATGAGAAGTCTATTTATGGCCGCCGACACCTTCACATCCTATTTTCCGTTTGGTTACCTCTTCCTCCTGTGGTGTACGACTGGCCGCGTCGGACTCTGAAAAGCTTCTGTACCCTGCATAGGCGCTTACCGCCTGCTTCGGCAGCTGACCGACGTGACTTAAGAAATCACCCCCCCCCCCTTCCGCCGCTCCTTTACGTTCTCCACTTAGCAACGGAGCGGTGGATTTTCCTCCAGGAGCATTGTGACGTCAATAGGCGTGTACAGCGATCAGTACGAAGTGCAGTGCTCGCGCATTGAATGCGAAGTGATGTGATGTGCTGCCGTTGGGCGCCCTTGCCTTTCGCATCTTCGGCCCGGTCACTACGTGCATATGTTCATCACTGCTTTTGTAAATATACTTCTCTGTTATATTATGATCTGACGGCATAGAAAGAGGGATTACTCTCCGGCACATCACCTCCGGATATCTCTCAGAAAATACAACTGAGAGAGTCTTAAGAGCTGGAAACAATGGAATCTTATGGTGCAACTCCGCAACACCGCTTATGCCGCCGAGCGTTTTAATGTTAAGGAGATTAATAAGAATTCATACATCCAAATAGTAATAATTTAAGAATGCATACTATTAACTAACAACGAGGGATAATTGGATGTGAAATCTCAAATATTTATTAAGTCCTTGAGGGAAGAATCTGGTATGCAGTACCACTCAGGCACAGAAAAACCGTTAGCAACGCAGCAGAAACGGTCGCCGTAACTACCACTGTGTGTAAACGGGATTTTTTTTAGTCCACCATGACTACAGCTAAGCCCCTGTGTTCAAGTATGTGTCTCCATAACTGAGAACAGAACATAATCACTCCTTGAAACGAATGCAATTTCTGAAAGCACCCCCTTAAGTCCATTTTGATCAAGAGGTCCCATTAAAGTGACCTAGATTTCTGGCGAGAAAATAAAATAATCAGCCTTACATTAGCACAACCGTGCGGCTGAAAACGAAAACTGTATAGCTTTGTTCCATATTTTTGCGCTGGCGTGCATCTAATTCACTTAGTCGCTGATTACCTGATTACCACTGCCTTCTTACAGCGAAACCTGCTATAGCTTTGGTTTAGCTACATGCCCTGCACTCTCTCGTGGAATCTACACCGTCAACAGTAAGGCTTTAATTACTTAGTGAGCTAAATTATTTAATCCTAATCATTTTAATTTAATTTAGTTTCATGCCACCACTCACCCCCCCCCCCCCCTATATTAATACATCCACTCTCTACTTTCAGTGGAGATGAAGGAGAGGATAAGTGCTGGAGGGAAGAGAGATAATGAGGGGAGGAGGGGAGATGGGTGGCCGGATGAGGTTTCATGAATTCTCATGAGCACGGCCAGCATTTATTTTACGGCCGCCGACGTAGATTCCAGGGCTAAATTCAAGACTAAAAGGCTAGCCAAAGCTATAAGAGCTTTCCCTGATTAATGCGCTTAGCGGGAAAGCTTAGCTCTACAAACTTTTCATAACCTGTAAGAATACTCGTTATTCTTCTCCAGTCAAAACGTAGTAATCGAGCGTAGTTTTTCCGAACATCAGCGCTCGCTTCAAAGTTCTCAGAACAGCACTAAAGGCTACTGTTGTTGGATTTGGATTAAGTGTAATTTTATTCAACAGACTTACGAGGCATAATGTTCCATTGGGGCGTGCTTCGACTTCGTAGCGCCGGCACGTAGCGGAGCAAGCAGCGGCTACAATCAGCTGAAATAAAATTTCTACTTTATGCAATGCGGTCGACGCATTGAAATAAACGGACTATCTCGGCTTACGCAGGCCCGCCTGGGCACCTCTAAGTTGCAGTAAATGTTTTGAAACTTCTCAAGTACAAAATTTCAGTAACGAGGTCCTGTCACCGTCCGAGTTCCAGCAGTGAATACGCAAAAATGATTCACAAGCCTCGATTTGCAATTCATCTGACGAACATTTCCGCTGATATCTACACATCTGATTGAAATGTCTGATAAGATAGGTCTTCCCTTGGCATGAAATATTTTTATGGCTACTAGCGTCATTCCATGAAAGTATTACACCTGAATTGGTAGCCCATGGAAGAAATTGCTTTTGTCGCTATTTCTTTATTTTACAGAGAAGGGTGGTTAACCTCATCCCATGTGCGTTCCACCTTCCTATTTTTTTCCTCCGTGCATTTTCTTATTTCGTTTATATTTACTTGCTCCTAATACCAAACACATGGTGTGGATAAAATTCTATACCGGTTGTCCGCTCACATATTACGAGTACATGGCACGGGCTTGGAAAAATTCGACTCCTGTATAAAAAACGAAACCGCAAAAATCCTCCATATTCAAAATTTCTTTGTCCTCGCGGCCCAAACGAGAAGCTTTTTTTCCCATGCCTTCAACAAACCAGTTAAAAAATTTCGGGTACTCAGGTGAATGCCACTCCACGCACTTCCCAGGATACCCTGAGAACTACGGTAAAATATGCTGAGACTTTCATATTCCATTTTACTTAAACCAACTACTTTCTGATATCCTGAGCCTCGGCTTTATCAAGCCAGCAAAGTAAAGAATTTGTTCACGGCTGTTTAACCGCAGGGGCTAATTCTTTATTTATCGCGTCTTTTCGCGTCTTCAAGTATTTTCGACTTTTGTGTGCGTGTATTATCGCAATGGTGCTTTCCCTTAATATATTTTATGAAGTTCAAATTTGTGTGACGATCTCGCCGTTGATGCTTCTTGTCTTTTGCTTTTTTGCGAGATATGATGTGACTGTGTATATACGTACAATATATACAAGTCTAATGCGGCTGTATCAGTACAACGGCATTCAAAAATCCGTATCTAGTCTGCTTTATGAAGTGGTTCCCTACATGCACAGCTTTTGTATTCCTAATTTTCTGTTTACGAATGTTTCTTTCCACCATTGCACCCTGTGTACCCAAGTTATGTGTCGTCCTGACTGCCGTCATTTCACGTGCATTAAGACGTCTGTCTCCGCATTCTATTTGCTGCAACTGTGTCGACTTTTTCTAGCCTGGTCGTGGTATTGTTCGCTGTGCTGCTCATCATTATTAAATACTCGCGTGGCTTACCAACTATCACCTGTCCTCCTGCCTCTCAAGTAAAACAAAAATGTTAACTCGATTCGGAGCCTCCTGTGTTCTCAGTTCGGCACTTGTAAATTATGTCTTTACCTTTCACTTCCACTCCAAAATGGCCTTAGCTACTTCCGTGACTGTTACTGGCAATTTGTGGTGTTGTGCTTCGTTTTGTATACTTCGCGCACGTTCTCCTCATTTTTTTGTGTGCCCTCTGTTTCAGTGTGCTTCAGAAGGGAAGCGTAGCAGGGGCAGCGGAAAGTTAGGTGTGCGGAGAGGTCAAGAAGTTTGCGGGGATACGGTGGCCGCAGCTGGCAAAGGACAGGGTTAATTGGGCATGGAAGATGCCTTCGCCCTGCAGTGGGTGTAGTGAGGCTGATGATGATGATGATGACGTTGACGACGACGAGGACGACGACGATGATGATGATGATCTTTGTGTACCCCTCCAAGTTTGTTGTTTTAATTATTTCGTTCTGAACGTTTTCTTCCATTGTTCTTGAGCCAAACTCGGCAGTGATTTATAGTTTATGGGGGTTCAACGTACCAAAACGACTCAGGCTATGAGAGACGCCGTAGTGAACGGCTCCAGAAATTTCGACCACCTGGGGTTCTTTAATGTGCACTGGCATCGCACAGTACACGGTCCTCTAGCATTTCGCCGCCATCGAAATTCGACTGCCGCTGCCGGAATCGAACCCGCGTCTTTCGGGTCAGCAGCCGGGTACCATAATCACTGAGCCATCGCGGCGGCTAACCCAGCAATCCAACAAAACTGTTTTTATGATTAGTTTTTACGCGAGAAAGCAGCGGCAAGCTACTACACGTGAAATTAAATTCGGGTTATTTTGCATTGCCTAGAAATAAATTTAACAAGGTTTCTTTGACTTCTTCGGTGTACTAGTTATAGCTACTTTTGTGATTTAAAAAATTAAATAATTCAGATACTGACCTCGGGAGTAACTTGCACGTCCATAACCTGGCATTCTTTCTTCTTAAATGTGTGCTCAGGCGGCCTATCTGGGGCTGAAACAATGCGAAAGAGGCAGAAAAAGCAGAGCCTGATTACGAAGAGGATATTTTTCAAAAGGCCTTCGAGATTTTAAAAGGTGTAATAAGGCATACTTAATTTATTGGTATTTGACCAAATGTTTTTATTGAAACAAGTGCCTGACACACTTGTGAAATCACCACGCAAAGATAAAAAATTACAGAAACGTAAACTTCATCGGCGGCACCATGTGCACACAGCCAAATTCCAATGACATGCTTTCTTTCGGTAGCAGTCAAAGTTGGAGCACTAGTCAACATTTAAAATCATTGAATTTTTTTGGTATCTGATTTTCGTATAGCTAACATAAAACCCAACTCACATTATGTTTAAGTTAATTTTAAAAGCAGAAATAATCGAGAACTTTTTCAAGTAATCGGCATGGTCACATCTAACCGCGGTTATTGAACTAAACAAGCGAAAAGTTGGCTGTCTGTTCTTGTGGTGGTAGTACTTCGTTGACTAAGCGATCATGACAACTCACAAGTTTTGAAGCATGAATGTACATCGATCAGCTTAAAAATAGCGTTGCACTGCACTTTCATTCGCAACTAGGCAACGCTGAATTCTCATCATCTGCTGCTATCATCGTGGCGACTTTTTCGTCGCAGGAAGCCGCAAAGGAAAGTTAAAGTCAATTTACTGTGTTATTTCTAAACGCACTAACGAGTCTTTTCTATTCTTTAACAGCAAAAAAAAAAATCAGTTGAAATGAAAGAATACTCACGACGACGTTTGCATTCACCTCCCAAGCATATTCCGACTTCTTTTAAGAGATAACCTCCAAAACCAAATTTGTAGGATAACTAAAAGAGAGCATCGGTAGAACCAGCGTTAATTTTCTCTGCCAGAAGGGGAAGGAAAGGTGTTAGAGACTTCAGTTGCTCCATTATGTATACCCTACTAGTTACTGTACCGTACCGTACCGTACTGTACTGTACTGTACTATACTATACTATACTATACTATACTATACTATACTATACTATACTATACTATACTATACTATACTATACTATATTACTAAAGAAAGTCACTCAGTGAAAAAGACAAAACACAGGAGGGGAAAACATGTCTAAGTGGGATAACGAAGTCATCAGAACGAAGTAAAACAAGCTATCGATAACGATAAATACTCAGTCGAATTGCATGATCAAACTTACCGCACACAGCACTCCGTTCTCTACAGCCTGGCGATTACATGCACACGTTTTGGCAACTTTGACCTAATAGAAAATAGAACACCAGCACTAAATTATTCGCAAATTCTGTACAAATATGTATGAGGTAAAGGCATCTAAAAACAAATCAGACAAAAGAAAGGGTAAACAGACAGACATGTCTTGAGAGCTACCACATATTATGCCAATAAAAATCTGAATAGTTTTTTACTTCCCAGTCGAAAACTAAAAAAGGGCTAGTTAAAGCGAAGTTCATCAATGCAATGTCTTTTGTTTCATAGTGGCTTTATTTTTGTAAAGTATAGTTAATGCTCAGAAGCAGTGATAGGTAAAGTAAGGAGAATCGACAGTAACCAAACTTTCTCAACGTTTTGTTAGCTATTCTATCAACAATTTCAAATGAAAGCTAATAATCTCTAAAGTAAAAGTGTTTCCACGAGTTCTAGACGCAATGATTTCGTATCTATAGTGCTGAAGTGCGCATATTCAATAAGACACCGTACCGGAGGCATTTTTCTGTAATGATGAGGCTTCAGTGCACATGCGTTTTCCTCACCTGTTGAAAAAAGCAGACGACAAGGTATAAAAACTCAACGAAAATTACCAAGAAATTTCAATTGCGCTATCCATGTCAGCTAGCTACAGCTTATTTATTTATTTATTCACAATACCTTACAGGGCCCAGAAGGGCACTGAGTTATGGGGGCAAAATAACAGATTAAGTACGATAGGAACAATGTGTTATATACAACGCACATTACAAGGAAAAAAAGTAAAAACAATTATAATTATACAGGACAAATCGTAACGACAACACATACATCACCGCGAGCAACAAAAGAGTACATAAAAGGTAGCAAGAAAGCATCGCGTGTGCCCAATACACATCTAAAAAAAAAGCAGTAGCCATAATAAAAATGCGAATTATTGAAAAAGCGCAAGAAACCTATACATAATACATTAGCAACGAGGAGAAAAAGAACTTATGGGACAGAACAGCCTATAACAAGACACCATGTCGTTAAAGAAAATATTTGTGCAGCTGGTCTTGAAATGGTTGGTGGTAGCAGATAGATGCGATACTGTCGGGGAGATCATTCCAAAGATTAATGGCACGTGGAAGTGCGGATGAATTGAAGGCTTGGGTTCTTCCGTATATGCGTTTAATGCTATACTGATTACGTAGGCGGCGTGACATGCGTGAAGGCTCTTCAAGGGGCAGAGGAGATGCCCTGGTGCTCTGTCGATATTGATGAAGTAAGCATAAAAGAGCGATGGAGTGACGAATATCTAATGGTTCGAGGGAGATATCAAGTTTGATCTTAGTGATGCTGAAATGGGGATTGTAATTTTGTGTGATAAAACGAGCGGCTAAATTTTGTATGGCTTAAAGCATGTCTATAAGGTAGTTTTGATAAGAAGACCATGTAGATGAAGCAAATTCTTCATTTAGACAACTACAACTCATGTTCTTGCACTTAATGCTAATATACGTCAAGATCGTATACGTTAAGATCGTTTTCACTCATCCCCACATAGTGCTGTCCTAATAGAGCAGTGCCCTGCTATTTCCAGCAAGTAAACTATCGTTTATCATTCGTCCGCAATAAATGGCCCGGCAGTCTATTTTTTCTTAATTTCCGCTGGGACATCTACAAATTGAGTTGGGTCTCTAAATGATGACGCTCTCGTTCTATCACTTCACTTTTCCTCAATCATCTTGTTGTTGTTGTTGTTGTTGTTGTTAGCCTATCAAAAGATGGCACAACAACAACAATCATCTTCCTTTGAATATTCTCACTTCGTTCTCCATAACTTCAAGTAATTCGCGAACTTGGCAAAACTGGCGGGATACCACTGCAGCCTGCCAGTTTTGTTTAGCAAGATCTGATTTTGTCTACCGCTCTAACCACAATATTGTTTAATTAGCCACTAGTACCTCACTGCATTGCATGAAAACAGTATGCCGCTTAGTATTAGAGTCCGCTCGCTTAGTATTTCGACTGCAAACCAGCTGCTCCTTTCTCATAAGTTTCCTGACCCTCACTAGAGGGAAAGGTGATGCCAAGGCACTTCATCAACCGAGTGAAGGTTGGGGAAGTGTAGTCTTCGTATTTAGCTTGGCTAGAATTGGCGAAATCCGCAGGTATAAATGCAACAGTCCGGCGTTTATCGCGTCAAACGTCAAGTCAACGCTTTCCTAATTTTCATACGAGCCTAAACCAAACATTCACGCCGGCTAAATTTGCGAGAGGAGTAGCAAATTCTCTACAGAAATAATTTAATCTGCAAATAGGGGAAAGCATGGCTATGGTGGCTAGGTTTAGCCACCATATCGAGGCTACAGCTATAATTTCATGGCAGAATTTATGTTTTCGGTCCAACAATAGCCTCGTCAAATATGAAGTCGCCCTTTCGCGGCATTCTTGCGGTATATGAAGTGCTCTTTAAGAAACTTACATAAACGATGTCACTTCATACCTCGCTTAATTCTGAATAATTGTGAGAAACTATATGCCCTCAGACGAATTCTGCCACCGATACATTGAATGCATTCAGAAACGGCGAGTAGAGTAATTGCATCAGCCAGTCCAATTTCAGGTTTGCTACGTAGAAGTGATGAAACGTTGTCAAGACTGTACTTACGAATCTCCGAGCAAATGCCCTGCTGGCAGACTCCAACAATGTCTCGTTTGTACCATGTCTTGCCAAACTAGAAAAGTATACATGTCTAATTGAATATAGTTGTATATTTCCTGAATACTGCCGGCATTTACAACAGAATTTACTTTGCACTGTTTATAGCTTACCCGGCACCTCAGTCCGTCAGGCCGTAGCGCGTATGTTCCATTTGGGCACCTATACGTGCACTTGTCCATCAGCTTCTACAAAACAAAAGTGAAAAATAATGGCTATGAATAACACTTGACCGCTGAATTCCGGTGCAATTTTGAATAGAACTTTTATTGGCGCTTATGTTAGTTTTTTTTCGCCTGTGGAGAATTATCAAACTGTGAAGTCATCAGTTATCCAGAAATCAGTCATCAACCCACACTCCTTATAGAACCCAGGGGTTTCAACATGCATGTGTGGTAGTGGAAGCTGGCCGGAATAGGCTCGCAACATATTAGATGAGGCTACACGTCGCCACCTGAAGGAAAGTCTCAACTTTGAGGTAGAAGAGAGATGCACTCGTGCCTGCTTAGGTACATCATGGCCCGCAGGTTGGGAAGTGTGGTATCCTTCCACGTGCAAGACTGCAAATTCAGCACCCAATGACAGCTTTTCACGACGCTTGTCACATAGCACTCCGACCGGATTCCACTCGAACCTAGCGCACTTTTTCAACAGAGGCGATGTCATGCTTCGAAAATAGGTCATCAGTGAGTCAGCTCGAACCTTGCGAATGTCTCGCGGCAAATACATTCAGCAGTCCAACTAGTTATGCCGCATGTGGCTCTTCCTTTTGTATCACTCGGTGTGCGGACGAAAAAAAAAAGAATTTTTCCCCACAGAAGACAAAAGGCTAAACAAGCACAAGATTCTAATCGGTCAAAATTATGTCCAGTTCTTGAAAAAAAAGCGATTCTATCACCGTAAGAAGCCAAGAAATTTTTGTACAGCAAAAGTGGTAAATAGTGCAGGCAACTGCTTCGTCAGACATAACTGCCAACAGGAAAAAAATGCCAGTCATTATAAATCACTTTTAATGAAGTATGCTAGTAGTTAGAAACGTAGTCAGAAAAACTCGTTTATCACAAATAGCTGACTGTAATATTCATGCGTGGACCCTCCATCCACTATACGGGCGAGGCCTTGCTCTCCCGTATTCTATTCGCGAAGGCAAAATTCTGGACATTTTTGCCAATACCGAATGTGAAGAACGAGATTATGGTTTCAGATCAGTTAAGTAGCGAAAATCCATCTAGAAAAAATGCGATCTCGTAATAAGACTTCCTGGACCGCGTAACAAGTGCACATTTACGTTATAGACTTGTAAAAGCACAGCACGGGTCAGCCAGTTGCTTGCCGTGTAATCTGATTGTTCATGCAGCTTGCCGCTCTGATTAATCAGTCACGAGAGCAGTTATTCAGGAGTGCTTGCCCTGTCTTCTTTTTTTCTGTGAGCTCTTTAACCATGAGGTGTTCGCTGCACTGATTGTTCTTGCCGGCTGGAAACGCTTGGTCTAAACGACCGATGACTCCGTTCAGAACTAGTCGAGTGCTCATTTTCTGACGGCCGAGTTATTTCAGTACCAACAGGGCGTTTCTTACCATTCTCTGCCAACGTAGACATTGAGCTAACTGAGCTAGTAAATAAACGTAAGAGGCGACCTATCTGATTTTGTTTAATACTATAGTGATTTTTCGGCCTGTTTATCTTGAAAGAAATACCTAGCATTACAAAATTCCACCACTTGATGAGTACTGATAACGCTGACAAGATACCACATATTAATGGCAGTTCATATTAAAGGACGTTCTAAGGGCTATATTCGTTTTATATCATCAAGAAGACATTCACTTTGGTAACACGGGGCAGGCAATGCTATAGTGTTGTTTTGATGCGCCGCAGCAATAGTTACGAAGGCTTAACACGTCTTACTAACTGGCGTATGTATAACATGTCAGCAGCCGTCACCCTTTGTCCCTACACTGTGTCACCTCCTGCGGCTCGAACGCTGTACTTCAATGCCAATGCACAGCGACGCATACAGGCGCACGGTTGCTTCCAGGCCGTTTACAAGTGGCACTTCGGGATTCCCCGGCTGCTTTCTAAAACTTCACGGATATTAATGCAATATGCATTGCCGGGACACACCCCGAGCGTTCGTCGTACGCCTCTAGCGCCTCCTCAATCGTTACCTGCCCTTCCTGGGTGGGTCTGCAACCAATACCGGCAACTCTCTTCTTTACCCACGGTTTTAATGCAACAGTATGAGAACTTTCATCGGGGGGAAAACTGCGTCGTGAGTCACATAATTCCCAGGACCAGAAGCGACGTCAAGCAAGTGGCAGCTGTGGGTTTTGATGTTGTTCTGTAGCGCCCGTGTCGCCACCTATAGACACGTTCGGGGAATCGTCTAACCAGCAGCTAGATGACCCGCAAAAATGTCTTGCTTTCAGACAGACGTTTATGGGCCCGCAAACGCAACCATGAAAGAATGACACAAAGCTCGGTGTAAAGGCATCAACACCTTCTAATGCTATTGCGTTGACAGCACGTAATGTAATTAGATGGCCGTGTGGATATTTTAAGCCGGCCTTTGTTCGCTCCATCCTCCTTCCCTACTGTGTTCCCCGGACCTAACTTCGTTCTGGTTGGCACGCGTTCGTTTGCTTCATCTGTCTGCAGAATCCCGAGAATGTTTTCCCCCGAGTTCCTTGCCTAGACGAAGTTTTTCGTGGCTGGCCTTCTAAGGGACTGTTTCATCTATGGTGAGACTTGCCGCACGTTTCTTTTTTGCTTGTTTTTTGTTCTCTTTGGTTTTGTACCCTGTGCACTCTCGTCATTTTTTGTCCTCCTCATTTGAGTAAATTTTCAGTTCAAAGCAAGCGCTCACCCATGCGTCCCACGTATCCCACGCAGTATCACATTGCTATGCGGTGTCAGTGCATATAAAAGAGGAAGCTGGTCTCCGGTGTGCTATTATCAATCTGAAAAGCCCTGAGAGTAGATGTGGCGATTCCTGTGAAGTGGTATTCTCTATGGCCTATGCGTGTTTAATGTCCCATAATGACTCAGGCTATTGGGGACGTCGTAGTGAAGGGCTCCGGAAATTTCTACCACATGGAGTTCTTTAACTTGCACTTACATCGCACAGTACACGGGCCTCTAAAATGTCTCCTCCACATAAATTCGACCACCGCGGCCGGGATCGAACCCGCGTCTTTCGGGCCAACAGCCGAACGCCGTAACCACTGAGCCACCGCGGCGGCGTGAAGCGACCTTCATCGGCAGAAGTGAACAAATCATCCTCATTTACGTTTGTCTGTCGCAGGGGTCGTAAAGAAGTGCAGCTCAGGACTTTTAATCTTCATTCAGGCCGTCTCTTGGGGAGACGACTTTCATCGTCTGTGGAGGTTTCAACGTCGATGCAGTCACCGACGGGACGAAGACAGATAGAGGGAGATACCGTTGGCTCATTGACTGTGTTTCAAAGTTGTTCAGTGTCGCTACGGCTAACGAACCTCAGGTACCGTCCACGAGATAGGGAAACTGTATAGACAACGTCTTTGCAGCGAATAAACTGGCTCCTGGTGTGATAATCTACGTTTCATAAATCAGTTATGCAGGCTGAGTTGCAATGAAATGAAGAGGAGAAAGTCTAAACTCAAATGCGGGAATGAACAAAATGCAGCCAACACAGCTGCCATTCATTCCAGTTTTACTTGTTGCTGCTTGTAAGGTAAAGTCAGCAGAAAACGTCGCTTTTCGCATGCCGAAAAATCCAGAATACTTCAAGACGTTTGGCGCAGTGAGGCAGAGTAATGCAAATTCGACTTATAATAACGCAAAGCGCACCGTTTCGAGCACATCGAGCTACTCGCGCAAAACGTCGCCACACACCATTTCTGCGCCAGTAGACGTTAGTGGAACGAACTCCTAATGTCTTTACTTCGCTGTGCTGCTTATAATCCAGCGGTCTGAGCCAGACGTTAGGAGACTCCGCTTGTATCCAGGTTGTTATCCTGCACCCGATTTAAATTTTGCGCGAGTGATAACCAGCTTTACATGTTCTCAGAAAAACGTGGAATTTGCTAAAGAGCTGTTACTCAAGACAGAATAGATTAATCGCAAGAAGGAGCTTTCCTGATAATGTGATGTTTAGTACGAGCATCTCACCCCATGGTGCTTGTAGCGTTCACTGTCGTGACATGTTCCTTTCACAGGGTACTCGTAGACACCTGCAAGTGTAATTTGTTTTATGATATTGTGAACTTCACAGAAATTGAATACAAGTACCAAAGAAAGACGCTAACGCATGGGCAAATCACCTGAAATCCGGCATATACCGTTGGTACATGCCCCCGTGAGTGTGACGATTGGCTCGCCTGATATGGCTCCTGGGTACCACTCCAGCTGCAAAAATGCAAACAGGTACGTATAATGAAAAAATAAAAAAGATGTCGCTGGCATTTAGTCTCTTATTTTCATTGCGTCTCAGAGCTCTAATGAAAAATGGCTGCTCAGCAAACTTATACGCTGTTAAAAGGGTAAACAAAGACTGCTGAGCGAGCCAGAAGACAATGTATCGCAAGAATTCGTCCTGAAATGCACGAGTGCGTTGCAAAATTTAAGATATTCGCGCACATGTAATACCATATTCGAATACATTAATACATTCGCGTTCAAACTCAGATATGCGCATAAGTGCGGTGTTCCACCAGTTCCCTTGCTTGCAGAACTGTGTATCAGTTTTGTTAACTTCTTGGTACATGCGTTGCCATCCGTGATCGTCTGCTCTCATTACCATTTTTTGTGCTGCCACTTTTTGGTCCTTGCATCGCAGCCACCCCCGTTTGAAAGCAACAGATTTTAGTGGAAGACTTGAACAAGCATGGCTCTTCAGGCCAGTTGGTGCATCATCACAAGGCAAGGCAACAGCGGAAAGAGAAAGTACACAAGGAGATAATAACGTCCAGCGTCATCCCGATGTCAGTCTCTCTTCGCGCAACCATTACTTTGCAATTGTTTTTTTTTTTTCTTTTGCGAATGATTGGCTTCATGGTTTTGCCTCCATTATCTATCGATCCTCTATGGCCACACGTACACACATACCATGCGCACGTGCGTTCGTGTGTGTGTGCGGATGCGCGCCCTGCAGAATCGTGAATTGAGCAAGAAACATGGCTATTCAGGTCGCCACCATAGTCTCAACGGCACATTAGCCTAGAGGGTCGATACAATCTGTGGCATGTCTGCGCCCAGGAAAGTGAATCACAATCTGTCAATACATTAGAACTCATGAAGTCTTAGTCGTCGAATGGCCGCTTCTTTTTGACGTACAAACAACCATGCACGCAACAAGAGTATGTCCACCATGTCATGCCAGTACACTAAAGACCAGACCTTTCGTTGGTATTTGTGCCGAACTGTTTGACAAAGAGGAACTTAGGAATGAGACGAGGCAAGGCATGTTGGAAAGTTTTGTGTTAGTTCATCCACTGTAGTCTTAGAAAAGGACAAGGCATCAAATGTTGTCATGACAACAAGACACGGCTGGCCCCGTCTAGCTAATCTGGATGATGCCCACATCACGTCAGATTTGACAGATTGCTTTCACAATGAATCTGAACTCTCTTTCGTTGGTGGTGACATTATCAAGCCCAACGCAGTGGCTTACAGCTGCACTTCGACTCGAATCACCTGCACAGCACGTTCACATAAAACGTTTCTAGACCATCCGGCAGAGATCAAAACAGCCAGTGACATATACCTAGAGCCCTTCGTTCTCGGGTTTTATTTTTTCCAGAATCCGGGAAGAGGGGGTGGGGGGGTAAATATCGGGTGATATTTTTTTAGTTCAAGTTCGGGTACCAGTTGGTTTATTTCTCACATATGTTCATAAGTCGGGTTTTCTCTGGTACTTTTTTTCAGCACAACACAATTTACTATAAGCGCTCGCTTTTGTACGGGGCACAAATTCCCTCTTTTCTTTGTTCATTATTTTCCATAAATGTATATGACAAGTTGGCGCAGAAAAAAAAAACTTCACCAAGACAGATTTTTTTTTCATCTAGTACAGTTATTTCGTTCCGTAAACTGTCGATACCCTACACACCGTTTCGCGTGCATGTAAAATCGGTCTGCCTTGTGCCTTGCGAAAACAATAATTAAGCATAAAAGAGACTATAACAACATAACAGAGAGCTCAAGGCGCAATCCACGTCGTCAGCGTGGTTAGCGTTTGATACATGGTGCCGAATAAATTCCTGGTCCGTACTCGTGTTTTGGCTTCTCGCTTCTAAAGGTTACTTTTCTAACATACTATGCGGCAATTAAGTGAGCGGCAGGAGCGACAGACCGCAGCCGGGAAGCACACAGAAACCATGTTACACCAGCATTTGCCGCAACGGCGCTGTCGTCGAGAGCACCGCGGCAGTACAAGGCCCTTGTCGTCGTCTCATGACTGTGTATCGTAACAATATCCTCAAATTGAGCCACGCCATGAATAACAAGCGTTAAAGGATGTTTAAAATCACAAGTTGAACGAGCACTCCTCGCGAATAAGCACATATATCTGCTAATTTTCATGCGGTGTCTTCAGCTTTGTTCAGCGAAACGTGCGTTCTCTATGCCCCTTCATATTCAGGGTATTTCATCTAAGACTTTACAAAATTTTCAAAAATACGGTTTTTGAGTTAGAAGAACGCTTTTTACGGCATAGCATTGTCGGCGGCGTAGTACGCCAGAATGCACCTAAAACGCGCCAACTAGCAAGACGGTTAACAAATATTGAATAATAAACTTTTTAACCATTACTTTTAGGCTCCTTAATTATTGAGAGGCGTGTAGCCCACCGTGAGTAATATCTAGATCAGTTTTTATAATTTCTAAAACATGAAAAGCCAAAATGTGCTGTGCCACAGCGGCGAGGGTAATCACATTTTCGAAGTTATGAAATCTTATATTATTGATATTACTGATATGTTGCCAAGCGTCATGTTCTTGCAAGACACATGAGGCTTACTAACGCAGGTGAGGATAACTACAACTGTTCTGGTCTTATGCGGGGTTTCTGAAGGCTCGCAGCGTTTACACTGCTCATGTAAGAAATCAATAAACACATATTGCGTCTCATGTTTGTCCAACTGCGTTTTAAATAATGTTTTCGGATGAAGCTACAATGCCAAGTTCGACTATATTTGTCATTAATAATTGCAAGCATAAATAGTATGTTTAACTTCAGTACTCACAGCGCACACTCGTTCGTCTTTGATATCCTTGTTTTGACGTTTGTAACAGTAGTGTTCGCAACCAGCCGCCACTTTTATCTGAAATTTTGAGTCCGAAAAAAAAACAGTCATGCTTACTATGTGGGTTTCTCAGTAGGCACAGGCCACTACCCACCGCGGGTTCGAGCTTCGCGCGAGCCAAGGGCACCGATCAGCCGTCACCACACGCACCCTGGGGCACCGCTGCGGCGGCGTTCAACCTCTGCAGAGAGGAGAGCGGCTCGCCGCAAGAAACAGGCCTCCAAGTTCACAAAGGAGACGTTTATTGACGCCGTCCTCCAGCGGTACATACACACACTCAACAGTCACCCCGTCCCGGGGCGCGCTCAGAGCAAGGCTCCGGTGCGCGCTCGGGGCAACAAGAGAAATGCGCGCCGCTAGCACGCCGCTGCAGGAGATTGTCCCCGCGGCAGTGCTGTGATCTCTCTCGTGTCGGCCGATGGGCCGTTTGCGAGAGAGAGTGGGCAGTCAACGCAAGGTGCGCCTGTCAGAGGTCGTTGGACCCCTGGACAGGCTCGAGCCGCGGCGGATCGAGGACCCACGCTGGCGAGCTCGAGTATGAACTGGTCCGAACACAGAGGCCGGCCCGGACGAACAGTAACGTACGCACCCTACGCTGTCTCGGAGGGGTCTCTCTCACTCTGGGCCCCGATCGGACGGTCGCGCGCCGCGCGACCACCCCAAACGGGTTCCGAATTCCCGCCAAAAGTCACCAATGGCAAAGGCCCTTGGGAAGCCGGGGGCGGAGCTGCGGCCGAATGACAGCGATTAGCCACCAGCCGTCTCTCCGCCGCCCGAGGCGGGAGAAAGGGAAAGAGAGCGACGCCGGATGCCGCGCAGACGCCACGGCGGGAATCTATCAGGCTTCCCACAACTAACAGAGAACGCAAATATTCGGCACAACTAAAACAAGATCATCTACAAGCCCGTGAAAGCAGAATGCGAGTCTAATTTAACAGCAGTATGAACGTAAGGGCTAACCAGCCGTGCTTTCTGTACACATGACGCATACTGCAGTAAGAGAACGCTTGTTGAGTTTGCACGGTGGTTACTAAGTTGGTTTGGATTGATTTCAAAGCGAGCCAGGCTATGAAAGACTCTGTAGTGGAGGGCTACGAATAATTTCGACATCCTGGAATTCTTTAACGTACACTGACATCGACTGCGGCGGCTGCGTTTTTATGGAGACAAAACGCTTAGGCGCCCGTGTGCTGTGCGATGTCAGTGCACGTTAAAGATCCCCAGGTGGTCAAAATTATTCCGGAGCCCTCCACTACGGCAACTCTTTCTTCTTTCACTTCCTCCTTTATCCCATCCCTTACGACATGGTTCAGGTGTCCGAGTATATATGAGACAGATACTGCGCCATTTACTTTTCCCAAAAACCCATTATTATTATTATTATTACACTCACATCGCACAGTAGACGGGGCTCCATCAGTTCTCCTCCATCGAAATGCTACCGCTGCGGCCGGGATCGAACCCGCGTCTGCTACTGCATTCTTTTCACTACTACCGCGTGCATATTACGAGCGTATATATCGTAGCCTTCATTCTGCCTTTACCTTATCCTGCACTCGATGCCTGCGCTAGCAGGTTCAGTCTCATCATCATCATCATCAGCCCTACTACACCCACTGCAGGGCAAAGGCCTCTCCCATGTCTCTCCAATTAACCCTATCCTTTGCCAGCTGCATCCACCCTTTGCCTGCAAACTTCTTAATCTCATCCGCCCATCTAACCTTCTGCCGCCCCCTGCTACGCTTACTTTCTCTTGGAACCCACTCCGTTACCCTTAAAGACCAGCGGTTATCTTGCCTTCGCATTACATGCCCTGCCCAAGCCCATTTCTTTCTCTTGATTTCGACTAGGATGTCATTAACCCGTGTTTGTTCCCTCACCCACTCTGCCCGCTTCCGATCTCTTAACGTTACACCTATCATTTTTCTTTGCATGGCTCGCTGCGTTGTCCTTAACTTAAGCTGAACTCTTTTCGTTAGCCTCCACGTTTCTGCCCCGTAGGTGAGTACCGGTAAGATTATGCTGTTGTACACTTTCCTCTTGAGGGAAATTGGTAAACTGCCACTCATGATCTGCGAGAATTTGCCATATGCGCTCCACCCCATTCTTATCCTTCTAGTTATCTCCCTCTCATGATCCGGATCAGCTGTCACTACCTGCCCTAAGTAGACGTATTCCGGCACAATTTCTAGGCTCTCGCTGCCAATTGTGAACTGTTGTTCCCTTGCTAGGCTGTTGAACATTACCTTGGTTTTCTGCATGTTAATTTTTAGACCCATCGATCTGCTCTGCCTGTCTAACTCGTTGATCATGATTTGCAGTTCACCTCCTGAGTGACTCAGCAAGGCAATGTCATCAGCAAATCTCAGATTATTTAGGTATTCTCCATTTATTCTTATTCCCAACTGTTCCAGATTCAGGCCTCGAAATACCTCCTGCAAACATGCGGTGAACAGCATTGGCGAGATCGTGTCTCCTTGCCTGACGCCCTTCCTTATTGGAATTTTATTGCTGACTTTATGGAGGACTATAGTAGCTGTGCAGTTGCTATATATATCTTCCAGTATTTTGACATAAGGCTCTTCTATCCCCTGATTACGCAATGCCTGTATGACTGCTGAGGTTTCCACTGAGTCGAATGCTTTCTCGTAATCAATGAAAGCTATATATAGAGGTTGGTTATATTCTGCGCATTTCTCTATCACCTGATTGGTGGTGTGAATATGATCTATTGTAGAATATCCTTTACGAAAGCCTGCCTGATCATTTGGTTGATTAAAGTCTAACGTTGCCCTGACTCTATTAGCGATTACCTTAGTAAATACTTTGTAGGCAACGGATAGTAAGCTGATCGGCCTGTAATTTTTCAAGTCCTTGGCGTCTCCCTTCTTATGAATTAAGATAATGTTTGCATTCTTCCAAGCTTCTGGTACAGTCGAGGTCATAAGGCATTGCGTATACAGGGTGGCTAGTTTTTCTAGCACGATGTCCCCTCCATCCTTCAACAGATCTGCTGTTACCTGATCCTCCCCAGCTGCTTTTCCCCTTTTTATTGCTTCTAAGGCTTTCTTTACTTCATCTTTCGTTACTGGCGGGATGACGCATTGCTGTGCACTGCTGTCTTTCTCATTAGCGTTCTGATTACATTGGCTACTGTACAGGTCTGTGTAGAACTCTTCGGCTACGTTAACTATCTTATCCATATTGCTAATGACATTGCCCTGCTTGTCTCTTAATGCATACATCTAATTGCCTAAATGGTAAATTTCTGAACGTTCCCTCAAAAGCAAAGGATACACAAGCCCTGCACTGCCCTCCAAGAATGCTCTTGATTTCGATTCTCTGTTAGGGTATCAAGGACACAGGTTAAACTCGCGTGCGGCTCATTTCACGGGGAAGTATGACTGATAAATCATGAATACACGCCGACCTGTAGAATCTACCATTCTTTCCCACTTAAATTTTTTTCTACTGTTCTTTGCAAACCAATATAAATTTTCAGAGTATTGATGATCAAGAACGCAGCCAAATTGTGTTTAACTCGATTCTGTAGGTTCCTTCCCGATATAACGTGACACGGCCCGGAAACTTTCTTCAGATATATCTCCAAAGCTCACTAGACTCGTCTCAAGTGTGTTGCTACCGCGGAACGGAAGGACAACTGTGGGCTAGCGCTCAGTTAATTTCTCTACTCAGTGCGTTTTTACTTCAAGCATATGGCCAAGCTTGACCTTCAGGCAGCTTACTACGCTGCAAGACCACCGGTACTTTGCCTGTTCGGTAACTCCTTGCTTTCAGTATGACTATGCGACTGAGCTTTTTTCTAAAAAAACAGTCTGTCGGTCACTTTACAAGGAAGGACTCAATTAGGACATCTCTGCGGTTCTGCTGTCCGAAGCATTCCTACTCATTAAACATGGACAGCGCTATGGAATTTTCCTTCGGGACCATCCCTCTCTCCAGCGGACCGACACGACTGGTCGCTAGCGCGTCATGCTGCGTATGGCGCCACAGTGCCCTCGTTGGATACCCGGCACCCGTAGATGTACTCACGGAATCAGTCCTCTCGGTATCGCCACGTGTTATTTACCCGGTGCTGCACACTCTGGTTGGCCTCAGAATTACAGAAGGTGCGCTCAAGATGCGCCTCACCAGAGACTCGGACAGGCGTCTTTATTAAACACGTTCATATAAACTCCTTTGTCGGTCTATATACCAGGGGAATCTCTCGAATTTAATGAAAGGCGTACAAGCTGTGGTGTTTCAGTAAACAAGTGAAATCATAACAACCGGGTGCAAGCGACTTGTGTAGGTTTGACAAAATTCAACCGCACTGCCCGCTACACGTATGCATTCTGGTCGCAAATTTCTCCTATGTAAATGCCACCGCGGGATAAGTAGTCGTTGAGCGTGGTATTGGTATAAGTCACGCAGCTTTAAAGCTCACCATTTCAAGTACCTCTCGCACATAAATTTAGTTTGGTTTCGTTATGAGATGTTAAACTGCGTTCCATGCAAAATGTGTACAATCTCACAGTACCATCATTAAAACGACTTGCCCACTCCTGAGCACAAAAACAACGATCGCAGCAACTTACCCCATTGGCAACTTCCAGGTCTGGAGCAACGCAGGGAGGCCGGGGATAAATCTTGAGGCTCCCTGAAAAGAGATGATCACAAAGCGTGTAACGTTAATTTCGCTAACTATAGAACGCAGATCTCGAATGGGCATATCATTTGGCTAGGGCATCTGCTATCTTACTGTTGCTTTTCATCATTGTCGAGCTTTTTCTAATTTTAAATTGCTGTTCCGCATAAATAGTTCCGTGAATGGAGCAGCTCGTTAACTGACACCTCTTCAAATTCGTATTACGCTTTATTCTTTATTAGACACAGTATACATACTGACAAAGTTTACCGAATCCTGCGATACTTGCCATTACGTTACCCGTATACCCAGTGATGTTTTGGCATCCTTTAACGCTTGTTGCGAACGCTAAGTGGCGGTAACTTGGAGCTTTTTCTTTTTCTATGACCATTGGTGCCGCGATACGCTAGTTATAAATACGTTATACAGTGACCAGATAATTAAATAGTTATTAAGAATAAATAAAGCATAGATATCGTTGTATTTTTTGTATTTTACTGGGCTAGTTGCGTTCCCGGAATGAACGCAAAGGATTATTAGAAAACCCATCCCTTAACCCTATTCCCGGCTTCAAAATTCTCCCCTAATCTATTGCATCATCGCTGCTCACTGTGTGGAAGTCACTAATTCTACTAATCTATTCATGCTGCAACATCACTGATTCTACAGCATCATCGCAAGACCAACGTTACTTCGACTCTACTCTGCTTCGTAATGCGTTCTCACACCAAATGCGAGCTGCAATGCAAGCAAAATAAATTTGGAGGAGGCATTCTATGTGCACGCCATGCGATGTGTCAAGGCGCGCGTTGTGCGCATACCGGCATATATGGGTCGTTTTCAAGCTCACTGTCAACCTTTACAAGTTGAGGAGAAAACATCGACCGTCTGATGCGTTGAACTCGTTCAAAGGCGACTCAAACCGGCTCCAAGGCGCTAGTGCATACCAGGAACCATGGCAGTTTACGCTTGCCCTCCGGGGTAGTCTCTTTTTCTACAGGGCAGGTAGTGACCGCTGATCCGGATCATGAGATCTTTTTCTTTGCTATCGATCTGTGTTTGTCGAGTGGGAATGTCGATTCATAATTGTATAATGCTGGTTTACTTTATTTTGTAGTTTCATTATTGTATACTTGTTAATACGTTGACCAATTGCCTTTGTTTTATAAGCCCTGCTGTCAAGCCGCTGCCAAGCGAAAGGGGGCTGCGGCTTTGTCAAGCTGTATCTTAGAGCTTTTTCTGCGCCTCCGCTGTCTGTACCTTTTCAAGGCAGAAATAAATTTGATTTGAAATTTGATTTGAAATTTGATTTGAAAAAACTAGAAGAATAAGAATGGGGTGGAGCGCATGCAGCAGGTTCTCACAGATCACGAATGGCAGTTTACCAATATCCCTCAAAGAGACAAGTATACAACAGCTGTATCTTACCGGTACTCACCTATGTGACAGAAACGTGAAGGCTAACGAAAAGAGTTCAGCTTAAGTTAAAAACAGCGCAGCAAGCCATGGAAATAAAAATGATAGGTGTAACGTTAAGAGACCGGAAGCGGGCAGAGTGGGTGAGGGAACAAACACGGGTTAACGACATCCTAGTGGAAATCAAGAGGAAGACATGGGCGTGAGCAGGACATGTATTGGACAGGGCAAGTACTGCGAAGGCAAGATAACCGCTGGTCCTTAAGGGTAACGAAGTGGATTCCAAGAAAAGGCAAGCATAGCAGGGGGGCGTAGTTAGATGGGAGGATGAGATTAAGAAGTTTGCAGGCAAAGGGTGGATGCAGCTGGCAAAGGATAGGGTTAATTGGAGAGACATGGGAGAGGCCTTTGCCCTGCAGTGGGTGTAGTCAGGCTGATGATGCTGATGACGATGATGATGATTATGACCATCATGAAGAAACGCAGTATGTGCAGGCTTTGAGACGATGCAGAACAACTGGTGATGCCGCAGCGCAAATGAACTAGCGAATTAACGACGCCAGCATCTAAGCTGACCGCTTTAACACAGGCAAGCAGTGGAAGAAAATTGGAACCGAAAGTACTTAGCAGATGGTTCTCCAATGATTCTTCGCGCTTCGTCGTAAACGCACCTCACCCATTAAAGTGACGCTGAGGGCAACTTCATGCTAATTTCATTCTTAGGAAAAACTGCGTCTGTGGATCTGCCATGAGTAATGTTTATCCGACGTTCATCTGGCAGCAAAATTCGCATACGTTGCTGAGGAAATTTTATTTTCAAATATTCCTCCCACTCGGCTAAAACTCGAAACGCCAAGGCCAAAAAAAATTATAACGATTAGCCCAGCTAATCCAAGATATACAAAAGCGAAAAGCGAAATTGAGGTCTCCACTGACCCACGGAGCCGGTTTTGCGCCTTTCAATTCGTGCAAATAAACGGAGTTTGCAAAGTTGTCAACGTCAATCAACTCTGAACGCCGTCGGCTCACTTGTTTTGTTTGGTTTTTGATGCTTTTGCCGCCGTTTAGCAAGGCGTGCCTCTCGTGATTCTGGCGTTCCATCCGCTTGTCTAGCCTTGCACTTTTCATATCTTCGCTGCTTTTCAGCCAAGTCCCACGCTATCACTTCTGGGTCTTGTTCTCCTCCTTCCATGGCGAAAGGACAGACGACGGAGGCAGCGCGCGGCGGGGACGACGGCTGCGGCAGCTGCGACCACCTGCGCTCCGCTTGACGTCACTCGGATTCGCGCATGCGCAGCTGTGGCAAATCTGTAGTGTGGCTCACGCGAAGCCCGGTGTTGACGAGCCTAGTGAAGCTTTTCGCTTCAGAAAAAATACCTACCTATATACGTTCAGCAATCAATAATGAACCAGAACCAACTAGCCTAACAGCAAGTCGTCTTAGAATAACTTCAGGAATCCGCACACAGATAACTTTCTTCGCTCAGCGCAATTTGCTTGCTGAAACTGCCGGTGGTGGTGACAACTGCATTTCTATCTTTGACCTTTTAATAGCTTGCAAAATCTCCGTTGTAGGCGACAGTTACCGCTTCGTCATTACAACGCGGTAACCTGTCGATGCAGGCCCACTTCAGTTCTGTCCTCTGTGTCCCTTTGGTGGGCAACTAAGGAGGTTTTAGAACTGGATGAGCCTAAATGGGCGCAACGTGTGCAACTTGTAGGTAAAGAATGCGAAGTGTTTTTGTGCTAGCATTTGAAATGGTGAGGTATTCGCCGAATGAAGTCGCGTAGACATTCAGGCTTCTCCGCAGTGCACAGGAGCAGGCAGAGGCCGCAACGATGACGTCATACATGTCAGCGCTACATTTACAGCGAAGGAACAGTTGGTTGAAAGAATAAAACCAATGCCACTGAAGGTAAAGCCCACAGAGACTTGCTTGGCAGCGTCGGACGATGCACGGTAGCACGTGCGCGAAAGTAGCGGGCATTTGAAATTTTCGCAATAATGACGTCATCACTAGCTTCATACATTCGAAGTCTTGAACCTCCTAGAATTCTCACAAAAACATCTCAGCTTCCCTTGAAGGCGAAGAATTAGCCACGCCACATTACGGTGGACCGGTGTATGGGGTTTTACGTCCAAATGCGACACATTGGCTATAAAGGGACGCCGTAGTGGGGGCTCAAGATTAGTTACGATCACCATATGAGGCAAAAGAAGCGATAACTCATTGTTTTTTTTCCTGATTCAGTTTACGCCTATAATTGCTTCCTTCTTTAGCTTATGTTACAGTGTTACCTCACACTCTTGTAATGAAGAACCAGTAGTTAGATGAGAACGAACTGCCATTAGGCTTCAGGCGTACGCTGGCAACCACCTTTAATTCATAACCTAACATCCTCGCGCGATAGCCGGTAATAGTACAGTTTTGGATCGGTCCCCAGAGTATTTTCAAGCTTTTCAGAAGACAGAAGAGAGATACAAAATGGGCCCAAGCCTAAGTGGCCAAATGAACAACCAAGTGCCGTAAGGACGAACCGCTCATCTGTGGTCGCCACAGGCACCCATGGCAAAGAGAAGGCAGGTAGATCATTTCTGGATGCACAGGAAGTGAACAAAAGAGGGGAAGCACTCAGGGTGCTTGCCAACGTTTCGACAAGAGGACTTTTCTTCGTCTGGACAAAGCGCTCATCACTTGCGGGGTTAAAAAAAAACCTTCCCTCCGAGGAGGAAGCCTTCCTCCTCGATGTGAAGGCCTTATTTAAACTTGCTCCTCGGAATGAAGGCCCTATTTAAGCCCCGCCAATGATGAATGGTTTGCCCAGGTGAAGACAAGTCCTCTTGTTGAAACTTTGGCAAGCACCCTGAGGCTTTCTCCTCCCTTGTTCACAAGTATACCCATGCTTATTCTATCACAGAGAAGAAGGATAACAGAATTCGCGGTGTCGTTGTCCTCTGTTCTGTTATACAGGACTCGGAGCAGCTCTACAGAGCGTGGTAACTGGTAGTTCGTTGATAATGCTACGTTGCTTGAAAAAGCAGTTATGAAACACAGCTTACGTGCAAGTTGCGGATCCCTCAGGTCTACTTCCATGGTCGCGTTGAAATCGTATGTGTAGCACTTTGCTCCAATGCCGCAAATTCCGACTGTAACGTCTGCCGTGTTGTCATCTGGCGTCCTACTGGTGTTATACTGCAATTAAAACGAATAATGCGACATGCGAAAAGATTCAGGGCGAACCACCGGTTCCGAATCGAGAGGCGCACGCAGACAAAGGAGGACTCTGCAGACAAGCGACATCACTGAAGATGATCGCGATGTTGCTTGAATTTCTTTAAAAGTTTAGTATCGAGGGCTAATCTGCCACTCTGGGCGTTTAATATGAAGCTATTTGCAGAGATGCATTTTTATCATACCACGCAGTATTGATGACCCGAGACTCCGTTGCCGTCCAAGCATTCACAGCTAGTATAAGCATTCTGAAAAAAACCAAACAAGAGTACTCATCTTAATTGCTAGCAGAACTCAAGAGCAAGCAACAATGCGGCAAACCGTGTTTCTCCTGTATTACTGCATGTTAATATTCAGTGTCAAGACTGCTTGCTGCGCGTAACGAAGCCCGCAAACGGGCTAAACTCTCCTTTTGATAATATTCGCGTCTTAAGTCATGCACGGCAATGCAAAGGGCTTGACTTTTTACTGAATCAGCTTTCTGTTCCTACTGCACCTCTTGTTTTAAATACAGTTAGTCGCTCATGACGTGTAATTCAACAATATATTTGACTTTAAAGGGGCCCTGAAACGGTTTCAAAGGACATATTTTAGGGCAGCAGATCTGCAAAGTTAGTCTCTGTGGGTATTCGAGTCAAATTTGAAAGCTCTGCGTGGACCCTATAATTTATAAATGTATTTTTTAATCGCTGCTCGTAGTAGCTCGCAACTGATTAGGGCGACACACCTCACCCCACACCCCCTGCCCTGATGAAGTCAGTGGGCAGACGGGACGAGCTAAGAAGGCTGGCTCTTCTGCCCACTGACATCATCGGGGTAGGGGACAGGCTGTGAGATGTGTCGCCCTAATCAGTTGTGAGCTACTGTGAGCAGCGATTTTTTTTTAATTATTTCTAAATGTTAGGGTCCGCGCAGAGCTGTCAAATTTGACTTGAATACCCACAAAGACCACCTTTACAGATCTGCTGCCCGAAAATATGCCCATGTAAATCCTTTCAGGGTCCCTTTAGGTTGGTTGACGATGTCTGGGCAAAAACCAAGACACACACTTGGCTGCGTACAATTCCGGATGTTATCCTTCATTCCTTGATCGCAAAAGTTAATAACCTAGCGAGTCGCGCAGAAAGATAGATCATAACTTCGAGCAACAGCATGTTTACTAAGCTTACTTAAGTATCGCAGTTTTAGTGAGCAGCCAACGAAAGACTCATGCTCAGATTAAGAAAGCATTACAGCCCCAGCACACTCTGAATTAAGAAAATTGTCTTACCACTGTCGGCGTGCAATTGCTCCCATGACGCCAGGGTATGTAGACGGTATCAGAATATCCGAAGAAATGCTCCGGAATGCACGTGTTGTTGTCCTGCGAGCGGTACCCAATGAGTGTTGGTCCTTGAATCTCAACATTAAACGTTCCTTGCATTCACAACGCTAAATTTGTTTCCAGCTGCACATTATATGTGGCAGAAATTGTGCCATTATACAGTACGAGAAATGTCTTCTTCGCAAGAAGGCACGCGACGTCATATGACTTCAGGCTTAACATACCGTACAGCACACTATTGCTTTATTACAGCACATTTATTGCTTCACTGATTAGTCGCGTCAGAAAAAGGGAGTAGCCTCGTCGAAATCACACAAGACACATGATTTGCAGAGTATTTAGTTCCACCTTATTTTGACGGTGGCTGAGTGGTTATGGCTTTCGGCTGCTGGCCCGAAAGACGCGGGTTCGATCCCGGCCGCGGCGGTCGAATTTCGATGGAGGCGAAATTCTAGAGGCCCGTGTACTGTGCGATGTCAGTGCACGTTAAAGAACCCGAGGTAGTCGAAATTTCCGGAGCCCTTCACTACGGCATCCCTCATAGCCTGAGTCTCTTTGGCACGTTAAACCCCCATAAACCATAAACCTTATTTGGCTATTTAGACAAGTGGAAGTATCAGTGCTACGTTAGGACTGATGCTTTGGCGAGTTGGTATGCCATTTTCAAGAAGAACAGCACGAATTTTTTTAAGAACTGAAGGAAGGAAAACACGGACAGGCACTGACTTGCAACTAAAGGTTTATTGCTTGGAACGTGAAAATAAATTGATCAGGCTCCAAACAACAATAAAAACATAGAGATGATACGCACCTGTCCATGCACATGAAAAAAAGAGCCAAAATGATACACCTTTAGATAACCTTTAGTTGGAAGTCGGCGCCTGTCCGGGTGTGTCTTCCTTCAGTTCTTGTATACTTCGCGCTGTTCATGAAAGCAGTGCTACGTGTCATGTAATTGCTTTTCGTGCAAATTACGCGTTATTTTTTACACAACTGCAGCAGTAAATGACAGCCTGGTATCCATCCGCCAAATATACACTCTTCATAGTCTAGGCTCTTCAAATAATGTGGCTTCCGGTGTCTGCACATAGTGTGCAATCTAATGCTCAATTTCGGCTGAGAAAAATTTTTTTTTTGCTTAATTGTCTGCCCGAGGCCTACAGTATGCAAGAACCAAGTTTACAATGTGCGCATAAAACTGTGCTCGCCCTGATTAGTAGGATCCAGGTAGTCGGAGCCAAAAAAAAAATTCCACGTTAGTACGTCTGAAAAAGTCGTCAATGTGTTCGGTATCTTCACAGTGAATACGTCAGGAGGCCAGGTTCGGCGTAGCCATTGACGATTACATGACGAGGTATCGCACAGCAGAGCACGAGAATCGCAGCGAAAGTGTCGCAAAACTCCGTGATATAGAATCACGCTTAGAGTTTCACACCATGTTTAGCGATAATGAAAAAAACCTATATTATGTGAATCAATAGATGTTCTGCAAAGCGGAAAACTAAAGACTTTAAGCATGTATATCCCGCGGACTGTGTACAAAAAATTACGGTATCCCCTTCTCAGAAATCATCTCAGATTCTCCGCTAGTCTAACAATGTTTAAGTACGACTACAGTCAATGAAAGGTCAAAAATCGGCCTCGTTGTCTTTGTAGCTCGCTTCGCGCATACGGTGTGGCAGCAATCCTTTAGTAGTTCACGAAGGCGTTGACTTTTCCAGCTGGGGAAGCTTTCCACTCGTCTCTCTCCTCTGACAATTTTTGTCTTTCGTCGTAGTTCATACTCTAGCAACGTACAATCGTCAGGTTCGTTTCATTTTGAAGCGCCAGCAGAGATTGATCAAAGCAGTCAAAAATTTGTAAAGCGCAAAATTCATTTCTCACACGTGTACCTCACGAGGTGTTCACATGATGAATCCGTTCAATGCTCCCTCTTGTCAGCAGTTAATTTATTTAGTTCATCAAAGTTTAGGTGCCAAATCAACACTGTGTGCTATTAGAGTGCCATAGTGAATCTACTGCTCAGGATTAAGTCGCGGAGTAATTTCACTGCACGGTTGCTTTTTTTTCATTTCGCCTCTATTGCCTGTACTGAATATGAGAAACTCGAGCTCATTAGTTTAACGCCGTAGTCACTAACACGACGCAAAGGGCACTCGAGCAGTTCGCTAATTTTGTAACGCCCCAAAGCCTGCATTTCCAACTTTTCAACACTCGCACAGTACCATTCTGTTCAAACGTGCTCTGCTCCATGACAAGCCACTGAGAATTACTTTCAGTCTTTCCTGTTATTTGGGAGTGTCACACGGACGAATTAGAGATATTTCCTTCAACGTAGCTGTTTTCCCAATATGCACAGCAAGAACTTTACGCCTCAAACTTTGGGCGACAATCTAAGAACTGAAGATGGAAATTGAATTTAATGCGTGAACCTAATCGTAGGTTGCTTCAGAAAGCCCGGTTGCTGCTTCCTTAGCACACAGGCGAGAACTTAGTGCCATTTTGCAGCAAGCAGTTGGGGTACACAGTGGCAAGTGGATTAAAAAGAGAGTCTAATTGCGTTCATACACAAGTAAATTACAAGCTGCAGGTGCTGTTTAATCCCCACGAGAACACTGTGTATTTTACTCTTGAGATGACCGATCGACTTCTAACTTGCTCTTTGTGTGCCGTGCTAGAAGTAAGGAACCCAAATACTCCTGGTGGGCCATGTACAGCCAAGGCTTCTAAACATTCCGTGTGTCTGGTTGCGTGCATTAGCTCCGGGCGAGATAAGACCAAAAGAGCGGTTGAGAGTAAGGCTCAAGAAAAGCGCAGAAAGTGACCTCCCTGCATCTAGCCAATTTAAAGGCACCCTATTGTTTTCTGAGGTTATGCCGGAGATAAAATTTGAGAAAAAAAACGACTAACAAAAAAAAACACGTGCCTTTTGGATGCAATACAAAGAACTCGTTAACATCGGCCGTCACGCCAGTTACCAAATGTCAGCTACGTGTAGATGCAATCTAAAAAAACCTTATTAGCATGACTTGTAGACATCGTTCTACTAATAAGCAGACTTGTAAAGGAAGACTGCTTGCTAGTACTCGATTATAATCTCTTCATCGTGAAAGTCTGCAGTAAATCTGTCAGTCCCTGCTCGGTTTCTTTGATTAACTACCTGTTAAAACAAGACTAACCCGTACTGTACTTGTAGGGCAGTGACATAGGCATTAATAACATCAAAACTAAAAAGCACAGCGGTTTGATCTCCGACCAAATAAAACAAAATCCGTATAAAAAACACTATTAAAGTTTTCTTCCAAGAATTCGTTGCTATGGAGGGCGTTGTTTATGCGAATAACACACGGTCGTGGCTTTCATTCCAGGAATGGATGGGAGCCTTGTCAGCAAGCAAGGAGAGAAGTGATTATTTGTATGGCGCGTCTTGCCGTCTACGCCATTGTTCCCCTCAGTGCCCTGTGTGGGTCCCCAACTGTTTTCCGCTCCTCGGAAAACACAATAAATATGCACAATAAAACAATAAACACAATAATACACAAATAAGCACAATAAAACACAATAAAAACAATAAATATACGAGGTAAGCAACCATCGCAGGTCATATACGTATATCTCCATTTATAACACGAATTTTATTAGTTTTTTTTTCTTCAAAACGTCAAAACTAACGCTGCACAAAACTCTCCTTCGTTAAAAGCTGGACATGCCAATGCTGTGAGGAATCCAAGTCATGAATGACTTAATAACCGAACTGGTTTTGGTGCGCAATTATAGCATCGCCAAGACACTATCGTTAATCTGCACTTTTTAAGAAAGCAACCAGACGTCTCTGGTCTTTAATAACCGAGGAAAATGAGCCGTTAATTTCTTATCCTTAAAAATCAACCACTCTCGTCAGCCGCACTGCTCTTGTGGCACTCGTCTCGACATCTCCTTCCCTTGTGCGAAAATAATAAACTTCTTTCTTCATGATAACGTTCTTTCCTGAAAAGCTCTGGAGTCTGTTAAGTCGATAGTTACTGCCTTAATCTACCAAACACCACTGCTTGTTCTGAATTTTATCAGATATTTTTTAATGCCTTCACTTCGGGAACAGCATAAACTCGACCAGGCGAAATAGTGAATGAGACATATTGTACGCGGAAGCATTTTTTTTTTACCTTGTTTTGATTTGCATATATTTAGTATTTGCTGTGCTCTTTATTACCACTATCAAAATACTCTTCTGTACACTGGCATTTTCTGGCTTTTGTTGAGGCTAATACGGGCTAACACATCTAAAGACACTACTTCTGTGAGGGTAACAGAGTGGATTCCAAAAGAAGGCAAGCATAACAAGGGGAGGCGAAATATACGTGGGCGGATGAGATTAACAAGTTTGCCGGGATACGGTGGTCACAGCTGGCGCAGGAAATGGTTAATTGGAGAAACATGGGAGAGGCCTTTGCACTGCAGTGGGCGTAGTCAGGCTGAGGATGACAAGGATGAGAGGTCTGAGGTCTTCATTGTCGCACGTTTCATTCTGAGCATTTTACGCTGGTACAGAGCAGAAGAAGTTCTTCTGTGTGAAGGTGTCCACGTCCTCCGATCTCAAAGCGTATTCGTTACACGTTCCAAGCCTTTCTAAGTGGAAATTAGAGCCAACCGCAAACTTTCTAAGCCTACAACTAAATCCGGGTTTTATGCACAGAAAAGTAAAGCTGCAAATCGTTCGTGATGCTGAAAAATATGAATGACTCGTCGCGTTGGCTGAGTTGCGATTGCATTCTGCGTCTCGATTGACGTGTGTGAATGCGGTCCGTGCTGTGACAGCCGAAACTTTGGCGGAGACGAAATACAATGGCGCCTGCGTGCTGTGTGATTGCTTTGAGCGTTAAAAACCCCTAAACGAAACTAACCAGCAGCCGCCCCCAACTTTCATAGTTGAGGGTGTTGCTTTGGAACTTTAAATTCGACAAACCACATGCATTTCGAATCAGTGACGCGTTCGTGTGGTGGTGGTAACGCTTTGTTCGCGATAATAATAACGGGTGAACGGGTGTATTTCACAGAAGAAGCTAAGCTTGCTACTTGAGGGGCATACTACGTCTTTAGCTCAAGTTAACGTAAACAATAACAAGATTGAAGGAAGAGGATAAATAAAATTAGATATCGAACGAGTACACCTACACGTCGAGATGAGCAAAGCAACAGGTGCCGAAGCCGCACAAGTGAAAGCCAGAACAATAGTTTTGAAACTCAACTCACCAAAGGCGTAATTTTTATTGGATATTGTCCGCATGGTACATGCTCGTAGGTTGCCACACCCACCGCAAACACTGCACAAGAAAACAAAGCGCATTGTTACATTTTCGCCTCGAAGATGAGTCAGAGCGAAAAAGTGACCTACAGCCGCACAATAAAGCACAAGTATCCATCGGGAAGATAGAGGCAGAGCTAATAAAACACTGGCCTCTGTTGCCAACACTTACCGAGCGCTAACAGAGCTATCCGCCACATCCGCTTTGCCAGATGAGCCTGCCGTGCTACGGAGATCCCCTTAAGCCTTCGTTGCTTGCCTGGATGCAGAACGCATAAGGATGCAGTTCAGTACGTTGCGAAGGTAACCCAGAGCCACAGCGTGTTGGATTCTGCCTCTGTGGGAAGTCATACATAATAGTATTTATTTTATTTTTTACTTGCACTATACCCTGCAGTGCCAAGGCATTACCGCAGGGGAGCGGGCTTCACAATGCAATATATAATATCAGGTTACACAATTCTAATAAATGAAACACAAAAAGTGCTAACATGTCTTAAGGACTAAAACAAAAACAAAAAATAGAACAGTGTAATTATATCTGATACAAACAAGTCGTCATACTAGCAAATAAAGCAAAAATATTTAACGTGCTTCGCCTCCAAGTAACGAACGTACTGGCGTCAGATAGCAAACAAGCGAATGTCTCTATTTCAAGAAGTATGTGACAGGTTACCAAAGAAATCGGTTGTCTTGAGATAATCGTCTGCATGCCAGAAAAAAACGCGTGCAATGTTTGACAGGGCGCCTTCACTCACACGGAGAGCGATCCCGATTTCTTTGTTTCTACCAAATCCCACTTCTTGTTTTCCTCCTAAAATGTAATAAGTTCAGCACTTGTCCTTCTACTCCTTTTGCCGTTGTTGATAGAGCCGGCTTATAATCATCATCATCTCGACATTCAACGATCGTCCCGAAGCCTTTGCAACTTAACTCCTTATGCTTGTCGTGCTGTAATAAGCGCATGCGCAGTTGGCAACAACCGCTGCTGTGGTGATTTACGCAACCGTTGTAGGAACAGAACCATCAGCCTCAGTGCTCTGAGAAGTGTCGTTTTTATCCTTCTATTGGTCGATGAGGACACTAGTACTGTTATCGGCAGCTTTGTGAGCTGGTTGGCAGACTTCAGCACAGCGCAATAAATATAGAATGTCTATGGCCTCTTACGATACGACGCTGAGCTCTGTGTCTCAGGCCAATAGGCAGAGGGATGCGCCGTATCCCTGAGTACTTGGTTTCGGCATAACAGCATTCGAGGATACAAAGCAATGACCTGCAGCGTTAATGCGCCTTGTCTGATCGAACTGATCTACGCAATTAATTTAGGCTTAAGCGCATAACCGGAAACAGGCTGAAAATTCCTGTTATGGTGGGGCGTAGTCCTCAGTAATGTGCTCCAAGGCTAGGACTGCTGTCTCTGCGGTGGGTGCGAAGAAGACAGCCTGAAACAGCGCTTCTCCCTCAATGAGTAAATCTAGCGCGAACATATCGCAACAAATATATTTCTATGCTACTAACTTTTGCTACTTGTGGTAGCAAGGGGCAAAAAAGCTTTCACGCGGGGCATAGTAGCACTTAAGATACTGTTCTTGTGATTACCCATATAGCAGCTGGCTCAGCATAATAAGACGCCCTTGAGTTTCGACTCTTGTGCAGGGATCTTCTTCCCAATGAAGCTATAAAGACCCGTACTGTGACAAGAAGACAGCGGACGCATTTTAAAGCACCTGGTTGGCAGCGGCCGTCCCGTTGTTGCGATGGCTTAGAGACAAGTCCTTACTTTTACTTTTCTGCTGGTTCCTTGAAGTTCAGTACGATGCTTATGCCTATCAGTCTAGTGTGCTTAAGGTTCCGACCGTAGTTCCTCAATGCGACGTAACGCTGGGACTTTTTCAATCCTTTTATTTGTGCCTTCCATGACGCAAACATTACTGTCCAATACACTGCTGCGCTTCATTGTCTGTTAGGGTAACAAAGTCGACTCTAGGAGAGAGGAGGAAAAGCATCCGGAGTCGGCATATTGTCAGTTGAGAACAGCATGGAAGATGGTGCCCTGGCTTGAGCAGGACTGCGCTAATCAGAGAACAATGTGGGAGGCCATTGACCTCCAGTGGGCGTAATCCGTATGTTCATCGCAATGTTTCCCGCGCCCGGTGTTTTGTAAGCAAGGCCAGCACTATTCTTATCTTTTCCCGATCGCCATAGCAATGGCTACATGGACAAGCTCACTGACCGCTCCCTTTCCCAAATCACGGACGCTAAAAACAGCAGCAGCAACCCATTTGTCTTGTATTTCGCGAACAAAAGTGGTCACGGAAACAATGACTCCGAGCACCGCTGTCGCTATAGAGTCGACGCGAATGCGCGTGACAGCAAAAGTCACTGAACGCCGCGATCGCGATCGGTGTTGCCTACCGCCTCACATAGCCGGCTTCGCATAAGATAAATCGTGCTCTGTCGATGTTTCTGACATCCTTGATCAATAGGCGAAAGGTCAACGACCTCTTCTTGATTTTGCGCTCCCGTGAGTTGATGATTGCAAGGAGACCTCGCTATTCTTCGTGGATAAAAAACAAAACGCTGCGCGCAAAACCCTCTTTTAAACTCGGAAGTTTCACGAAGTTAACGACACTTTAACTGTACTCTGTGGCAAGGTCGAATTAACAATGGAGCATATTGTGATCCAGTATTACGTCCTCCAGTGCCGATCAGGCGAGGAAAATGAGTGAATCTAAGAAGTCATAAATTAAAAAGCAAGCAAAGAACAGCTATTCCGCACGGGGGGGGGGGGGGGGGGTAGTTGAGAGCAATCCTAGAGAAGAGCTTTTTATGATTGGGTAAGAAAAGGGAAGAATCATACTACCGGGTGGAATAATGACGTTAGCAAAGTTAAGCAGTCATAAATCAGTGGTGAACAGTCGTCAGTTTCAATTCACAAATACCATGTAGTCTGTTTCATTTCATCGCTTGGCACAACGGCCCTCAACCTCGCAGAACATTATAGCAGCGTCAGCCTTCAGCAGAGCCGCAATATCTTTAATTAAACCCACCCACGTCAGTAATGTACGGAGGCTGACATGACAAGTGTTGACAGCAATTCTCCCACTAGGATGGCGTCAGACTTCTTTGCCTCTTTCCGCAGTCCCTCGAAGAGCAGGGGCTCACGTTGGCTTAGCTCTGGGGAACCGGGTGACACACTTCTGTGTACTTACGAAACGGCGTCCTACATGCATAGTGAGGGTAGCAGGACACGTCTTCAGGCGTTCAGCGTAGTAATAAGAGTGTGAAGTATTTAAAAACTTGTCGAAGGCTTTAGCCGAATAGGGTCGCAGTGATGGCTACAGCGCAATGTCGCGCCGTATCACCGTTTGTGAGCTTAACTTCGGACCACTGTTTTGGCAGATAAAGAGAACTCGCTTTACTGATTTTCCTTGAGATATTTTCAGAGGCGAATAAAGCAAAAGGGAAGAAGCTAATAGGCTTCAGAAACTGCGATACCACTAGATTTTGGTTAAGTCTGCAGTAATAAATTAATACAGCCGCTCCTGTAGACTCCCGTAAGAAAAAGCCCAGAGCACAACACCGCGATAAGCGCATAAAAGCGTGTTTACTGCATCTAAAGACCACAGCACCGCCTGCACCACAGACTCTAAATCCCCTGCCATCGTGCAGCACACTGCCCTAGCTAATGGTCTCTAAGCCCATTCAGTACATCACCAATGTTAAAATGTAGAAGTAGGCAGTCCGGCCTCACATTCGACTTGTGATGGTTTATTTTCTCAATTACCGGATTAGTCCCGGATGATTGTATTAGGCGGGACCACGCGATAACATTGAGGCCCTTGCATCCGATTTACTATGCTCGGGTTTAAAACAGCGAGGAGTGCCGGCCTACGCTACAAAGTGCGATCATTCGTATACACTGCAAAGGCAACACTGCGTCCTCATTGAGCCTTTCCTGCTGCACAGACTTACAGCTGTAAGCTGTAAACCAGCATTGACTTTTTTGTTGTCGTTGCTGATTTTTTTCATAGCCATGCTTTTTTGTCACTAAACAAAAACATCCCTCACAGGCCTTTGTTAGTGGTGAATCATGTTTCGGTGAGTGTGCGTCTGTAAAAGAGGTCAATTTCAGTTGATCCGAAAATTCGCATAAATGTGAGGCGCTGCGCTCCCACCTTGACTTCTGGCTCTGCAAACATGCTTGGCTTAAACTTCGTGCATTTCCTTTCGCTTGGGCCAACATGGAAGAATGGTTGCGCAATACAAAACACTCATTGTGTCCGGTTTCCCGCGGGAAAACACAAGTCAGTGCGGTCCCACAAGCGAGCGTGTTTCTTGCTGTTTATAATGCGCATTGTATGCGCCCTTTGCTCGCTGTGCGGTTACGGGGCTACTTGACTTATATGAAGCGATGTTCCGCATACGATGGTCCGCTCATATACCAGGTGTCCCCGCTAAATGTTGGTAACCTTTAAAAAAGACGAATTTTCCTAGCCCCAGGTAAACCAACTCAACGTTATTCAGAATCACGTGGCCAAGTCTTGAGTGTTTTTTTTTCATTCTTCAAAGTTAAACAATTAGTTAACCCTAATTAGCTAGCCTTTTAATTATTGACCCGCGGGACAAGTGTCAATGGGAAAGTTGTAGATTGTATCGAAAAATCGCTAGCACCGCTGCTTCTATCAAGGTATGATATACGTAGTTTTATTTACTGGCCTTAAAACAAAGCTATCACGTGGCCAGCTGCTTGGTGACATATCTGTCCCAATGTGCACGCAAAGGCTCGTCGGGGAACGCACTTCCGAAAAAATTGCATTTTGTTCTCTAAGACGCGTCTTCGGACGTTAATTTGGCACTGTTATCACGTGGAAGCTTCTTTTTATTGTTCGAGTTATGGTTTAAGGCCGGTAAGAAAACGTGTTTACGTAAAGGGCACCTTGGTACAAACATCTCAGTGAGCTGTTTCTCAAAGAGATCTACGAATTTTCTATTGACACTTTGTTCATCAAGTCAACAACTAAAAAGTTAGCTAATTAAGCTTAGCTGGTTATTTAACTTTGAAGAGCGAAAAAAATACTGCATACTAGCCCACGTGACTCTAAACAACTCTCACCTGGTTGTACTGGGCTAGGATACTTCGTCTTTTTTTAAAGCTTGGTTACATTTAACTCAGATATTCCATCAAGGCCAAAGAATCTTCATCTTAGCCTTTGCCTTGCCGCAGCTTAAAAACGAAGTTCGTTGTTTGGCGGCGCACGCACTCACAAACACAAAAAAAAAGCTTCGGTGTAAATCACAAAGCAGCCAAATAATGAAACAGATCATGTCATTTACGCACTTCCTGTGCTGTCAGTGTGACTGGCAACGCGACCTTTGACGTCAGTGCACAATAAATAATAATAATTGGTTTTGGGGAAAAGGAAATGACGCAGTATCTGTCTCATATATCGGCGGACACCTGAACCGCGCCATAAGGGAAGGGATAAAGGAAGGGTGAAAGAAGAAAGGGAGAAAGAGGTGCCGTAGGGGAGGGCTCCGGAATAATTTCGACCGCCTGGCGATCTTTAACGTTCACAGACATCGCGCAGCACACGGCCGCCTTTGCGTTTCGCCTCCATAAAAACGCAGCCGCCGCGGTCGGGTTCAAACCCGGGAACTCCGGATCAGTAGTCGAGCACCCTAACCACTGAGCCACCGCGCCGGGTCAGTGCACAATCTTTGATCGGTGTTTTTGGCAATATTTCTTTAAATGGAAGGCGTTCGTTTATCATTCCAGATCCAACTAAGGCTCATTAAGCGGCATCGTCAGCTAGCTTGTCAAGCTAGCATACTCAAGCTGACCGAGCAAAGTTTACGTGCGATATATCATTCCGCAAATCTACTGGTTTACACGACCGCTGAATGCCTGGCAGGTCTTCTCCATTTCAGCGTCTTGAATTAATTGTCAGCCTATTTTCATGCGCCGATGGCCTCACATCATCTCAAATTATTTTTTACGACATAGAAGCATGCTCAAAATTCGATTTAGTGTACTTTTAAGAATCCACCAAGTCGGATATGCTTGAGCGAGTTCAAAATTGCAATCACAGCTATTTCTTTCTAATAGTAGAGCGAACGGAAGGCTTTAAGACGCCTGGTCACTTACCGGCGTATTATCGATTCGCAGTGCGCCGCATTTTAAGAGAGTCGTAGTGAGATGTTAAGCGCTTCTGATGTTCCCGCCGCTTCACCACGACCGAAGGCGGCTCTTTTAGCCTGTTCGCGAAGTGCCGCCGAACAGCAGCGGATTTAAAGCCTACGCGTTGGAGGGAGAAAGAGCTTAGCGTCACTGCAGATGTCTGCGCAGCTGTTAGAAAAAGAAATAAATATAAGGAAGGAAAGTGAAACGGTTCTCAAGAAGAGACAATACAAACGCATAGCACATTTTCACTGTCCAACGAATGATTTCTTGCGAGAAAGAAAAAAAAATTCTCGGAAAGTTGCAGTGCTGAAACATAAATGCAGACGTGACTGGCGTCAAGTCAACGCATTACGCGCTTTGGAAGAAGTGCGATTAAAGCATCCCGGGTGATCATTACAGAGCTGGCGCTCAAGTAGAAACATTGTGACATCCGCAATTATGGATTGAAATGTGTGGCTGTTGGCGCTATCAGCACTGCCTCTACTGACTCTCTTAGTGCGCGCGCATGCGTGAAACACGTGGCGCTACAATGGCTTTTTTATCATGCTCGCCATGTGACTGAGCAGCTCACTCGTTTGACGCAGAATGACGCACGAGCTCCGCATGTGGCGGGAAAAGTAAAGCTTCTCGCAGGCTCCCAAAGGCTGCACTGGCAACGGCCGACTCCAGCTTTCACCTCCAGTCTTGTCATGTTGATGCATATTAGCCACCCGCCGCGGTGGCTCAGTGGTCAGGGCGCTCGGCTACTGATCCGAAGTTCCCTGGTTTGAACCCGACCGCGGCGGCTGCGTTTCGATGGAGGCGAAACACTAAGGCGCCTGAGTGCTGTGCGATGTCAGTGCACGTTAAAGATCCCCAGGTGGTCGAAATTACTCCGGAGCCCTCCACTACGGCACTTCTTTCTTCCTTTTTTTGTTTCACTCCCTCCTTTATCACTTCCTTTACGGCGCGGTTCAGGTGGTGTACAACGACATATGAGACAGATACTGAGCCATTTCCTTTCCCCCAAATCCTATTATTATTATTATTATTATTATTATTATTATTATTATTATTATTATTATTATTATTATTATTATTATTATTATTATTATTATTATTATTATTATTATTAGAATATGTAACTGCAAGCTCGAAGCCACATAACGCTTATCTAATTACTGCACTGGAAGCTGTACAAAATCGTGCCGCCCGATTCATTCATTCCGCATATTGATACGAAGTGCAGTGTTTGACCTGAAAGCAAAGCCTGAACTTCATGACCGCAGCGGTGCCTAGTGGTTGGGTATGCGCCTCGCATTCCGAAGGTGCGAGTTCGATCCCCAGCGTCTTCGGGTACCCGCCGGTCATACAATGGGTACGAGCTTCCCCTGGCCTGGTGCTTGGTTTATGCAGGGTGAAAAGCTTGGGCAATGGGTCTTTGATCCCACCTTGAGCAAACAAGGAATACCTTGTGCTAAATGGCACTCTTTAGCCGCCGATGTCATTGCACCATAAAAATTTTGCTATCATCACGAAAATCTGGACTTCCATCCCTCTAGTTACGTCACCGCAATGCAAGCCTCGTTCTTTACCACAAGTCTTTTTATTCTTCTTTCAATCAAGCACCGTATATCTCTGCCGCAGCATGCATATCTCACCACACCACTCGTCCGCTACAAGTTGCGCGCCCGCCATCGAGTAATACTACTTCTTATTCTTTTCTTATTCTTAATAATCTTATTCTTCTGCTACATCTTATTCATATCTTATTTATAGCAGCTACAGACAGGCATCGTCGCCACAGGTTGTCATCTGCTTTCCAAGAACATGTAACTGACAATGCTCCGCATCACGCGAATTTTTTACCGTCACTGTACAAACCTAAAAACTGATTCCCGTTTCTTCAAAGAGTGATAGCGTTGCATATGAAGCATGTTCCTTTGATACAGAATAAAGCTTTTGCTCTATTTCTGCGCCAAAAAGATCAAACTGCGGGCACAGCAGCGAAGCCCGAATGCATGCTTTAAGGTGACAGGGACGGATGAGATTCACTTGGCGTGCCCCTCGGAAACAAATCAAGAGAACATGGACGCAAGCTGTCTTTGTGTGTGTGTTGTTTTATTTTTCCTTCGTTGACTTCGTTACGTTTTATTCGGCATCGAAAATGAACGTTATAACTTGATATCCCAGCTGTACTGTGTTCGCACATATGTCCCTTTAAGGCATTGGCCGATGGTGTAGGTCCTTTTCGCGGGTCCTATAAGCCTGCTTTCGCGTCTGTACTCCACCTGTGAGGAGTACATATGAGTACATCAGAGTACGAGCACATGTACACTGAGATGCAGAATTCCGCAAAATGATTTTAGCACTGGCTACAGAGAGGAGGCTAACGGATAATTAGTGCTAATTAATAATGGCATCAAGACGTTTAGAATTATGGTTCTATTTATGATAGAGCAACTGTCCCGGGTAGGAGGTGTTCCCGGGTTCGAACCCCGGACCAGGATTAATTTTTCTTTATGCGCGAAGTCTGTGTGAAAACTGTTTAGCTTTTCTTTGTAGCCGTAAAGCTGCGCTTGAGTGGGTGCTAATGATTAATTATTCGCTTGTCACCAATGTACTCTATCTTGGGGAATTCCCCGAAACAATAGATCAACACCTAGCATATTGGTGCGAAGCCTTGCTATTTTTTTCCACAAACACTTGCTAATGATTAATGACATCAAGACGTTTAGAAGCAATTTAGAGTTCAATGTATGATAGACCGACTGTTGCGGACAGATGGTCGTCCGGAGTTCGATCCCCGCTCCAGGACTGATTTTTCTTTGTCTGCGAATTCTGTGTGAAAGCTGTTTAGCTTTCCTCTGTAGCCGTACGGCTACGCTTGAGTGGGCGCTAAAAGGTAATTACTCGCTTATATCAAATATGCTCTACCTTGGGGATTTCTCAAAACAATGTACCAAAACCTAGCATATTGCTGCGAAGCTTTTTTTATTTTTTCTACAAACTCGCTTTGAATATACACGTTTACTGGTGTGTAACACAAATAACAAAGTTAAGCGTAGTCTAGGCAATTCCTTTTATATCATAGCACTGAAGTTTTGCCACCTGAGTGCATTGTTGAAGTTCTTCTTAACATTTTTTTTTTTAATTCAGCGGTCGTGCTAAGTATTCCTTCATTCTTATGTGTAAGCATCAAGAATGGTCTACTAACCTTCGTCCTACAAAAATTTCTATGCTTCTTTAACGAGTGTCTAAAAGTGCAAAAACTTGCAGGTCGACCCCCCGTTGTGGCTGCAGCTCGCACGGCCGCGGGATCAAACTTGGCCTCGGCGGTCGCGTTTCCAAGGAGCCAAAATGCAAGAACTCCCATGTGATGTGCGATGGCAGCGCCCGCTAGAAAACCCCAGGTAGTCTAAAGTGGTTCGAAGCTCTGCGCTATGGAGTCCCTCAAAGCCCCCATATGACGCTTCAAGACCGTGAAGTCACATGCATTCAATACAAAGAACTTATCGGCCGTATTTTTGGTTTTTAGTTCGCACCGTTGCATCATCCACTCTATCTTGTGCTACTCATTCCTGGGAAAACTTCACAAATACTAACAATTTATATATGTCTTACCCATAACGATGAAACTGCGGTGAAGAATCCAGATGTGCCCTATTGTCCGTCCCGCCACGATTTTAACAATAAATTCCGTTTATATCGCATTCGTTTTATCTCAGTAGCAAAGTTTAGAACGTAATTTTTGTTGCACGATTTCTCGTCAGGTCCAATACCTCCGAGCGCTACTGAATAACTAAAGAAAACGCCCATCATGTTCTTTCCGAAAACTCGCCGAAATAGCGTGTCATAATCTGCGATATCAATAGGCGCAATTTGAAGTTATACCCTAAAAAATCTAAGCTTAATTGAGCCGAATCTTTGTGTGAGTCGCACAGGCAGCTTTTTTCTAGAAAACAGGTGCGACCGATACGCCATAAAAATACTGTAATACAAAATTGACACTCACGAGACACAATGTTCCATTGGGGCGATGTTCGGTCTCATAGTATCTACAAACAGCTTTACAAGAAGCCGCAACAATGAGCTGTAATGTAAAAAGAAGTTGATGTTGTAATGAATATCAAAACGTGGGATGAAAAAAGTCGGCAGACACTTAAGAGTGCTTACCCGCGAGAAGGCGTAATTAAGCCCGCCCGCTCACTGCGTGAACGCAGGCGCTGCGCAGTGCTGCGTGATGTGACCCGATGCCACGCAGTTGGCAATTCTACACCTGCATGACCCGCCGCGGTGGCTCAGTGTATAGGGCGCTCGGCTACTGATCCGGAGTTCCCGGGTTCGAACACGACCGTGGCGGCCGCGTCTCGACGGAGGCGAAACGCTAAGGGGCCCGTGTGCTGTGCGATGTCAGTGCACGTTAAAGATCCCCAGGTGGTCGAAATTATTCCGGAGCCCTCCATTTCGGTACCTCTTTCTTTCTTTCTTCTTTCATTTCCTCCTTTATCCCTTCTCTTACGGCGCGGTTCAGGTGTCCAACGATATATGAGACAGATACTGCGCCATTTCCTTTCCACACAAAAAACAATTATTATTATTATGACTTTACGTAGCCGCCGCCGCGATGCCGCCGCATCGTATCTGATATGCGCGCTAACTTCGTAAAGGCAGTCGCTCCCCTCCCCCAGGAGCTGCCACATCAGGTTGCATTCTGATGCACCGACCGTCTGCATGAGGTCATTCTTATCTTTACACTCATATATTCCAGGGATTCTTCATACCACTCCTAGTGCAGTGGTGCAGTGGCTAAGCTGTGCGCCGTTGCCCTGCGATGGCAGGTGCTGCCACCGGTGGCACTTGAGCGATCCGGCTTGCTCTTAACGCGCAACTTCGACGACCAGTGATTAATTTAACCGCCACTTGCCAGGTTGCACGAGGACGCCATCTTTTATGGGTGCCCTCGAGTACTAACACACGGAGAGAGAGGCTTTCACCCAATGCAGGAAGTAAGGCTTATGCCTTAAAAATTTAGCCTCACTTAGTTCAGTTGTGAGGTCTTATGGCTCGTACAAGTTGCTTGCGTAATATTTCGAGCAGGAGAAAAAAAACCTTCTCAGCTGAAGTCCGCCATGAGCATTAATAGGAACAGAAGCAAAACGTGTACGGTGAGGCGAATTCATGAACGTAAATATTGTATAAGTCGCATATTAGGTTCCTTAACAATGTCTTTTCCATCTGAAAAAAAAAACTGTAAAGTCTAAGGAAGTTTGTTTCGTAACATATATATAGTATATAACAGAATGACTTTTATAATTCTTGTAACTCCCCTCTTGTTCAGTGCAAAACACGCAGCAACTGCTTTGTTTTCCTCTTGCCGTTTGATTCTTAGTATTTTTGTGGGGTTGTGCGAATAGCGCTTTTTCAAACCTGAATCATATACCAATAGCGGAGCTAAAAATGGGATCGAATACGAATACAATAGTCAAAGAATTGAATCGAATACGACGCGTATGTTTTTTCGAACATTCGCCACTTGTGGCGTGGTAGTGTAACCATGTGAAGCGCTGCGGTACAGCGCTATGTCTTATGGAATTATAGCTATGGCTGTCAAAAAACCCAATACTGATCTTCATTGGAGGAAGACGCCTCTGAGTCATTATAATAACTGGGAGACCGTCATGTCGTACGTTACTGATGGTGAGAGCGAATGAAGTAGTGAGCATCTCAACAGTTGCGAGAGGCGTGAGCTATGAGCCGTGGACTCCGAGATCGGGCATCACGGTAGAGTTTGCTAAACCTGGCTGAACCTTTTAACGGCGGTCAACCTTGTAGTCGTTTACGGTAATTATGAACGCCGCGGAGGCTTTCATTCTTGGAGCTGCAATTAACTGCATAACCTGAGCTCCTACAAAAGAGAGAACCATCAGAACATTGTTGACCATCTATATTGGCCGCAAAAAAGTTCTGTCGGGCTAAGTAAACAAAACGCATTTCAGTTTTCGGGCACTGGCCGCATTACCACCATAGAAAATTTTGTTGAATTTTAGTCGTCATAACTTTCCTGGATTTCCGCCTGGTAATTCTCCACGCCTTCCCACCTCTCCCTCAAAAAAAAAAAATCAAAGGTGATCAATGCGATTGATCCGTAGAGAATGCTTCACTGCGTTGGCTAAGATTTCGTGAGCGCTTTGTATTGACGACCTGAAATCATCCACGCCAATGACATTTTAAATTCTTTGTTGCCCTGCTGCTGTGGTTCAAACCTCCTGCCGGCCCGCGTGATTTTCGTGAGATGGCACTAGTGGTTCAAATCTTCCGCAAGGGGCCGCGTGCTCTAGCGTCTGGGTGCGAATGAGTGTTGACAAGGGGAGGATTGCCAAAGCACTGCGGGATACGCTGGCAGTATCATACGCGTGTTGATTGGCTGCGTCGATGGCAAAGTGGTCGAAAAAAGCGGCCATCTGTTCATGCCGCCACAGGCTCGAATCCCGCTCTAGCCTGTAAATACAGCGAGTTTTGTTCAGCTTTCTTAGATGCTGGTCACCGACGGACGGCAACTGCAAGGTTTTCGTTTCAGGTCGTCTTAACCTCCTTACCCTAAGCTCTCGGACCTCCCTAACCTCTATGCATCTGATTTTCGCCCATTGCATGCTGACAACGTTACATTGTCTTTCATATACACTCAGATATTATGCAATCCGTTCATTCACTGTAGCTTTTCTCTCTTTACCAAATATTCAATTCTACAAACTGAATATTGAAAGGAAAAACGAACCTCAGTAGTCACTTTCACGTCGGAGGTTTTGCATTCTTTCTTTCTGAACTCGTAAGGGGCCGGCCTGTCGGGTGCTGCTGGGAAGGAGGTTCAAAATATGGGTAGTCCTCGATCAGCACCAATCTTAATTATATTTTTCTCCGTTACAGCAAAGAGTAGAAGTACCGTGTTTGCCAAAAGTAACCACGCAACGGTGTTTGTTTCCTAGAGAGATACGGATAGATAAAGAGAGGAGGGGGGGGGGGGGGGGCAGGGATGTTAACCAGAGAAGCTTCCGGTTGGTTCCTAGCTCTGTAGCGGGGAAGTTATGGCCCCTCTTAAGTTTTAAATCTGTGTGAGGTAAAGGGAGCGCTTTGTGCTCACATTTCGAGACTTTTCGTTCTTTAAGGGTACATTTAAGGGCTCCACTATACGGCTAGGAAGCAAACCACGTTGTCTCATTACTTTTGGCAAAGACGTGATTCTAAGTTTATTTTTTAACATAAAGTGCTTATAAAGTTTCACTAGCTATAATATAGACTACATTATTAACCAGCGAGCCGGAACCAGTAGATATCGTGCCGACGCAGTTTTGAGAATGCGCAAGAAGATATAGAATTTCATATGTCCTACTAATCTATAAGAGAGGAAATATCTCTTTTGTAGCGTGCTAAAGGCAGGACTGGCAACCGCTGCGGCTTCGCTGTCACCACATACCAGGAAGGTATCCGTAAAAGCAATGTTGAGTCTTTAAGATGGCTTATGATTAACGTGTACTACTCATGTACAGGCGTAGAGATCAATCAAATAAGATCATTGAGGAAGACGTTCTGCATGGCAAAGCAGTAACGCAGTTTCAGCTATAACAAAATACACGACGCTTCTTTCAGTTTTGAAACAACATATCGATTAGAATTAATAGCAACTTGCCGGTATTTCGACCGATATTAAAATCCGCGAAACTAATTTCGCCGTCTCGAAGAAATATGTTTATATGACATATTCTTCAAACAGAAAGGAACCACACAACACGAATCACAAGTCAGGACTTCAGTGAAAAAAAATGAACTCCAGTTGTCTGCATGGTCAAGAAACAGTGTAAGTAGCCAAAACTTGGAATCACTTTTACCGCTTCTTGCTGGGGCGGAGAACTCGTACATAGGAAGAGATTTGGCTCCAATCAAAACAATCACCGCCTCAGGATTTATTAAGGCGTTCGTGTCTGAAATCTATGGCAGCAAGAGACAAAGAAACAATGCAAACTCTGGAAATAGAAAACGTGTGCTGCTTCGCATAGGTGGATTGCCTGTATAATTCCTGCATCTTGTGAGAGGGTTTCCGCTGGTAAGCCTGTAAATTTCCTTATTAGTTGCATAAAAAGGCACCCTAGAAAAGATGGAATATAATGCAGGGAGCACTGAGCTATAAAGAACCACGTTGCGCATTCAAAAGAGACAAACACAGGAAAAAGCCAAAAAGACGGAAAGAACGCTCTTTCCGTCTTCTTGGCTTTTTCCTGTGTTTGTCTCTTTTGAATGCGCAACGTGGTTCTCCAAAGCCATGCACCAACTAGCCCAACAAGAAGCACTAAGCTAGTTACTGCGGGAGCTTTGGTTACCGGGCCTATATGTGCCAAACCCCAGTTTCGTGCAGTGATGCCGATTGTCATGCACAGCTGATTCTTGAAGCGGCTGAGGCGTGCGGCGAAGGTTTTAATTGTTTTAGTACTGCTTGAGTTCTTTATTCTAATCAAGAAAAGATAAGAGCCCTTTTGGAAGGATGGCGCCCATGGCATTCACCCTGTCATTTCCGTAATTTCTTCTTTGTGTTTCTAGTTTACGTCTTTCTTACTTTGAACACCGCTTTCGTTTCAAAGAGACTTAGCTATAGCACTGGCGTTGTTACCGTGCAGTTCGTCTCTTTTCTTTTTCCTTTTTTTACCGCGATTCAGCTGCACGGCATCCTGCGAGTCTATATACACTGGGCGCTGATTTCGACTCCTGTGCTTTTTAAACGCGTTATTTAAATGTGTCTAAGTGTTCTGTACGGCGCAAAAGGGTTGTTTGAAAAACGTAAAATCTGGACATACGTCGACGTCTGCATTCTCCTCCAATGCACAATCCAACTGTTTGCAACTTCCAGCCGCGTAACCCTAAGGAGCGCGACAGCTGAAAATAAGAAAAGTCATAAAACTATTTTAGCCTGAATTATTAAAGGATTTCTATACTTGCTTCTGAAGTAATCATAAATGATGAATATCAAAGCGCTGTTAGTCCTATATGCCTCTTCATTGAAAGCAAAAACAAAAATTGAATAAGAGTAGCACATGTTTATTCCTGTCATAATATCCCATCATACGCAAAAATTCTGGAGAAGTTCATTTTTCAACAAGAAATGGTTTATGAACGCCATTTTTTCGTAAAATCTTACTGCAACATTCTCTATATCAGAAGATCTCTGCTCGGAACGCTTAGTTTTTTTGCTATTAACGTTTTTGCTATCGTCAACAACGATTCCCATTGGTTTTTATGGCAGTCTTAACTATACTCGATGCGAGCGATGAACAAATTTTAAGAGAGAGGATTTTGCTAGGCATGTGAAGGATTGACCAATACCTCCAATAACTAGATAATTAACCTTACAATATTCAACATTTGCCTGGCAATTAAAATGTATGTCCGGGAACCCTGGCCTTGTTGCTACTTTCTGTGATATGATCGGACCAAATTTTCGTTCCCAAACTTACCACACACAGGGTATCATTAGCTAGCGTAGTCGTCACACTCTTCGCTCGGCACTGGCAGCTCTTTGCGACCGCCACCTATAGGAGCGAATAAAGAAACAAGAAGAAAAAAGCGCCACCTTAGACTACGTCATGCATCACTTCAAAACGCAAGGGTTCAGTGTGTAAGGTTCATACGGGCCCAAAAGCACATTTGAGCCGTTGAAAAGACGATGTGCAGGAGCAGCGTATGTATGCAGGGTGTTTCACGTAAGGCGGATAGTAATTTCTTAATATAGCTTTTTTGCGGCGCGCTTTCTTCGCTGCATTAATGTCACTGCTGGTGGAGACGAGCCCGTTGCTTAGACGCGCTAATTGCCAAGTTAACTAAGTAATTCTAATAATTAACTATAAAAACATTATGGTCACGCTCTACATTTATCTTGAGAGTTGTAGCTTGCCTTTGCCTAAATCCATTCCAGTATTAATTTTGATTCTCAGAACCGCCATTCTCACCGGAGCTACAGGGCAAAAAAATATGACCGTTTCCATGCGTTGAACCTAAACCCAGCGGCAAAGCAGCGCATGCAGCCACGGTTACCAGCGCGCGTCGTTGGTAACCGGGTTTAAAGACATGTTTTTTCTTTTTCGCCCAAGAATTTTCACAATAAAAAATAAAACCTGAAATGCCGGCATTCAGAAGAGATCTTGCATCCTAAAAAAACGATAACTACGGAAACACCGTGTGCAGGGCGAGGTATCAAACACTAAACATGTAAAATAGCAGAGGAAATTGCCAGCCTCCAGGATATCATGTTGGACTTTCATTAAACCCATGCACTCTAAACAAAAAGGTGTAAAAGGGGGAGTAAGCTGTCCTCCAGCGCACTCCCTTTTTATAAATTGGACTGCGTTAGAAGACAGATTACTCCTTTTTTATTCTCATATAGGTGCATTCGTGATTGGAGTGCAGACAGTGTCACGCCCTCCTTCCTTAATTCACGCGTAAGGATAGGTTTTGGTACCTCAAGAAAAGCCGGCGCACATTGTCGCAACAAAACTTTTGCACCACTGTGACCGCTTCATCATGCGATAGTAATAATTACTACTCCATTTCATGAATCAAATTAATTTATGGCTTTTAAAAAGCCGAAGACAAGCTGAAAATTTTAATTAATAGGTTGTTTAGTGTCGAAGAAAGCCTCAGACTGATTAAGGAAGAATACACTTCATCCTAAAGACTTGCCCGGTCCCTGGAGAAAACCCACGACAACACAATGAGAACACAAAATCACAGACACTCGAATGCGCTCATAGCATCTACAGCTGCGTTATTTTAGGCTCACCACTTCAATATACCGCAAGGTATAGATTGAAGTGGACATTGAAGTCTGAACGTTGAAACCAAGCGCGAAATGTTCAAATGAGACGCTGCTGGAAGTTCCCAATTTCCCCCTTTTTTCTCTCATCGCGCAAAGATTTTCGCAATAATAATGAAGTAAAGGAGTGGAAACTAAGGGGAGGGGAGAGGCCATTTTTGGCGAAAACGTTTTTTAAATAAATTCACAGTCACTCCCTCTTTTTTTTTCTTTCGATGAAAATTCAAAAGCGCATAGTTCGTTTAGACCTACGCTTCTAGGAGTTGTCCATAAATCTGCAATGACAGTATCGCTTTTTACTGAATACCTTTGGCGTGTCCATCTGCAGCGGATAAAAATATATATCTATCCATTGAGTGTAGCAATGCAAGGGTAAAGCGAAAAAACTATCTTCATTGATTCAGGTGATCACCAGCTATTTTATTTCACCTTCAAGCCCACCACATGCACCTTTTTGTCTTTTTTTTCTTACTTATTGGCTCACAATACGTACGGTGTACGCTGTAGTCGGCAACCAATAGCGAGAAACCAGCCCAGAGGTAGGCGAATTCGATCTTGTCTTCTGGCTCATCTGCGCGCATTCAACTTCACCTGGAATTCAGCGCATAAGAACAAATAACCAAAAGTATTCGGTAAGTTGTTGCAGTGCATTTTGCTGTGTTGTTTTCTACTGTCATCTGACACATGCATTCCAATAAGTTCGGTGCCTGTCATCTTTGATTAAATTTTTTTTGCATATTTTTCAGCAGATAAATGACTAATGAAGAAGAGTATAGTTTATAGTACTTACGAACAGGCAGACAAACGCCTTTCTTGCATACTCCCATCGTATCTCCGCCGAACCAATTCTTCTTTAACTGGAAAGGAAGGGTACAGAGGAATTTAGGCTTACTGGTGTGGCTAAGCAGAACGTCCCAGGATTTATTTATGGTGCATTGAACTCACCACGCACGCAAGCCCATCAGGTCGTCTGCGCTGTCTTCCGTTGAGACATCGGTATGAGCATTCTTTATTCGTCTTCTGCGGAAAAAAAGTCATTGAACTACTGCTAATTTCTTGCTGTTATTTTGTGTTCTCTACCACTTTCATATGTTGCCAGCTTTCAAGGCAAAAAATAGGAGGGGACGCTTAAGCTCGCGTTTAAAGGTATGACCCGATAGAATTAATGATATGACGCCTATATCTGTGGGATTAGTCATTCTCTACATTTATAGACTCCTGGGAGCAATCATAACCCTTCTCGCGCAGTGGTACGGCGGTTAAGCGATGGGCCTGCGATGGCAGGTGCTGCCACCTGTGGGGCTTGTGTGACCCAGGTTCCTCCTCCTGGGCACCTTCTCGCAAGAAGTCATTAAGTTAACTGCCAAACGCCACGGTGGTCAGTTTGCTCACAATCGGGTGGGCAGTGTCATCGAGGACTACGTCGCGATTGACATCATAGAGAAGAAGAGGCTATTAATAACTTTGAGACATATGCTGCATCTTTCTTTTTTTATACCTATGTGGGAATTACGACGATGGCATCCTTAATCGAAGCGGGCTACCCCATTTTTTGCAACATAAAACAGTTGCAAAGCACAAAAAAGTAGAAACAGTAAACGTGCTCAGAACTTCAAAACTAGTTAGACGAGCCTCATTTAGTTCGCGTCCTTTCTGTGTCCTTTCTGTGTCCTTCGTGAAGTTTTCATTGTGATGAACAACAAACTAGCTCATGATGCGTTCTTCAACAAACAGGCGTCTTTCATATGCTACCTATGTAGCATGCGCTTATCACTTTCAAGCGCAATCATGGAACGCGTCGGTTTTTCTAAATGAAGCGCCCATTTGGGTTCAGTAATAATCAAGTTGAAATTTACTCAGGAGTCGCTTGAAACGCAGCACGAAATATTATCGGCGCCTAAAAGTGTTGAACAAATACTTACACCAAGATTCATGTAACGCTCACGATCCGGGCACGTGTCGACTGTTGGCATCGAGAAGTTTTCTGCAAGAGATTTCTTGAATTTAAATTGCAGGTGTTGACTCCGTACAAGAACGCAACATGATCCCAGTATTGTTACCCGAATGTCTGCAGATACCGTTCCAGCAGAATCCCGTCAGTGTGACGACCGGTTCCTTCGTAAGGAGCGTTGGGTACCACTCCAACTGCGAACAATTACAAAAACATCTTAATAGTCGCACCAGTTATTGCTAGAACGCTGATCAGTACAGAGCGGCATATTCAGCGATAAAACATTCACCGTTTTCTTAACGTTCGACATGTAAGGAGGCCGTACTTAGGAATGCTTCCACTGGATATGTGTGAACATAAGGCTCTCCATCTCCTTGTTAATCGGATCGCTTTCAGTTATATGTTTAATTCCTCCGCTCGTGTTACTCGATAGGAAAAGGTTTTTTTTTTTCTTTCAGATGCGTTGGTGCCAACCGGCCTACCTACATTTAGAAATGTCATTGTAATTAATTGGCTGAGAGGTTATTCCGGACACTTTAAGTGCGGGTTGCTAGTCGCTGATGGGTTGTTTTTCGTTTTCAGGTACGAGAGAAAAGTAATTTTTTTGCGTATATCACACTTTGTTGAGTTCCATGTGTACCACCAACACCACAAAATGTGCAGAATGTTAGTATCCTCCCAATATGTTCGTTCTATGGTATGTAATTTTTCAACTGCAGTCTGAACTACATACTGTTCAAATCTAATTCCATTGGTCTTTGAATCAGCTTTTGTCACAAGACACGGCGCCCCCTAGGAAGTGGCGAAAATTCGCCTGCTACTGGTTGAAAAGCAACACATGTGGATGACGCAGGTGCGATCAGGTTCCACGAAGAACCAGCTGCGCCTGAGAAGCTGCAAGTGTGTGTGCCCGACAGCTGCCGCCATCTGTCGCATGCGCATGTCACTAACATGAACAGCGCATGCGCAGTAGGAGCTGGTGGTTTCATTTTCAACCAGTGGAGCTGGAGCAGAAGAGGCGTGCATGCGTACAGTGGACTTGAGAAAAATGTGGATTAGCCATTAATACCTGTGCTCAGTCTTTCCGTTCTTCTTGCAGTTGTTTTTATGCATCGGATGGTCTCTGAGCGGCTCTGTTATATTTTCCGCACCTATATGTACACTTTTACACACTTTTTCTACTCCATTATCAATCAGGCGCACACCACTGTTTAAACATTTCGCCACTTTACCCGCGGACTGACACATAAAAATACAACTTCTTCCCTCGTACCATCGAGTGCTGGAACTCCCTGCCAGGCGAAATTCGTTCACTTGCATTTCCGCAATTTTTGGCTGTCATTGAACGTCGCCGACATCTTGTTTTGTTCATTTTATATTGTATTTTTTTGTATTTTTATGTATGCACGCCTGCGTGTATGAACATATATGCGCTTTACATGTATTCCATATCCCCACTCCTGCCATAGCCCCTGCGGGACTGCAGTATGTACGAAAAAATAAATAAATACAAAGGACAATCTGTCAATAACTGAACAATGCATCGAAAGCACTAGGGTCTGTCTTTTTCTGTAAGCAATGCTGTGATGCACGTTTAACCCGCTACTCACGACGCAGGCTCGACCATCGTCGATGTCTCTGTCAGTCCGTCGGTAGCAGAAGTACTCGCAGCCAGCGACTGCTGTCAACTGAAACAATGAAAGTTGTAGGATGCACCACGTTAAGACCGACGCAAGCGTGTAGTTAAAATTCTCAAGAGCCAAAAATGACAAACTTTCCTGGCTAAATATACAGGCTATTGTTGGAAAGAATGCTCTCAAGCCAATTTTTCAATCTCGCGCTTTTTGCTTCACGTTCTAAAATTTTCAGGGCCCTACACGGTATTTATTCCTACTATTTCCTGAACCTCTTGGTGATTTAGTGGCGTACTAGAACGAATAAAGAATTCGTTTCGAACTCGAATTCGACGCAGTTTTTTACTTTAATCTGAAAGGACAGCAACTCAAGCCTGAAAGAGCAGCGTCTGCCGAACCTTCACGCCTGGACAAAAACAAAGCAGCGGTATTGCATTGCATCCTTTCTCCCTACGTAGTGATTGACATGCCCGTTCCCAACAGTCGGCGGTTGCTAACTACAGACAAGTGCGGAACCTTGGTCCAGTATGCGGATGGCGCTTTACGGTTACATAGGTTCCGCGTAATAACAGCTGCACGCACCAAACTCCTGCTTTAACACTGTCTATAAATCTTAAACACATAAATTTTGAACGCTATCTTTATGAATGTGTTATTAAAGCCAGTACCCTCACCTCCGAAGTGACGGTCATGTTTGCAGTAATGCAAGGCCTAGGAAATGCTTTGAGGTGATCTGAGGGGAAGAAAAATGGTCGCGAGGAAATCGGTGAGAGCAACGCAATTCAGTCTGCGTCAGCGACTGCTGAGAAAAGTTTGGTTTGGTTTGGTTTATGGGGATTTAACGTCCTAAAGCGACTCCGGCTATGAGATACACAGTAGTGGAGGGCTCCGGGAAATTTCGGCCACCTGGGGTTCTTTAACGTGCACTGACATCGCACAGTATACGGGCACCTAGAATGTCGCCTCTATTGAAATTCGACCGCCGCGGCCGGTATCGAACCCACGTCTTTCGGGTGAGCAGCCGAGCACCGTAACCACTGAGCCACCGTGGCGGCTGAGAAAAGTGTCGGTATCGCAAATTAATACGCACTTGAGTTCTAGTCGCATGGGCAGTCTTCTCAGCTACTTGTGTTAAAAAAGTAATCTCGCAAACAAAAAAAATTCAATAGCGTGTATGCGCTCTCTACACAGCATGCCTCCATGCATTTCGATGCAACTGAACAAGGTCAAACGTCCCTAATGATCTCCGCGCGCGAACTCTGACGCTTTGAGAGATGTGGAACCTTTCCTGCCAGGTTTTTGTAAAAAGCGCAAAACCTTGCGCAATCTGAGCCTATGATGTGTTCCCTTGAACAGTGACTTTTGTTTCAGAGCTTTCGCGCGGCTAAAAGCCGCCTACAGACACCCAAACGAACGGAAAAGCGGAGGCAACAAAAACAGGAATTTATTTACTTCACCTTGTAACTCCTTGATGTGATTTTTGTTTTTTTATTTACCTGTGGACTGTTATGACCATGAAGAAGGGCTGAACTCGATACAGTTAATTGTTTTGTTGTCGGTGTGCGTGTGAGGATGGCGGAACTTCTGTGCCCGTGTTCGTGTTATCGGTATGATTTTACATTCCGTGGAAAATAAAGAATTAGTTCGTTGCCAATATTTGATCACTAAAGACAATAAAAAACAAATATTAACTATTTTAGGTTATTTTGTACTACTGCACAGGAAGAAAGAAATCAAAACGCAACGCCGAACTCAACTAGTCAAAGTGAATATCTAGGAAAAATACAGGACAGACTATTACGGATGACATGTAATTCAGCGACGAAATAAAACTTCTTCATGTACGTATTCTTCTTAGTATGATAACGTTTATACTAAAGCGTGTTTTGCTTTTGTATCTAGAACATTTGACCCCTGTTTGATTTAGTATTTTTCAATCAGCTGTACTATAAGAGTATAGGAATGTTATTCTGTGCTTTCGAGCAGTGATTTTGAGCCCAATGTCAAATAAAAGTCGACAATCACGTTGCGTCTTCTTTTCTCTCCGACCCGTTGGGCACCCTCTTCCTCAGGGCCATCTTTTCGGATCAGGCTGTTATTGCTGGCCAATGACACGGTCTGGCTCACGTGCACTGGTGCTCAAACAATTCGCCACTATTGCTTTGTACGCGCACTGTCACGTAAATACAGCAGCGGCACTGACTCTTTCCAAGTGCTATTTTTTTTTACATTCGTGCTTTCATGCACAATGTATACTCTAAAAATTCTCACAGCTAGGACTAGGTATGAAAGCAAGAGACGAGGAAACGTGCGTTGTCGAAGCAGAATTACGATAGCATGCCAATATTTGTCTACATTGCTTACGAGCCAGTTGCAAATCCCTCACGTCCACTGCGAAGTATGAGCGGAAATCGTAAAGATGACAACGCCCACCGACGCCGCACAGTCCGAGCGTAACGTTTACGATGTTGTCATCTGCTGTTCTATTAACGTGATGCTGCAAGAGAAAAGAAAACAAGGTGTCACAACGTGAGACGACAATGGCGAAGTGTTGCCACTTTTATGTACAGTTACAGACATAGAACAGGGGTACTAAACGCGAATTGAGTCACCCAAATGAACACGCTGGCTGCCTTTAAAGTAGTAGTAAGTGGTTTATTAAAACGATAATAGAAAGGAAGGAAAAGATTTATACTAGCCCCGACATCTGCCATCGATACTGAAGCACCTGAGCTGGGGCAGCGGAAATAAATGATAGCAGGCAGAATGGAGAAATAAGCAAATGTCGTCAATTAGAGTTTACTGCCACAAAAATGGAGGGGGTTGCTGCCAGTTAATATTCGCTCCTCTTTACATTTTCTGCCAAAATGCACTCCTCGAGAAACGTAAACGCCCTTTTAAGTCAAACTTGTCTTGTACCTTGCTCACGTGAAACGTTCAGGAATGCGCGGTTCTCAGGTATCTGCTCATCGCCGTTGCAGCTCACTTAATGCAGCCATGTGCAAAATAGCCAAGAAATTGGAGGCACTTAGATATCTCTACTGCGGGAAGGCGAAAGTCAGTGGGCAGTGGGCAGTTTGCTCAGTCCGGTTGGAAGGTTGGGATCACATGACAAGGTCACGTGACCTAGGTGGCGATGTAACTGGCGGACACCGCGAGGTCATGTGACCGGACGGACAGTCACCGCGAGTTTGAGCCATTAAAGGCTCTCGCCTTAAAAACAGTAGCACATTTCACCATGCCCCGTTGCTATTTCGCATTATCCGCACCAAACTCCCGCAACCGAGAAGGGTCTGTGTAGCCTGAGACTAGGTGACGGACCTACCAGCCATGGGTGACTTGGCGCAGAATAGCCTCGCCGCTTAGTATTGCGTCACAATAAAGCTCTTTCTCACGTGCATGCCGCGACCTAATGAAACACTTTAACGTCTTCATAGAGGCTTCAGTTCAGCAATCGCAATGTAGGATTCGAACACGCTGCAATTCATTTAATGTGTCTTGAGTTGTGGCGAGTCACATCCGCACCTACCATAGCCATGGGACGCGCTGATGGCCGCGAACCGCCAAAGGTTGTTGTTGTTGTTGTTGTTGTTGTTGTTGTTGTTGTTGTTGTTGTTGTTGTTGTTGTTGTTGATTTTGTTGTTGTTGTTGTTGTTGTTGTTGTCGTTGTTGTCGTTGTTGTTGTTGTTGTTGTTGTTGTTGATTTTGTTGTTGTTGTTGTTGTTGTTGTTGTTGTTGTTGTTGTTGTTGTTGTTGTTGTTGTTGTTGTTGTTGTTGTTGTTGTTGTTGTTGTTGTTGTTGTTGTTGTTGTTGTTGTTGTTGTTGTTGTTGTTGTTGTTGTTGTTGTTGTTGTTGTTGTTGTTGTTGTTGTTGTTGTTGTTGTTGTTGTTGTTGTTGTTGTTGTTGTTGTTGTTGTTGTTGTTGTTGTTGTTGTTGTTGTTGTTGTTTGCCTCCTCTGGTACACCGCGCAAGTGGGCAAGTGAGCACTCCCATTCTTCCATTCTTTTGCATTCACGCTAATTTCTCACGAAGACTGCACGTTAGCGCGGTCTTCAACAGTGTCTGACATTACAAGCCGTTGCCCCCGCGACATAAGTTACCGCGACAATATCGTACATAACTGTCCTTTAACAGCCCCGTGTGAATAATGATCCGTTTTAACCACCGAGTTTCAACTATCAAAATGAAAACTTCTGGTCTCAACATACAGCCTCAAAATACAAAATGTCTAGCAAGGACAAGTTCGACGTGCTGCCTCCCATGGCGAACGTATATAATTCAAGGGCATGTTCGAGGTGACGCCGAAATAAAAAAGAGCAACGTGTTTTTAATTTTTCAATCAGCAGCGTTGTTTGAAGCGCTGTTTGGAGGAGAATTATGTTGGTTAACCAAAGTACGAGGGTTCACTATTGCTTTCTTGCAGATAAGAGATGGGAAAGAGAATATTGATGGCCGATATGACTCACCACGCAGTATCGACTACCCGACACGCCGTCTCCGTTTGGGCATTTGCAAGTGGTCACCGCATCCTGCAACATGAACATGAACAAGAACGCTTGCTAATTAAACTAGCATTTAACGTCATTCCTCAGGTGTATCCATTTTCACCGCTACATAGGGTGTTAAATCTCGGTTTGAAATATGAGTCGAGCATCTCTTCCTGGCGGGAAGTAGTGTAAGGGTGGATTTAAAGCTTCAAAGTAATTGACTTCAAAAGTCGACTGACTTAAGAAGAGTAAAGGCTTACCTGAGATACTCTAAATGCTTGTGCTGAATGCTAGACATTAAAGTCTAGTGTAATGTAATGCCCGTTTATAATCCCTCTGCTTTGTAAATGTAGTCACAGCGTTGAATGCATAGCATGAGAGGATGTTACAAGTGTTGTGTAATGTATGGCGTGTTTATAATGCCTGAGTATTGTATAAACGGCGCTGAAAGGTCGATTTTATAGCAAAGCACGCGGTGATTTAAACTTGCTATTGTAATATCTTTTGTCAAACCTCTATTAGCTTGTGTCAAAAGTAGTCAATTCGAATCGCGAATACAACAGAACGTTTGTTTGTTTGTTTTTTGTTATTTTTGCCAGGCCTTGACGCTTGACAGTTCAGAAAACATACATCATAGCGTGATAACCCCGAGGGAAGTACACGTTGGTGCCAGGAGCACACTCGGTCACATAGACAGCACAATCGACCAAAACAAAGTGTGACGTCGTCAGCATACAATAAACAAAAAAAATATCCGATTTTTTTTTTTTGCCGTTACCGCGAAGAAGTCCGGCAAAATATTTGAGACGAGGTCAAAGTGAACGGCAAAAAATTTTGTTAAATTGAAGCCCACGAGGCATTTTCGTAATTCCCTGTTTAAAATCAGCAAGATTGTATTCGCCGTTGAAGGCATATGTACTCTTTCGGTATTAGGGCATTTCCTTATGTTTTTTTGTAACCGAATAAACTAACGTACCCATTTGTGTACGGACCGCTCCTCCCTACTCCGCAGCCGATAAGTGAGAAAAAGAAAGTCGGAAATAAGCAGCTGAGTTTCACGTTGAGTTGCACGCTACCGCAACATTCTCATGTAACGAGAAAAATGGTATGAAGATGCACCAATGCTAGCATTATATGCTTCGCAGAGCCGGCGTGCAGGGCGACATACGGCAGGTAAACTAAAGCTGATCGCGGGCTAATAGCACCTTGATCACTTTCTGTTGCTATATGCCTAGCACGCTTCGCATCGAAGCAGTATAGGAAGGCGTTTTTGAGCAAGCCGCCGCTTATCAAAAATGACATAATCTTTTTGTTTGCTTACCAACACACTCATCGCACATTAAAACAAAAGTAATCAAGTCCGAAGAACATTTGGCTGCGCAGTGATGGGTAAAGCATACATTTCTTTTTTTTTTGCTTTTTACAAGTCCAGCAGTTTTGGACGAAAATATTTTAAAATTGGCAAATTGTAAGATACTTTTACGGTAATATTGAAGTTAATGGTCGATTCTTCTTATATATTGCAAATTCTTTATTTTAAAGTGTTTCCGTCGGTCTCATCGAACAGTTAAGACTCCCGTAGAAAAGCAATAGCATACGACGATAACACAAACGTTAACAGAAGAAAAATTCAAGACTGCCGTTGGGAGATCTGTAGATATATGGATCGTTAGAATGAAACCTTGCATTATATGAAAACATTGCGTTCATAAAAGGTTTCCAGCTCAAAAATGATTTTCTCCAGAATTGCTGGGTATGAATGTACTTTTGATATTCTACTACGCACGTTATGGTGTTTCATTGTTGCTTTCGGAAGCTTCCAGTCCCCTAGCTCACTCGACGTTGTCGCGGGCATGCCCCATCAACTGAGTAAACAACACTCGCCTTCACGCATATCCGCAATAAAATGACTCGAATGCAAACTGAACGCTCATTGCGCGCTGGCCTTACCACTGTCGACGTGCACATAGCGTCGCTGGGTTCGTACAAAATGAAGCCGTCAATTTCTCCTCTGTAGTGCTCGGGAATGCAAGTGCTGTTGTCCTGCACAATTGTGCACGTACAGCAATAAACACTCTCAAATTAAATGGCCTCTTTTACTTCAACAACAAGGACATATTTTGCCTGTTAGAGTCAGACATACAGCTAGGATACGTGCGAAATATAAATAAACGTTTAGAGGTTTCTCTGTCTGCAAAAGGCAAAGAAGTTATAGCAATAATTGCATTGCAGTTCTCGCAAGACCTCCCTCGCGCTATTAAGACCCACAGTGTCAAATGTGTACAAGCGGCTGTCGTGGACTGCACCACGAAGACTGACCAGAATAGCTACGTTATAGTCTAGCAGGTTAATGCAAGGGTTTTCTTCTTCGTGGTAATCCACATTGGTACAAGCAGTCGTCGCGGACTGCGCCACGAAGACTGACCAGAATAGTTACGCCATCGTCGAGCAGGTCATTCCAGGGGTTTTATTCTTCGCTGTAATCTTGGTTGCGTAGGCGGCGACGGCAAAACGAAAACTTTAGACCATGTCACTGTCTTTTCGCTTCGAGTGTGCCGAAACGCAGAGAGCGGACAATCTTGTAATATGTTTTCAATACTACGCGGCGAAAGTAATCCATTGGTTACGCACCGTCTGCGCCTAAAGTTCCCACATCACGAATTCTCGCCCGAGAACTTAAAGAAGATAGTGGGTCGTCAGAGAGCTGATCGCCACTATACGTGTAAGGCTGCATACATTCTGCACAAGGAACACTTGTTGCTAACACGCTGATGTCGCGGGCCTGCTACAAAAATGAGCGGGACTTTAACGCACGCTTACTGTTCTTACATAGTGTTTACATAGTGTTCTTACATAGTGTTCTTACATAGTTCAAAATACAAAATAGACAGACGCTACCCAGTGGAAAGATACGAGAGAGTCGGGCCCAAAATATGATGAAATGTCGGGTCGTCCTGCCGTTAAGAGAGATTTTTCTCTAGTACTGCAAACTGTCCTGTTGTCACGACAAAACTGGCAATATTGCTAGGACATGGAAATGCCCAATAGTAAAGAAAACTTTGGCGTTCCTGCAAAAATTTGTATTTCTACTGCAAGACCATGTCCAAAAAACTACAAAACATTTCTAGTGATGACAGAAAAATTTGTTCGCTTTTTCAGTGGAGTAAACCATAAGGTTAAAAGCGCACACTGAAAGTTCCGAATTCTCATGTGGTAAATACAGTGGTCATTTCGTTTTGATAACATTTAGATTTGTTTTGTTGTTGATAGAACGACTTGATCATGATGGACTTCCTGCAGGACAATGGCGTCGCCCTGTGAGCATTACGCCACATCAAAAAATCTCTCTCTCGCTCTATTACCGATAAACACCTCACCCTGGTGAGCGAGGCAGTTCGCTCCGTGACTATGCCGACGATGAAGGAGAGGGTCATTACCGATATCGGTGTCACTGCCTTGCCCATGAAGAGAGAGAGAGGCCTAGGATTGTTTTATTTCACGAGTAGATTATATCTACAGTGCTCTTGACAGATATGGGACCTTTCTTTTTGGGCAGCCTTCTTCGTAAGAAAAGCGTATGCTTACCAAAGCTGTGAGCGTCACAGATGGTACCACGCAAGGCTGGAAAGATGCTTCAGCGACAGCGAGCACTGCATGAAAAGACTTTTTTTTCAGTTGAACGCTTCTCTGCGCTCAAACTTACGGAATTGCTGATGTTTATCATTTGTCATAGCATATAAAACAGCATGCAAATGAAGAAAAGACGCAGTCCATGAATTGTGTCAGTAAAAAGCATACAGAAAGATACACAAAACAAAATAGGAGAAACACTGAAGCTACAGCAGCTCTGTTCTCTATTGCTCCCACTCCATCCTGTTTGTTTCTGTGTTGCACTCTTACAAAGATGAAGTATTGCCAAGTAGTACAGCTACTCATGCCCTTGGATCACTTACGAAGCACCCCGACTGTTGCATGTTTCATTTTGTTCCCTTCAAATCGGCCTGGCATCCACCCTGCGCCGTTCTGTTCTTGTCTGGATCTGAAAGTAGCCGTAAAATACCGCATCATGTGACGTTCCTCCCAAAATATTCGTCAACATGCACAATAATTTCCATACTCTCTCTGTTTCAGGCTGCGGATTGTTTTCTTTCTTTTTTCTTTTCAGAAATTCCTTTCAAAGCTACTCTTCTTGTGGAACAACGGCCTAAGGGGCGAGTTGGTGCATGATGAAATGAACGGCGGCGCATCAAGGACACTAACATGAAAGGGACACCACATGCGTGTCCCTGGGGGTTTATTCTTCTTGTGGAAATTCACTAGAAACGGCGCAAAACAATATCTACGCGGACCCGTTCGAAAGCCATTTGAGTCGAATGGAATTCGTACTCGACGAAGTTCAGTAGTGCTCCAAAACGATTTCCAAACGCAGTCTTAAGTTTTAACGCTCTCTCGGCGTATTGCAGTGGCGCCGTTACCATGAAGTTTAGTTTCGATTACTTCAGTTTGATCTTTCGTCCACATAACTGGGAGCCGCGAAGAATATTATAACGATAATAAAAGAGCTGGTATGAATGCCATTTAGCTTTTTTCATAACTACATGCGAGTTACGTTTGGAAGTCTTGTTGTGAGCTATTCTTTCACGGGCGTTCATCTTTCGTTTCCTATTGCGGGGCAACACTAGTTTTTGTAGCGATAGCTACACTACGCCAGCTACTTCGCGAGATCAGCGTGGCTGCGTGCTGAGCCGTGGCCACGGAGCAAGACTCTGTGGCTGTGGCACCACCGCTTCGCCAGCTGTGCGCATGCGCGGAGTGACGTCATAGCCCGCAGCTTGTGCGCGCGCCGCGCGCCTCGCCGCTTCTCCGACGGCGGAGCAGACGCCGCCCGCCCCGACAATTGTGCGCATGCGCGAAGTGACGTCAGAGCATGCAGCTGGTGTGCGCGCCGCACGCCTACATTACGCTAGCTTTTCGAGCCCTCAGCGTGGCGGCGCCGTGGCCACCGTGGCAGCTGCCAGCATCGCGGCGCCGGCGAAACCGAGTGGAAGAGGAGTGGAGATGGGGAAAGGGGGAGAGAGTGAATCCACGTCCAAGGACGAAGATGAGGAAGGTACGCACAGCGAAACGCAACGGAGAAAGACTGACTTTGCAGTTCGACTGAGCGAGTTCCACTCGGCCAGCTGTAGCTATCGCGTCACTCCAGGTTTAACCACAGCTAAACCACAGCCATTTTGGTCGCGCTGTTCGTTCGCTTAGTGCGTGTACCATTTCTGCTGTTTGCGATTATAATTAGTGCAAAAGAGTTGTCGCCGAGGAGGCTTTCAGGTTCCTTTGATGACGGCTGCTATTGCCTATTTTTACTATGAAACTATGCAAGAAAACCAAGGAAAAGGAGCAGCGCAAAAGCATGCAACCACACAAGAAGAAAGAAAAAGACACAAGCGCTGACTGACAACTGAATTTTATTGAAGGAAGGCACGCCTTAAATAAGGTGAGCAACAGAGGTTAAAAGGAGGAGAGCGAACAATTAAGAAACATAACAGCAAGCCTAAGCAAGCATCAAGACATGAAACACTCAAACGTTGGCTGCTTCTAAAAAGTCTACCTCTGCTGCGAAAAGTGATAATGAGGGAGTGCTGATGCAAGTGTCGCCATATCTCTTAACATAGTAAGCTTCCAGGTTAACACGCGCAATCCTGTCAGCATTCTTACCTAGAATACTAGTCTCAGCCAAACGAGCCACGCATCCTCTGCACTTACGTGCGCGACCAAATGTGCGCACTTATCCTTTAACTGACTTAAATTTCTGGCATGTTCCCCCAATCGTTGGTTGATGCAACGGCCGGATTCGCCTACGTAAATCTTTCCACACGTCATGAGAATAGCATAAATCACGCCTTTTGAGCATTTGACAAACGGAGTGTCATGTTGTATATATCTGGCATCGTCTTTTTTTTTTTGGAGCCGCAAATGCGTGGGAATAACTCTCCCAGCTTGTTGGGTGCCGAAAATACAATGGACACACCATGCCCCTTAGCCACTTTCTTGATGTTGTGCGAAGTCTTGTGCAGGTATGGCACAACCACAGGCTTATCGGTCAGGCTTCAATTTCTGAAGCATGGTTTCAGCAACAGTAATCAAAACCGAAGGGGAGAAACCCGCCGCCAAAAGTCGGCAAATATGATTCTGAGAGCTCGTTTGCATCTGATGCGTGCACGATATTTTGAGGCAGGATTCCATACAGTGAGACGCATTGGCTCTTTTTACAGTCTTCGAGTGTGCCGAATCATAAGGCAGCAAATTCTTTTTTGCACTAGGGTAATAGCCCCTGCTTCAGAAATTGAAGGCTGGAACAAGAAGAATGGATGATGAGCGTCGGAAGGCCGATAAGCCTGTGGTTGTGCCATACCTGCACAAGACTTAGCACAACATCAAGAAAGTGGCCAAGAGGCATGGTGTGTCCGTTGTATTTTCGGATTTTCAGCACCCAACAAGCTGGGGAAGTAATCCCCACGCATTTGCGGCTCCAAAAAAAGAGGATACCAGATATATACATGACACTCCGTTTGTCAAGTGCTCAACGAGCGTGATTTATGCCATTATCATGACGCGTGGAAAGGTTTATGTAGGCGAAACCGGCCGTTGCATCAACGAACGATTGGGGGAACATGCCCGAAATTTAAGTCATTTAAAAGATGAGTGCGCACCTTTGGTCGCGCACGTAAGTAAGTGCAGAGGATGCGTGGCTCGTTTGGCTGAGACTAGGATTCTAGGTAACAGTGCCGACAGGACTGCGCGTGTTAGCCTGGAAGCTTACTATATTAAGAGATATGGCGACGCTTGCACCAGCACTCCCTCATTGTCACTTTTTGCAGTGGAGGTAGACTTTTTAGAAGCAGCCAACGTTTGAGTTTTTCATGTATTGATGCTTGCTTGGGCTTCCTGTTATAAAAGAGAAGAAGAAAGGGAATTTTAATGAAAGAAAGGCGGAGAGGTCGGCCGGTGGTAACAGGGCCCTGGCCTGCTACTCCACACAGGGGAAAGGGAAGAGGAGGAAAAGGAAAGTGTGAATGAAGGCTGATGATGGCATAATACAATGAGTTTCACGGGTGATGTCTATGCACACGCACACACACACACACACACAACACTGGCTGGCGCTCGCATCGCGGTTACTGGACACACATAAAACTCAAAACTGGTGTCTGCAACACAACACCGACACATGTCATTAACCATGTAGGTTGTGCACAGGCGGTCACAAACGAGTATCCAGGCCTGTTTCACACAAAAAGTTGAGCAGGGCTTTTGTCACACGCCACCAATCAGAACGTCTCGTCCTTGCGCCCAGAAGAGTTTCCTCAGAGAGAGGGCGAGAGTCCAGGTTTTTCACGGTCGCCTCCAATGTTGTTCTTTCAGAAGTATACTTCGGGCACGCGCAAAGAAGGTGTCCAATAGTCTCTGGTGTGTTGCACTGTGCGCAATTTGGGTGACTTTCGATGCCGATCTTGTGAAGATAGTGTTTGGTGTAGGCAACGCCAAGCCGTAGCCGGTGGAGTAAAGTCCCATGACGTCGCACCACCACAGATGGGAAATGTAATCGTGAGCCAGCGTCAAGCTTACACACGCGGTCCTGTTGATGACTCGGATCATGCCAGTGCGACTGCATTGCCGCCTGCATTAAATGTGCCAACAAGGCTCCAATGTCTGATCTTGAAAAGGCTATCTCAATGAAAGCACCATCACTATGTGCCATCCGAGCCTCGGCGTCAGCACGCTCGTTTCCCGCTATGCCGCAATGGCTCGGTATCCATTGAAACTTTATAATATGGCCGCGGTGGAAAGCCTCGGCTAACAAAAGCACAATCTGTTGAACCAGCTGCTCGCATGCTCTTGGTTTTAGATAAGTTTGTACGACCTGTAATGCCGATCTCGAGTCGCAGAATATAGTCCATTGCTGCGCTGGCTGGTGACCAATATAAAGGACGGCTTCTCGTATGGCTGCCAATTCGGTTGCCGTAGAGGACGTTTTGTGCATGAGCCTGAAACGGTGACATGAGGCATTTCCTGGCACTATCACCGCTGCAGCTGAAGAAGTGGTCGTAACGGATCCGTCCACGAAAACATGCTGGGTGTTAGTATACATAGATGTAATGTATGACAGCGCCAGCTGTTTCAGTCCGACTGTTGGAATGTGCGTTTTCTTTGTTATCCCTGGGATTGTTGTCCGTATAGATGGTTTTGGTACTGCCCAAAGTGGCACCTCCGCAATCTGGTGTGGCGCGTAGTTCGAAGGCAGCGCATTGCGCTGCATCCAAAGGGCTCTGGAAAAGGCTGCATCTGGACGCACCGCACTAATGTTAGTCAGGGGGTGATGACGATGCCTGGTCAGATGCCGCAAATGCACACGAAGTGGCTCCTGTTGGAAATAAATTCGTGCTGGGCAGGCGCGGGCCTCATAAAATGTGCCCCATGTAGAAGTTTTACATGGCAAACCCAAGCATACTCTTAAAGCACGAGCCTGCGCGCTTTCAAGCACACGCAGGCCTGATAGTCTGACCCCCGAGAGAACGGGTGCACTGTATCTGAGAAGGCCGACTACCAGCGCCTGGTACACGTGTAGTAAAGATCGCTCAGAGGGACCCCAACATTTTCCTGCCATACACCGCACAATGCTTGCAAAGCTGTCGAGCTTTTTCTTGAGCACAGAAATGTGCTTCGTCCAGGACAGGTCACGGTCTATCGTAACACCTAAGAATTTGTGATGTGTTACGTATGGAACAATTTGCCCATCGATTGTGACCGGATACCACGCCATTATCTTGCGTGTGAAAGCCAATGTTACGCTTTTAGTTGGCGAAAGTTCAAGCCCCTGACGGCGCAAGTACGCAGACGTAATGGACACCGAACGCTGCAATCTTGCTTGCACTTGGGGACGCGTGACACTTGATGTCCAGATGCAAATATCGTCTGCGTAGGCGGATATTGAAACAGTCTTGGGTAGTTGTTTGAAAAGGCCAATGAGCACGAGATTGAACAACGTTGGACTGAGCACTCCTCCCTGAGGAACACCACAAGCAACATGATGATCTGCTGTGTCACCTTCAAGAGTCTCCACGTAGACTGTCCGGTTTGTCAAATAGCTTGCAATCCAATTGTGTAGACGTCCGCCTATACCACATTCTTCGAGTGCATTTAGTACTGCATCATGCTGAACATTATCGAATGCGCCCTTTATGTCGAGGAAAAGAGCAGCAGTCAACCTGTGACGGCGTCTTTCATGTTCTACCGTTGACACGAGATCAATTACACTGTCGATGGCAGACCGGCCTTTGCGGAAACCCGTCATTGTGGAAGGGTATAGCCCATGTTTTTCAAGGAACAATTCTAGACGGGTTAGCACCATACGCTCCATCGTCTTGCCAATACAACTTGCCAGAGCTACTGGTCTGTAGGATGTTAATGTGAGTGGCGATTTCCCTGGTTTGAGCAAGGCCACAATGCGGCTTCTTTTCCACTGCTGTGGTACAGTGGCAGAGGCCCAAGAGTGGTTGAACAATGTTAAGAGGGCTTCCATTACCTGTGGGCCTAGATGACGAAGCGCATTGTGTGTTATTCCATCAGGTCCTGGGGATGAAGGATGCGTGCAAGCAGAAAGAGCTGCTTTCAGTTCTTGAATTGTGAAGGGGATGTCCAGTCGATCGTCCATCGTGGGGGGAGCACATCGATGCTGCCGAGGTAAAGAAGCGCTTCCGGCAATTCTCGAGCAGAAATCCTCCGCCACCTCTAGTTCTTGCCGTCTATCATGAAGTGCCAATGCACGGAAAGGGTGTTTCTGCTGGGGAAATGTCGGCAGTGCTCGAACAACGTGCCAGATTGTGGAGAGTGGTTTGCGGGGATCCAATCTGCTGCAAAATGACCGCCACCGTTGTTTGCCTAGGTTCTCCAAATAGCGCTGTATTTGCTTCTGGGCACGTCGAGAGGCCCGGAGATCCGAGACATCCTTTGTCCTCCGGTATTTTCTTTCTGCGCGCCGACGAATCGCCCGAAGCTGCGCGTAGATCACATCCACTGGTGCTGTGGAATTTGGCGCTGAGATATTGCGTGTTGCATCGTGCATGGCCGAAATAATACGCTGTTCCACATCTGTTGGATCAGTGAGTTTCCCACAGGTTTTTTCTAGAACAATGCGGAAAGCACTCCAGTCGCTGCAACGTATTTTGGCATTTGGAAGACGGTGAAACCACCGTAGCTGCACATACGTCGGTATGTGGTCACTTCCATAACTTTCAATATCAGCACACCACGTTGCGAACGATGACAGGCGCCTGGATACAAATGCAAGGTCCAGGCAGCTGCTGTAGGTAGTCCCGCGTAGAAATGTCGGCGTGCCATCATTGAGCAAAACGAGACCTGCATTGTTCATGAACGTGGCGATATCCCGTCCTCGAACGTTCGTAACGGCGCTTCCCCAGCCGTGGTGATGCGCATTGAAATCTCCTACTATTATATGGGGTTCCGAAACGCTGTCAAGTAGCGATTGTAGTCGTAGGGCATCAAATCGACCCCTTGGTGGTATGTAGCCACCTATAATAGAGATTGTGCGCCCATTCAAAGTCACAGTGATTGCTACATACTCGTTGCTACTGCCCCCAGGAATTTGATGCCGAACGTAAGTGAGGTCACGACGGACGCATAGTAGTACCTTGCTCAAATGCCCAGCCGCTTCAGAGAGGAAACTTTCATAACCTGACAGTCGAAAAGGAGATGTGATATTAGGCTCACATATTACAAGCACCGGAAATCGGTATTTGAAGATCCTCTGCCTGAGATCTGCTAGGCGGCCTCGCAGACCTCGAGCATTCCATTGTAATACTGCCGATCGAGAGATTCTCTCCTGCAGTGAGGGTGCTGACGACGGTAGAGCCATAATTTTGACTGCTATTAAAGGGTGGCAAGCACCGGTTCAATAGCGTCTAAAATTTGGACAGCAGCCTTAGCAATTGGCGTGTCCACTCCAGCAATTATCAGCCGTAAGGTGCCTATCAGCTGTTTCAGCATCGCCCTGATTTGATCATCTGTTGTCGACACAGCCGGCGGACGCACAGGCGGACGTGTCACAGAGCTTACAGTACGCGATGGTAGAAGTGGCCACTCTGCGGGGTCCTCCTGGGGGGTTGTCAGTCTTGGCTCTTGCGGAGCTGGAGGCAGTGGCTTTTGCGCGGCAGAGCGGTCTCGGTCCTCCTGATGTGTTGACACGTCATTTACTGAGCTCAATGTCTTCTGCCGACTTCGTGTCCTCCTCCTGGAGCGACGTACTGCGATTGCTGCTTCTCGGTGAGTAGAATGGTCTCTCACCATTTTCTTCAAGATCTTCATCTCTGTTTTCACCTTCGGACATTCCCTAGATGTTGCCTCATGAGGACCTTTGCAGTTGGCACAAACTGGAGACTCAATCGTACATGTAGGTCCATCGTGCACGCCACCACAACGCGGACATGTTTTCGTGCTCGTACACGCAGCACTTACATGTCCAATCTTCTGGCATTTTCGGCACTGCACCGGTCGGGGCACATAAGGACGCACTGGGTGCCTCACAAAACCCACTTTCACATGCGATGGTAAAGTAGTACCCTCAAACACTAGTTTGACACACCGTGATTTGCCGAAACGATGGATGTCAGTTATGCGAACAGAACTTGATAGCAGTTGCACCAAGTCCATATCCTTGATCTGTATGTCCACGTCAGAAATCACACCAGCAGTAGTGTTAAGTCCATGAGCGAAGAACGAGCGGACTCGTATGTTGCCAAGGACAGACACGGTCTTCAACTTATCCAGGGTTGCCCGGCCAGAGACATCAACAGAGAGGATATTCCTTCTTGCGTTAATACGCACTTCTTTGACTTGGCCCGGAACCAGTCGTTCAAGAAGAAGAGTCAAAGTCTGCCTGTTGATGGAGTTGAGATTCTCGTCCTCAACAGGCATGTATGAAATTGTGTAAGTGAGAGATTGCTCACTTACATTGGCCTCGTTGGTTGTTTTCTTGCTCACATTGGATTGGTGAGGCATCTTCGCTGGCACAATGGACTTGTTAGCCCGCTTCGTACACACACTGGGCCCACACTCAGTCGGGGTTTTGGAAAGCTTCCTCTTCAGGCGCCGACTCACAATCTCGGTGTAGCCTCCGTCGAACTCCATGTCATCCGAGTCAGAGAAACTGGACGATCCCGGGAGCTCTGAGGGGAGATCCATACTGCATCCAGGCTGATCTGTGCAGTTCACACTGCTAGCCACAGAAGGCAGCAGAGGCGGCGGGTCATCCGCCATCGCCTGGGACGGCGAGGTTGCCTTGAAGGGTACAGAAGCACAAAGTATTTCAAAAAAACAGGAGCTCGATCAAGAGATGCTGCCATTCGCAGCGCTCTTCTTCTTCTTCTTTTTTTCTTGATTGTTCGCTCTCCTCCTTTTCACCTCTATTGCTCGCCTTATATAAGAGGGGCCTTCCTTCAATAAATTTCAGTGGTTAGTCAGCGCTTGTGTCTTGTCATTTCTTCTTGTGTGGTTGCATGCTTTTGCGCTGCTCCTTTTTCTTGCTTCACAATGCACCTACTAGCCCAAAAAGCAGTTTTACCTCAGCAAGAAAAGACCGCGAGAACTAATTTGAACACCTCAGCCGATGCGTTGTGTAGCTTTATAAGTCGCAGTAAATAAATCAAATACGATCTATCGTTACCTACTTTAACACCTGTTCATTTATAAAGTACTTTTTTATAGTTATTTTTTTTATTTTCCAAATGATGGCTTGAATGGACAAGGCAACGAGGGTACACGTTTTCACCTTTCCAAGGCATTTGAAACGGTTGAATGTTGTTCCCCTCCTCTCTCCCCTCCTGTCGACTGGAATGACATTTGAAAATATTCCCTTCGAAATTCCTCGCGTAGCAGCCCAAAACCGGTAATTTGAGTCGAATGATATTTGGTTCGGTTAAATGGCATTTGAAACGCCCGGGCAGCACGCGCGTTTGTTGACACGCTATGCGTTCATAACCACATTCGCTTCAAAGAGTTAATGGCGACGCTGTATTAAGACTGACAAGACACGTACCCTTACAGCACGTGCTAATAAAGTGATGGCTCTCCTGTCTTTTCTTTAGGAGTCCCCGTGTCCGCTGCATCGCGGCTTCGTGTTCTGCGCTTTCTTCCTCTTGATATTAATCTTTACTGCAGCTTCTTAACAATGTTATCGTCGCTGTTGACTCGCGGAACGCCAAGGACTATCAGCGTCATAATGTTTACGGGGTATCTGGGCTGCAGGATTCATATCTGGTTGAGTGGGCAGTGCGCGGTTTGACAAATCTCGTGTTAGGCAACGGTTTTTGTATCATCTATGTTTTACTTATTTTTTTTCGCACCAATATCTAAAGGCAGTTATAGTTGCAATAAAATCTCGCCCTCTACTTTTGTGCACGCCGCACACTATTGCAACCATTATGTCAGAAATGTGTGGATGAGCCACCCCCGGTGGCACGATACGAGCATGTCTAAACGTCATGCCTTCTGCAGTTGTGCGAGGCGTCACATCGCCGTTTGGCAGTAGTTTGGGGGTATAATTTGGCAATACAGGCAGCGTAGTTTCTGCTCGCATTCACATTTTATGCAGGTACATGAATGATTACTTTGATACTTTTTTGTTTCGATCTAACAAACAGTGCCATTCGGTTGTCGTAGCTTTACCAGAATACGCTAGGTTCCGAATGTGACAAGAAATCAAGTGACATTATTCCATGCGAACAGTCCAACTGATAACCCCAGTATAAAAGGTGAAGTGTTCAGGCAACACGGAACTCTTATTGACAAGCCATTCTGTCATAATTCTCCATTGATGTTCTCGCCTTTCTACTCGCAGAATCTCGTGCACAATGAATTCATTCGCATAAATTATTACGGTTAAGACAAGGATGTAGAAAGAACAAACGGGTCACTTGAGTCACGTTCTCCTTCGCGTAGAATCCGCTTTCAGCTTCGGCAGCTTGTGTCGCGCAGTAAAAACGTTGCCGTAAGCGTTCTTGCGCACGTTTGCAGCAAATTTGAGCAAATCTATCAATGACATTTAGGGCAACGATATGCTTCCATTTTCAGCATGGTTAGTACTCCGAAGTCAGCTGAAAAAGCAAGAGCTATTTCGTTTTTTCCCCCATATGCGCGGAAATACAGCAAGTCACAAGAGTCTGTGGCGTCGTTTTTCTCACACACTACTATATTCGTCACAAGTAAAGCAAAAATTCACATATCCGCGGCCCAACAGGCGCTGCACATGGGAGGTGAGGGGAGGAGGGGAGGGGTTGAGGGTTCGTTCTGTTCCTTACACTACCCTGGTTACGTAAGCTATGTCCCTCCCCCGTGCCTAGAGGAGGGGTCATTATCATATTTTCCAAACAACTTGCTTACCCCAGTCACGTGGTCGCGACGAGATGCTATAATCATGTTTCGCCGCCATGGCTGCCTGCATAGGCGCACCGAGCAATTGATGTCACATGAATAGAATGATATTTTTAATTCGGAAAATCATAATAAGTGGTTTTGGGGGAAAGGAAATGGCGCAGTATGTCTCATATATCGTTGGACACCTGAACCGCGCCGTAAGGGAAGGGATAAAGGAGGGAGTGAAAGAAGAAAGGAAGAAAGGGGTGCCGTAGTGGAGGGCTCCGGAATAATTTCGACCACCTCGGGATCTTTAACGTGCACTGACATCGCACAGCACACGGGCGCCTTAGCGTTTTTCCTCCATAAAAACGCAGCCGCCGCGGTCCGGTTCGAACCCGGGAACTCCGGATCAGTAGTCGAGCGCCCTAACCACTGAGCCACCGCGGCGGGTCAATTCGGAAAATCACTTTGATATTTTCACATCACGTAACCTTCAGATCATTATATAAATATTTGGCTCTAGCATCTTCAGCATCAACACACTGCTGGGAGATCCATACATCTGCCTTATTGAACTTCAACAACTTCGTAGCCTTCGGTTTACCTCTTACCTAGAATTGTTGCGCAATTAAGTTATCCCTAATACAAAATCCTTTAAAATAACATTCTCCTGTGCCTTCTTTGATTTCAACGGCAGTTGGATGTTTTAGCAAAGAAGACTTTTGGGGTCGCAAAGTTGCACACATCAAATATATTCCAGACGAAGACGCAGGAAATACGAAATACATCCGCAAGGCAAGAATGTTTAAGCCAACACTCGACACCAGATCCTGAAAACACATACTGAATTGAAATGAAGATAATTTATTTTCTCATATTCGTTTGGGGAGAGCCGATGATAATCGCTGCAATAGCAGTGTGACATGTCCGTAGACCCCTGTAGTGAAGGGCAGTAGACAGCAATGCAGGAAAATAAATAGTCCAGTGTCAGTCCAGACAAAAAATCCAATCCAATAGGACCATTACCTTATCCTAATTTTAAACAAAAAATATCCTTCCTCTAACCTCTCTACCTTCATGCCGAACGAACGGGCACATGCCCTCGCTACCGACGCATCTCCGAGCAACCCTCCCATTTGGACGGATGATTGAACTGCACCAAAAACACCCGAGACAAAGACTGAAAGAACTCCGACACACCCGCCGCCTCCTTTATCCCCCTTCTCCACATGTTACTCGCCGCGAGTCTACTTTCATTATACAAGCGCATAAAAATTATCTACGATGTGGCTCGTACGACCACCACATACTCAAGATCTCTGGCCACCCTTGCTGTCAGGTATGTGGCGCCTAGCGGAACAACACAAATATTGGAGCTACCCACGTCCCACTCAGTCACCACACTACCTCCAACGCAGATCCCTGCCAATACGCTACCCATAGGGTACCCGTACCCGGGTACCCAATTCTTGGGCCATACCGCCCCCGCTTTGGGCGATAGGGGCCTCCGGCTTTCAGACTTAAGTAGGTTTCCCGAGCCAGGGTGGGGAAATATATGTTTTCTCTCTCTTTTCTCTCTAAAGCGCTGTCGACATATTTCTTGCAGCGATCGGTATGTATAGGCCTCAAATGGCATTCCATCATATTCCAACTTCCACCCAGCTTATAGGCGACGTGATTCAAGTCTTAGCGTGTATAGTAATGCGAAATGTAGAATGACAACACTTTGCCCATTTATGTCAAACACCAGGATATCGGGTTGCAATGCCAATAGCGTATACTCTCGGTTCTAAGTTTAAGCTATACCAGTACCGCACCGTTCTTGAACACGAATCGCGGAAAAAAAAATCGCTACTCCAGAGTCTCACGAACGCTGCCGTGCTTTTCACACTTGACATTAGAGAAATCGCTCATAACTCACGAGGGCGTATCGAAGCCTTCAAGCCGCCTGCGTCATGTGGCGAACACTTGCAAGCTTTTCCGCATCCCACTCGCTCCTGCTATGGGTGGAAAAGATGCGCACCTGCGGTGACTGCTTCCAGCTGCTGCTCAACCGACGCGCAAGCCACTATGTCGCCCAGATGGCACATCGCACGACAGGAGACAAGGTGGGGACCTTTAAGAGGAACTTCTCAGAATCAAAGTGTAAACGGCTGCCTTACGAGTGCTGGCAATGCCGGCAAACTATTTCAAACCCTTTGTTTGCTTTCCTATTGCTTTCAAAGCAAAAAAAAAGTCAACAAAGTCGACCTCTACGGTGCCACAGAAATGGATAGAGGCACCAACGCTAGCCCTGAAATTTTAGTGCGAAAGCGTTACTTCACACGGTCAAGCCCAACCGCGCAGTTTGTGTGCAGCTTGACCTTGAGAGTGACCTTGGCCAACCTGCAGAAATAAAATATTGCCGTGACTGAGTTTCGAACCTGCGGCGGCGCGAACAGATCAACTTCGCTGGCCACTACACGAGAACACTGTCACTGCCGTTGTTTTTTTTCTTTATTGCATAGAAATAGTGCCGAAAAGAAAAATGCAAGCATGCTTACGCCCCAAAACACCAGGCCACCATACCCCTGCAAACCTACCCATACATCAAAAACGTTGCCGCCACCGTCTGGAAGACGTTGAAGTAGAGAGCGTTAGCTGTTCGGTTTACTAGAATTGATATGAGTGAAATTAAATTGAGGTACACCAATGGAATTAAGAATTTGTGCGTTTATTTTTCCATATGTTAATTATTAGCGTACATCTTGAATTTATAAGTGACGTCACCAATCAGTCACCCATTGTATATATCAGTGACGTCGCCATTAAATCACCAATTCGATATATTAATGATGTCACCAATAAATCACCTATTGAGTTGCTATATCGATTTACTATGGTGGCCGCCATCTTGAATTCATCGGACTTGGAAATTTTCACGCCGAAGGGAGGAGGTAGCAGACTCGAAGAGATCGAGAAAGGTGATCAGTAAGAGCTAACGCTCTTAAAATCTTGGAGGTACACACACACGCATTTATATAGGAGAGCAATCTAGATAGAGAGCCAGTCGGTAAGGTGGTCAGTTTTCAAGTGTTCAGTGCTCTAACGGTACTGCATCAACCTTTGACGACCTAAATCGAGCAAATTCAGAAAAAATACGATAATAACGTAGTGACTTTTCATGCTAGACTTCAGAATGTTTCAGTAATCGTTAGCGTATACAGGTACCGTTATCGCTGCTATGGGGCGCTAGCTTGAACTCTGTTCCCGAGCATGCGCAGTTAGGGGAAACGTTTTAACTTCTTACCGTCACCATGCTTCCGCTGCCGTACCGTGCCGGGAACTTTTAAACCTCGTGGTGCATGTGCGCATCCAGCAGCCGACCGTACTTAACTCCAGAAGCCCACTTCCGGGCTGAATTAATAAGGTCAATGTATTTGGGAATAGTTACCCTGAGAGAAGTTCGTTGCAGAGAAATCATAAACTCTGTAACCAATCTTTGAACCGTCTAGTTAGAAATTCTAGGCTGACACAATGTAGTCCATCTTAGTGGGTAAACATCTCTGATGAATAAAATTGACATTTACAGCTACTTGTGTTGTTCGCATCATTGATAATTTTAAAACTGAAAATCAGATGCACACTAGGAAAGAACTGTATTGTAGTAATTGATTACCAAACTAAACCAAGCTTACCTTTGTAGCATTAGGAATTTTTAGTCATTTTCAGTAATTCCAGTGAATATGAAATAGGAACATTATGTTCACGTTTTCTTTTCTAGATAGTGACCTATGTATAGTGTGCATAATGGAAATCTTGCGTGAATTTCGTTTCTTTATTGAGACCACTGTTCTTCGGCCTATAAATGTTGATCTCCCTCGAGCAATATATACCAAACTGTGCACACGTTTGTATTCACATATGGACTTCTATTGTAAATTATTTTTATTTTATGATGCTGTGACGTCACGTATAAAAGTCCGGGTATTTTTTGGTATACTATGCAGATGATGCAGATGCTGACGAGTCTGTAGTGACGGAACCAACCGCATATACCAGACAGAATGCGGCTGGCGAAGTTTTCGTGCACGGAGGAGAGGGCGTCCTACTTCAGGGCAGACAGTGCAGAGTTACGCTTCTTTTGACGTCTTTTGACGTCATGGGAGTTCCCGGGTTCGAACCCGACCGCGGCGGCTGCACTTTTATGGAGGCAGAACGCTAAAGCGCCCGTGTGCTGTGCGATGTCAGTGCACTTTAAAGATCCCCAGGTGGTCGAAATTATTCCGAAGCCCTCCACTACGGCACCTCTTTCTTCCTTCATTCTTTCACTCCCTCCTTTATCGCTTCCCTTACGGCGCGGTCCAGGTGTCCGCCGATATATTAGACAGATACTGCGCCATTTCCTTTCTCCCAAAACCAATTATTATTTGACGTCATGGAAGTGCCGTATGGATGGAGACAGCGTGTTCCTCGTTTGGGGAGGCTGGAAGTTACTTGTCTGGACGAGGTCCCGGGGTGAGTGCATGGAATTCTCACACGATCTGACCCATGTGGTAGAGGTGTCGAGATCGAATTATGGAGAGCAGGTGTGATCGGCATCACAGGTGCGGTGTAGTCGCCCTGCCTGATGGAGTGCGAGTTGATGGGCGCCTAGAGAAAGAGGCCAAAGAACTGCTTCCTCATAGGTGGCGCCGAGTTTAGAGGAGGAGGAAAGTCCAAAGCATATACGTATTGCCCTGCGACGTTCATTACCAAGGCGGGTCCAACGCTTCTGAGGCGGACTGAAGAGGGGTAGAGCATAAAGAATGGCGCACACCTGACGATGCACTTCTCCTGTCAAGGTCAGCCGGTATTAGTTACACTTGTCCCCCATAGTGCAATGTACTTGTGGGTAATAAACTTAATCCTTATTCTCAAATTTGACATACGCTTAAGAAACTGCAAGACACTCCAGCTTCGACTGTTTCATACCCAACAATTCTAAACAAAAGCATTTTTGAGCGGGAAACCATTTATGAACGCAATTCTGTTGATATAATGTAAGATTTCACTACAACAATCAATATTTCAGCAGATCACCCGAAGGCAGCCCTGTTTTTTTTTTTCTATCAACGGCAGGGCAATATCGCTCGTGGGGAAGCCGTAAAAAGCCCGACATCAACATATACAGTTGTTCTGTAGCTCTCTTATCAGGACAGTGGTGGCGTTTAAGGAATCGTGCTTGGCATTTTGAAATTTAAGTACGAAACACAAGTCTGTCGGAACAGTAGCGCAGCAACACAAGTGACCGGTGAACGGGTAGACACACACAGATTTTGTTTCACATTCGTTCGCCGATACCTTGCATTGTTGCGCTACTATTTCGAAGTATGAACCAACAAGCTAAAATTTCGACGAAACACAAGTGTTGCAGTGGGAAGAGGCGACGTTTTCTTACCGCTTGCGCACAGGATTCTCATTCACTTAGGAACCGCTTTTCAAGACGCCTTGTGCACGACTGGCTTGGTTGTCGTAGGGAGCAATACGCTCGCCTTGCTATTTGAACTTCTTTAAAACGTCGGCTGTGTAGCTAGCAATGTTTATTTCTGGCTCGGGAAAAGGTGAGAGGTCAGCATCCGGTTCCGGCACGCAGTCTTCGCGATTTTTACTTTACAGCATCCCGTCTTGAAGCGATGCCGTTGATACTTCCATCAATTATCTCAAGAAGTCGATCCTGACGGAGGTAGCAGGATGGTCCCCAGTCGGCACTTGTGGTTTTGCATATACCTCAAACCTCATGTCCGCCAGCACAGAAGCACACTATCTAGTACGAGTGTGACGGATAAACGGATAAAAGCTGGCACAGGACGAGGAGGAAGTAGGAGAGAATGGTAAGGTAGGAAGGTTACTATAACCGCCTTCCTTTAAAAAAAATTCTTTAGACTGTCTATATTCTGTCCATAGTCTTTTGTTATAGAGTCTATAGACTCTCTATAGACAAACCCTACAGAACAGTCTCTAGGCAATACAAATCCCTGTTGACAGTCTATAGACAATGATAGATTTATGAGCTTAAAATTTTAGTAGACATCTGTCTATAGACAGTCTTTAGACTATGAATAGAAAAAATTAGATATAGGAAGGCAGTAGAGCCTACATATATAGTCTATATATAGTCTGTCTGTAACCATTTTTTGTAAGGGGTCAACCAGCACTGTCACCAAAACGGCATTGTGAGAAACATGGCAGAGAAATAATTGAAAAGGCAATTTATGGTTAGGGCGCTCGGCTACTGATCCGGAGTTCCCGGGTTCGAACCCGACCGCGGCGGCTGTGTTTTTATGGAGGAAAAACGCTAAAGCGCCCGTGTGCTGTGCGATGTCAGTGCACGTTAAAGATCCCCAGGTGGTCGAAATCATTCCGGAGCCCTCCACTACGGCACCTCTTCTTCCTTTCTTCTTTCACTCCCTCCTTTATTCCTTCCCTTACGGCGCGGTTCAGGTGTCCAACGATATATGAGACAGATACTGCGCCATTACCTTCCCCCCCCCCCCCCCCGAAACCAATTATTATTATTATTATTAACATAAGGACCACGCGTACCCTATGTCGTGTATTGTCGTGTATTGTCGTGTAGAGCCTACCAGAGTGTGTGTCTACGATTTGCCCCATACCAACGGCTGGACACTGCAAACGTTCCTGCTGGAGGAGTTAAGAGGGATACATGCAGGTGTCCAGCGGAATTTGGCGTTTGTAGACAATAGCACATACTCATTGAAAAGCCAGATGTTGGTCAATGTGTTGTGTTACCTGCGCAATCCAGAATTTCTAGGAAGCCACTTAGAAAAGTTCACTTAGTTCCGCCCAGCTGCCAGCATGAATCCGCCACTTCTAACGAAGTGGCATAGCTTGCATATCGCCTTTCACATGTGCGTAAAGTGCCATGCGTGTGACTCTGGGGCAACACATCGTGCCAGTGATTTGGTTCAAGTTATCGGTATCAATCTGATAAGAAGCTGTGCCTTTACAACGCAGGGCACAGCAGCGGCGACCAAATGTATATAAGTATATTTAAAAAATACGCGCGACCCTCGCAAAGTGCGGTAGCATTTCAACGCTGATGCCCTCAGCAAGCCCGCTGCAGGTTTCTTCCACTGACCTTTACTCTGCATGCAAGTGCAAAGGCTGTCAGTGTTCCTTGAAGGCTAGACATCTTTTTTGTCGCGTAGAATAAACAGTGTGCGGCAAGTGATGATGGCAGCGGTTGAAAAAAAAATGCAACATTACAAAAATGTTTTTTTCTTTTCCTTTCTTGAACAAGTGGAAAATTGGGAAAAAAATGATAATGAACTAAAAACCTTTAACAAAATAGTGAACAATTATTCTGCTCAACACTTAGTGCTATGCCTGACTGTGTCAGTAAAAAAAAGTTTTAAAAAGTGCGCTGCGTTTAATATTTTATCAAGTTGCAAACTTATAAAAAGGTTTAGCCAGAACATCGTGATTAATTGCCGATTCATTAAAAACGCTTGATGACTATGACACGAAGTAATAGCCGGCTGTATTCTCGTCTTGTGCCTTTTAGTTTCCGCTCCAACCAATCTGGAGTCAATACAATATAAGAAATGTTGCATAGTTCTGTTCTGGATGAGAACGCGCCTGCACTTGGCGAAATTTTAAAATTGGTGTCTGAATCAGTTGATATTCCCTCGCGACTGCTTATCTGTGCTTAAAAAATTTTGCGTCAGGAAAACTATTTGCTGTTACTGGCCCTGGAAACATTAGAGCACTTCTGGTTTTCAGATTTATGGCCGCTAACTGCCGAGCGCATTGTTGACGAGGAGAAAAAAGAAGAATTCCGTCAGAACACTACCTTGCATTGCAAAGTATGCAGACGAACTACCTCAGTGGTACTAATGTTCCTGATCACACATTTCGACTTCTTAATTTCTTCTTAACACTGTTATTCGGCTTCTTAACACAGTTCAGCGCTGTGTGTGTCGCTCCTTTTCTCACCATTCTTCTTAACTTCTCACAGCTTCATTAGCATAATTTATTTAATACAAGAGCAAGTTAGGTGCGTGGTCACAGTAACCCAGTGTTTTGACGTGTGTTAATGCTGGCCTATGATCGCCCATACGCAGCTTTTTAAGTTGCACGGATTGCCTATAGCAATATCACAGCAAACTCTTTTTCACTGCCAATCTGTCAAACAACACTCTAAATATCTACATATATATACTAACCAATTTTCCTCTGATCATCCCTTTCTCCTCCAGTGTGGACGACCAGCCCCGGTGTAGCCGCAAGACAGCTAGCTCATCATGCACTCACCCGCGTGAATGCTGGTCCAGCAGCAGGTGGTCAGTAAACATAGACACCCAATGAGTTCTCCTATTCTTCTCTTTGCCTCGTCACCCTGTCATATTCAACCTTTAGAGGTCACCAGACTAGCCAGTTCTTTGACGGTAGAACGAATGCGAGCCTTCGAATCTTGGAGGCCTCAAGCTGGTATCATTTCTAAACAACAAAGGTCCCCTGATGGTGTACTGCATTGTTCCTGTCAGGGTCTCATCAAACTTGTTCTGGCACTCTGGTGCTATTCGTACGACAGACGTGTTTACAGAAGCAAGCTGCCCTTACAATAATTCTTTAGAAAGTCTATAGACTGTCCATAGACAAATCCTAAATAACAGTGCATAGGCAATAGAAATGCTATAGACAGTCTAGACAATCTGTACATCTATGGCCATACACTCATAGTAGACTTTAGTGTAGAGTCTATAGACTATGAATAGACAAAAATGAATATGTATAGAAAGACAATAGAGTCTATAATAAGTCTATAGACAGTCTATAGACCATTCTTATTGGGGTGAGCGGCTTGTTTGCCACCTTCCTTGTTATCCCTTGTGCTGTCAGGTTTCGACAACTCACCCCCGGATCTCACTTTATAAGATTGGCTCCGGGTGCGGCTGTATAGAGATGAAATCCTTGAAACGCCGCCTTGTTCAAACTCAACAGATCACCTAATGTCCGGTGGGCCAGCAAACAGCAGTCTTAGAAAAGCCGAAGCACAGAGAATAATCGAATGTATGTCCGTAAGGATTCGTGAAAATATATTTTCGCTATAAAACTCCGCGCGTGACTGGAAATAAATCGTTTGGATATTTTTGTCCCGAGTATTTTTTTTTTCAAATGCCTCAATCTTTCAGGAAGAAAATGTTCCCCGCCTGTTTTTTCTTGACGTTAAAAATTTTCGAAAACTTTACATCCCTAGTTTCAAATGAATCACGCTTACTAAGGCTTCCCGTTAGTACATATTCAGTGTGCACGCGTCAAGTACTAGATACAGTGCTAGAGACGCGTATTGCGACCCGTCCCCTTATCGTTTAAGTAAAGTTGGCTAGTTAGTTTACTGCTGGCTTCTTCTGGCCTGCACGATGGGCTGTGACTTCACTTAACGCTGTGACTTTGCATGGTAACTTTAATTTCCTGCAACTGTCTTTTCTCCTTAATCTTTTCTCCCCTCACCCCTTTCCCCCCCAAACCGACTATTCTTCTGGTTAACCTCCCTGCCTATCCTCCTCCTCCTCCTCTTCCTCCTCCTCCTCAAGGGCGCACGAAAGGCGGATATATTTTCCGAACCTTGCCCGAGAAGCATCTGTTCGATTTCGAAAAGATATTCTGAAGCCCTAAAAATCGAACGAATAATACTCAGCTGCCAGAACGGTGCTGCTGAACATGATCTTTAAAGCAACAGTATAATATTGTCTTAGACATTGTCAGTTTCCAGCCACCATGTGTGCTAGAGAGCAAAAGACCCAAATGTTTCGCAGAAAAACTCCGCGTTAATGTCGCAACCACTTGCTCTTCTTAGAAACGCCACGGTAGGCAATTTTTATTCGAAGCAGGGGTCAACAAACTATGATTTCACCTCGTGCGTCATCGAATAAGGCGTCGCTTTATCTTCGCAGCTGCTCCTGCTGTTTTCCAAGAAAGCAAGACTCTTCTTTCTTTTCCAGCAAGGTCAAATGTTTCCTCCGAGACAAAAAAAAAATTAGAAGCTAAGGGTACACTGTTTTACGATGAAGTACAATGCATAAGCAAGTCGCACACTTCTCCTCTTCTAAGGATCTAATAGGCACAACTCTAGATGTCGCTAAGTACAACTAAATACCTTTTTGCTGGTCACGAAGCTGGACCCGTGGTAGAGTTTGAAGCGGGGACAGAGACTACCACTAGGGGCGCAGCGGGGTGTCAGGAGGCAACAAAAAGGGGCCAACAATGCAGGGCTGTGGAATAGGCTGCTGATATAAAAGACGCTAGTATGCGTTTCTGATAATTTCTTAGGTTTTCTATTTTGGAATGCAGCTAAGCCACATGCATATAATAAATATATCGTTATGCCTTTCGCGGAAAAATGAAGCTTGGAGAGAGGGTTGGATTGGCAATAGACGCATGATTTATCATCTGTGCTATGTTCGTGGTGGCTCAAGGGCATTTTTGCAGCTATATTATTGCATAATGTCAGTTCTAATGCTCCCGATCCGCAAGATGCTGTGTTATCAGCAAGAGAACCGAGATCCGCCCAAGGCGGCAGCGTGCATGTTAAAGACGGCGGTGGAAAGTGGTGCCGCGGCTTTTTTTGTTGTTGTTGTTGTTTTTGCCTCTATGCATTCGTAAGCCTCATATGCAGGGGAAAAGTTCCATGAGTTACGCAGTTAATTCAAAGCGCGCAAGCTAAGCTGCTGACAGAAATGTGCGATTTAAAATGTGCATCCATCCTGACCATACTGGACAGGACTGCGCACGTTATGCTACTGCGACTGTGTACATAGCCACCTGACACAACTGATTGCGGCGCCGAAGAGAACCTACAACTACCTTACAGGCTTTTGATCTCGGAACAATATTTCTCAGAGTTAATAACTTTGTTAGAACTTCGCTGAGCGGCCGCGAGAGAGGTTAAATTTTTCTACCGAGCTTTGAGGTCCTCTCTGGCATGACCAAAGTAACCGCAGCATTGCACGAGGGCTCGAAGGCGAACATTGGCGGAAAATGTGAGGAAAGCCATCTGTTATCAAATTGTAAATAATTATTTGTTTGTACAGTACACAATTATTAAAAAATATAGACACTCTTTTAAAAAGCCTTTAGACGATCCTCAGTGCATCGTTTGAATACGGTAGCAGCTAAATGCTCCTTATATCTGAGAATAACACATTAAATATCATTATATCCGAGCTGGTATACTTAGGTTCATTATATGCAAAGACCAGACACGAAAAGTTCGTTATATCCGAGGCGGCTTACTGAGGTTCATTATCATCATCATCATCATCAGCCTGACTGCACCCACTGCACGGCAAACTTTTAAATCTCATCCGCCCACCTAACCTTCTGCCGGCCCCTGCTACGCTTAGATTCCCTTGAAATCCACTCCATTACCCTTAAAGACCAGCGGACTTGCACAGAACCTTCTAATTCTAAGCCATTAATAACAAGAATGAATACGCCAAATGTCAGCCAATAATTTATTTTGATTCGACAACGTATTCTACGCTGCACAAGAGGCTGCAAGAAATTGCGTGTTTTGAACTTCCCAACCAAGGAGCCTATTTTGCGAAAATTCCGTATTGTATCTTCTTCCTGTCTCGATGTTTCAAGAACCGCCTTCGAAGAAGCGGATTTCCTTATGATGATGATGAGCTCAAAAAATCTGTTGAGCATTTGTTTCAGAGAGGCGTAAAAAGTATTATTTTCAAGAATTAGATAAAATTATGCATTGGCACTGGGGGAAAAGGAGGTGGGGAGAGTGCGGAGTTGAAAAACTGTCTTGGTTCGATGCATAGGAGAACTCTCTAAATATGATATTGCATTCATGGTACGAGAGTTCTTGCCTTCATGTTAGGCTTAGAATATACTTAACGCCCTGCGTAAGGTACGTTCCTTTTCACTGATCAGAAAGAGCATGCGCGGCAGAAAAATTTCACGAGCTTTTTGTTGTCTTTTCTATTGCAGTTTTGCTGCATTTTTGATGTTTTGTAATTTCTTATAAGTAAAAGTCAGCCAACTCTTCTCCAAACTGAAACCATGCTCTTTAACGTATAATTCAGTTCACAACTGCCGAAATCCAATGGAATCAGAAAACGCAGGAAGACTTGGGAAAAAATTGGTTCTTTGGGGGAAAGCAAAATGGCGCAGTGTCTGTCTCACATATCGGCGGACACCTTGACCGCGCCGTAAGGGAACGGATAAAGGAAGGACTGAAAGGTCTAAGGAAAAATCTGCCTCTCAATTTCTTCAAGTACACTAAACTCAGCACATTTTTACCAGCAATAAATTCTAAGCAGGACTTGTGAAAGCAGCTCGATACTTCAGCATGCTGCGCCAACCGTAGGAATGACTTTGTGCAGACGAAGCGTTTGAGAATATGGGTAGCAACACGTTCTTTCTTTTTTTATCGGTCAGCTTCACCGCTTTTTATTCGTCACACTTCTCGACTCTTTAGCAGTTTCGTTGCATTAAAGCCTAGGACACACAAAAAGTGTGTTTTTAACTCTTTTAAGACAAATGAACTGTCATGCTTTCAATATAGATAAACTTAAAGAGGCAGAGTTGAACGTTGTGGGTGAGTGTTATTCGGCTTGGTCGCTGTGCATACAGCGAGATGAAAAACAATTCCTGAACACAAAAACTCGACGTCTCGCTGGAAGAACGCAGCAGGCTAGTTACCACATCAAAAAGAAAAAAGAAAAACAAACTGACTTGAGCAATTCTCTTCGTGCAATTGTTGAACTACTCCACTGTTGCATATATTTCAAGCTGTACAACGATGTGATCACATAATTTCTTCTGGCTCCACAGTGCTGATTCCTCGCACAAGTGAGGAAGGCCTGCGACATTGTTTCTCTCTGAACATCGCAAAAGGAGAGCGTTTTATGCTGGGTGTTTCACCTAAGACTTTAAACAACGTGCACTGGAGAGGTTGCTTTGCCTGCAAGCTTCTCGAAAGCGCATGTATTCTGGTGCGATGTGGGCATAATTTGTTTGCCCACAGCGCCGAGAGTAACCGCGTTTCCGAGATTCGAAAAACTGATATGGAAATTACTTACGGTGGGCTACACGCCTACTAGTTAACAAGCCTTAGCTATATTCTGATGTACTTCACCGATGACAATGCTATACCGAAAAAAACGCTCTTGTGTAAATTGTGTAAAGGCTTAGATGATACACCACCTATGTTCCTTTATTAGTGTTGGTGGAAGAAGTGAAACCCCTAATTCTTTGCAAAACGAGGAAAGAAAATAACAGCGTTGTTTTTGTTTTAATCACATTTTCATCGCTCCTCATTCGTCCATATATTATCATTCTACTGGGTACTTTACAAGGGGCTTGTATGAACGAACTGCAGCAATTTGTTAGAGTAATCGTCCGCCTTAATTAACATAAAGCGGGCTCGCACAAAGCCTTATATATATTCTATTTCGCTATCTTCTGCCCGATTTTGTGTGACAGGTAGTGAATCGGGTGTTGTAGCTCGCGGGAGTCAACTAGCCTTTGCAACCGTCTTTAGGAGGTCTCGCTAGAAACAAGCGCCCGTTCTAGTTTCATACGCATCCTGCGTGTGAGGCTTGTAGGACATCATTGCTTGACCGCTGCTTCATTGTGCTGTACAGCTGAGATTTCAGGACTCGCTTCGGCGTATGTTTTATATATCGCAGAATACCATGACGCGATAAGGTCAGGCATGAAGAAGGCATTAAGGGCTAAAGTGAACAACCTAAGTTCAACCACCCAGTGAGAGAAACGAAACAGTGATAGGCCGACGCTGTTACCTATTGCGCCTTGCAACGAAACTTCATCACTTGTCAAGTGTCCTTTCAGCGTAGCGAAACGTTCGCAACAGGGGAGAGTGGTTGCGTCAGAAACGGACTCGTCCACAGCACACGTTGTCGAGGTGAGGAATAATAGACAGTTTTAGTTTCTCACACGTAGAGCATTCACGTACGCAAACGTGAGAAGTCTACGCAGCCTGCACGCAGGTCATTTGAAACCCTTATAGTTACACGTACGCGACGCACGCCGCGCGTTACTCCTAGCGCCATCTACTAAGAAACACAGGCACTGGTTGTAGCCTAAGTCATCCAAGACAAGTCTTTAAGCCAAGCCATTCGGTCTGTGCTTGTGTTTGGCGGTTTGGCCATATGTTTGGCTGGTTTGGAGCTCTTTCAGTTCGAGATCTCGCGAGAACGTTGCTAGGACGACGACCAACGCTACTTCGTCAGGCTTAACAGCTGAAAAATCGCCCTTCTGTCTGAAAAACAAAAGCTATTTGTCGCTTGAAACCTTATGCGAGGGTAAGAATGGGCAAATCGATGGCGAATACAACAATTTAGAACACGATACCGCGTCGAGGGATTAGCGACGAAGCTGTTATCGCTGTGAAGCGGCTGGCAGGGCGCCGCCCTGTTTGTCAACGCTACGTACGCAAGCAACGCAAAGACCGCAACGTAAAAATTCGAATCTCACGTATACTTACGTGAGACTCGCGCATACCCTTTGCGTTCTGCGCATGCGCACTGGTCACCCGTAAGAGCTCTACCTACGTGAAGCCTCCACGTACGTGAAACTAAAGCTCTCTAATAATAATAATAATAATAATAATAATAATAATAATAATTGGTTTTGGGGCAAAGGAAATGGCGCAGTATCTGTTTCATATATCGTTGGACACCTGAACCGCGCCGTAAGGGAAGGGATAAGGGAGGGAGTGAAAGAAGAAAGGAAGGAGGTGCCGTAGTGGAGAGCTCCGGAATAATTTCGACCACCTGGGGATCTTTAACGTGCACTGACATCGCACAGCACACGGGCACCTTAGCGTTTTTCCTCCATAAAAACGCAGCCGCCGCGGTCGGGTTCGAACCCGGGAACTCCGAATCAGTAGTCGAGCGCCCTAACCACTGAGCCACCGCGGCGGGTCTCTCTAATAATAATAATTGGTTTTTGGGGAAAGGAAATGGCGCAGTATCTGTCATATATCGTTGGACGCCTGAACCGCGACGTTAGTGAAGGGTTTAAGGAAGAACTGAAAGAAGAAAGGAAGAAAGGGGTGCCGTAGTGGAGGGCTCCAGGATAATTTCGACCGCCTGGGGATCTTTAACGTGCACTGACATCGCACAGCACACGGGCGCCTTTGCGTTTTGCCTAAATCGAAACGTGGCCGCCGAAGGAAGAAATGAGTAGAAGGACAAACAAAAGAGCGATGTTTGAAGACATTCCCGGAAAACATTCCCGGAACAGCTATGCAAGGAAACGCTGCATGACTTATGGAGTGAGCGGATGTAAGCGCCGTATTCTAAATTCAAACGAAACGAGAGAAGCAGCTGCGGGGTATCCGGATTATTGATGACGGACATGCTCGTCAAGTGCGGTGCAGTCAATGGGATGATGGCATACCGCTTGGCCATGAAACTTAGCTGAAAAAGTTCGCCGCCCACTCCACAAATGTTACAGGAAATTATCGCCAGTGTCATAATAGCGCAACGCCTAGCTCCCTTGCACATAATTTCCTTTCCTTAGCTGCCGCGGTGGTTGAGCAGTTTTGATGCTCGGTTGCTGACCAGAAAGACGCAGGTTCGATCCCATTTCAGTGGGGCGAAATGATGAAGGCCCGTTTGTTGTGCGACGTTAGTGCACGTTAAAGAACCCCAGGTGGTCGAAATTATCCTAAGCCGTCCACTACGGCGTCCCTCGTAGCCTGGGTTGTTTTGGGCTGTTAAGCTTGATAAACCAACCAAACCGCAACTTTTTTCCCGAGCAGCTTCTCTCCAAATGTTACTCTCAGGTTGTCTGAAGTTTACACAGTCCAAGAATGCACAAAGAAACTTCCGCCTCTTCAGAATCACCTTCTTCGCGAAGAAAATTCTAGATCATGTAGGTTGCCTGCTGTGGTGTCTGCAAAGAGTGTCAATTATCTTTCGATCTACCGCCAAAACTCCGTTTGTAACCAATTCCGTTGCTCAGCAACAATTTGATGATGCTTTAGATTTTTTAGGGTGGGCCAGCTTCAAAATTTTTGGAGTCCTCACATTTTCAACCTTTATGGTGCCCTAGAGTGGTCCACTGGTGGCCCCCGTGGTGCCGATGACGTCACGACCCTCTCAATCAAACTCATCGATCGCGGGGAGTCCTAAATATTACACGATTGCATTTAATCTGCTTAAGAGCGCAAGTGCAAAAGCTTTCCACTGGCCGTTGCATGCCGTTGCATTAAAAAGAAGTTACGGGAAGATCAGACACGCGATGCAACAACTCTGAACTAGCTGTTGAATTTACCTTACATTATTACTTTGATAATTGTACTATAATGAGTGGTTTAAAATGGATGGGCAGCCCCTTAGAGAGGGGGCTGGGCGGGAAGGTGGCTGGTGCTATTATAGCTCCTATGTCCTCATGCTTTTGTTGCGCATGAAGGCTCATGCGCGGCTCATTGATGTATAACGCGTTCGCATTAGTCACACTACACAAAAAAAGGAGAGCACCATACTAACAGGACTGCGAAATGTGCTGAAAGATTTTCGCCCAAACAAAGTTAATAATCCCTTGCGCAGCTTGTTCGGCGTTTTTCATATGGCCTTGAACCGAGGAGCGGATGGGCTGCCAGTGATTCCGATTACATTCACCAGAATTTTCAGCAACCTTTCGTCATAGAGCATTGTGGGTGTGTCATAGCATTTCTCTTTGCATATAGCTTACATGTTTTAGCAAGGTTAGAGGCTAGCTTGCGACAGGGGTTCGAACCAGTGACATATGCACGTTCAATTGCATGTTTCTGAGACTGGCGACGGGGGTTCGGAACGATGGCGTATGTACCTTCAGTTGCATGCTTTAAGGCGAAGTAGGGGTGTCCACCGCGATGTCGAGATCTGATATGTACTGCGTCCTTTCCTTTCCTCAAAACACATTATTTCACATTCCTCCACGCAAGCATTTTCAAGTGCCCTCATTGGATTGGAAAACGTTTATTATCGGCTTGAGTTATAAATGGGTTTGTTGACCTTGTTAGGTGGCCGTCAGTGGAGACTGGCGGCGACCTCTTCGGCTCTCGTCACCACCTGTACTTGGGTTTCCAGGTCGGAGCTGAGCAACAAGGTCTCCCACGGGCCCGGGAGCGCGAGCCTCTTGAGCGATATTGGTGGGGGATCTCTCGGACAGTCCCAGAAGATGTGGTCTACGGTGGCTTAGCCACCGCATTTGCTGCACTCCGGCTTAAATCTATCCGGGTACACATGGATTAGGACAGCTGAATTAGGGAGAGCTTTTATTGCGAAGCAATACTACTTTAGGTCGCACTTCAGCCCGTTCCGTGGCGAGGCGGTGGTAGGCACCATTGACCTTTAGCGTGACCTCGCTGCGTGACGTCACACCACGTGACCTAGAGTGACGTCACGCCAGCTGTGTAAAAACGGGGCCCCATCTCACGCCGTCGCGAGGCGAGGCGGTAGCCACCAACGGCGGCCTAACTCCCGCTCCTCTCACCAGGGGCGCTACGGTCAGAGTGTCGTCACACCAGCTGTATAAAACGGCTCCGCTCCTCTCGCCAAGGCAGTCATACAGCCAGATGTTACGATGGTGCCTACGAACAAGGCAGCTCGGCAGAATGCAAAGCGGAAGCATCAGCGAGCTACGGAGACGGAAGAAGAAGGACTTTCTAAGCGGCGTGCCCAGTATGCAGCTCGGCGACAACCTCCTCTGTGGAAACAGCAGAAGCAAAGGGAGAAATTATGCCCGACAGTGAGTCTCCTTCTACTAGTTCAGAACGCGACTAAACGGCAGAGGCGTGTCCAAGAAACCCCGGAACAGCGGCTCGAGAAGGAACGTGCGTTTCGAGAGAAGGAAAACGAAAAGCGAAGAAAGCGTGCAGAAGAAACACCCCAGCAGAGACAAGAGCGTTCGAAGAAAAGACAGGAGAAATCTCTCACCAAGGCTGGCCCACGATGCTCGATTACTACTACATCAATAAATAGGCCTATCAGAAGTTTCTCGAACATTGGCGCGCCAAGGGAATCGACGACTTTAAGTTTTTCGGCGACGACGCCGTAACGTGGGAACCCCTTCCAGTGGATTACCCGTGCCCGGACGGTTCGACGTGTAGCAACGGTCGATTCGTGTTCACGAAAAGTGGGTGTGAAGCCACGTCGTGCACGCCGTTCGAGCCATACCGTCGTCTCGCCGGCCCGTCAAAGACGCCGCCCAACCCCATGAAGCGGTCTACTCGAACCATGTTCAACAAAAACAATAAAAACGCGTTTTGCTACCTGGACGAGGTCTCTATAGGCGACGCGCACGAGCGCGTACGAGCGCGTACCGCGCTACAAGAACGACATTGTAAGACGCAAGATGGGTCTACCGCCGGACCCCGGGGCAACCAGCGACACGCAGGACACGCAGATGCACACGTGGGGCAAACTTAAGATGACCGACGAACGATGGGGGTGTTATGCAGACAACTTGGCCATCTACAACGTGGCCGAAACATACAAGCTACCGCTAATGCATCGTGAAGACGACGAGGAGACGTACAACAAACTGTATCGCATTTTGGACGGGGACAATAACCCCAACATTTATTACGGCGTAACGCTACCGTACTTTAACGAACGCTACTGCAAGCACCGAGTGGGCATATCTTACGACGCGGAGAAAATGGAGTGTTACCGCACCGTCGGCCAATCGATACTGGAAGATTTTGTAATGGGCACGCTGGTGAGGGAAATGTTTGTCGGCATACACGGATTCGACGGATGACTTCCTCTTAGATGATTCACTGTAAGCCGTAACACTAGCATAACCCAAGACTACCACCAGCCATACTACCAGCTGATCCGAGAATAACACACTATTGCTTCGCAATCACAAGGCTTAACCAAGCTAAGCCACGGCCGTTTTTTGTACTTAGGCGTAATTCAATAAGCAATAATGTGCCACTTAGGGGTTCAGAACGCGCAAATTTGATTTTCTAAGTCCCTAGTTGCATAAGGCCGCTGTTTATAGTCTAGCGAAATTTCAAAAGAGAAGGAAACTGCCTGAGTACCTATATATACGCGGATTTCGGATACATTAATTATTCCAAGTTTGCGAAATATTCATATTTTCGAGTTATTTTCTTACTGCACAAGAACGGTGCTAATAGGGTATCCTATGATACTAGGCATTCACTCGTCGGTCGCCATGTAACCAGAAATAATCAGCCAATTTTTGAGTGCATACTAGCTCATATGCTTGCTTTCGACTGATATCATAACCTTCGCTAACCTCACCTGACAACGCTTTCAAGGTTACCCGATTATTATTATTATTATTATTATTATTATTATTATTATTATTATTATTATTATTATTATTATTATTATTATTATTATTATTATTATTATTATTATTATTATTATTAATATTATTATTATTATTATTAACGCTTTCAAGAGCAACTCCGGTGGGCTTTTTTTTATCATGCCCACCTAATAGTTGGTCAATGTTGCTGACGGCTTTCTCAATAGAGTACGCGACTTCATTTTTTTCTAAATACTCACACAATAATTTCAAATATACAAAAATCTTAAACGAAACCGAAAATCTTGCGCGTGGTCCGGAGGGCGGCTTTGCGTGACGTCAGCGCTGACGACGAGCGAGGCGCGGGTGTGCTCCGCTGTGGTGCGAAATGCCAGTGACGACTGCGTACACACACCTTTGGTAAAGCAGCACCCTCCTTTGGCTGCATCGAAAGCTCGGCCAGAGCGTGGCCGCACGTAGTACGAGAATAAACGCGGCGCCGGGCTGTGGCACGTGACGTCACTGCAGTTCGGTTCTGGTCTAGAGACCGGTGTAAAAAGAGCCCTCAGTCTACCTATAAATACATCCAATGAAGAACTGGAAAAAATTGGGGTTCATAACACATGGGCGGCGCTTAAGGAAGCAGTCAGAATTTCACAGCTTGAGCGACTTAGCAAAACCCGGACAGGTAGGAAAATTATGGAATGGGGGGCCTGACAGCAAAATAGAAGGCAAGGTAGAGATACCTCTCGACGTCAGGTCCAAAATCAAAATTCCCCCATACCAAAAAAACATGCACCCTCAGTTCAACAAAGATAGAAGAAAACAAAGGGCCAAGGCTATGTCTAAAAATTTCAGAGAGCTGCCTGCTGTTGTGATCGGAGGCCCCGACAGCGGGAACAGACGAGCCCGGCAGGCGCAATCGAACTATGTTTGACCAAAGGTGCAGTCGTCCTGAGAAGAGTATTAGGAACGGCTCCTGGCGACGGTGAGATGTGACGAAAGCCCTCTCATCCCTTCGTCCGGAGTATGGAATGCGGCATTTCTCCCGAACTGCGCCCTCACGTGGACCGGCAGAAAGACCCGAACAAAGGCGCCGGACCCGCCTCGTTCGCTTGCACCTGCGCAGCCAGACAAAGCGGGGGCGGACACGGCTGATTCATCTTACCCTCTGGAATTCCCGGGGCCGTCAGGACGTCTCTTTCCCACGGAGGGGATCACCGCCTGCAAAGCCAACGACCTTATGCACCTGGTCAACCCGTCGGAAACAGCATTCCAGGACCTCAAGGCGCCAGAATTCCTTATCGCCTGTGCACGTGTTTGTGAGGGCGGAGCGGTCACGGGGTTAGGGAAGAGACTATGAAGAGTGTCTGCCCATTGGACGCTTGATCAGCCACCGGTTTCCCTAGCTAGGTGCCTAGGGAATATCCACGGTATTTAAGCCACAATTTGGCTGGTTTCACGGCATTTCATCTCTGACTTTTGGTCTCCCTGCTTCTGTTGTAAATATGTAAATAAACCTTCAAGTTTACCAACCCTCCTGAAGACTTCCCTCCGTCGTCTGCAGAGTTCATCGTCATGCGGTGAAGACCTCGGTCCCGATACCCAAGCATATCACTGCTGAGGAGGTAGCATAAGTAGATGCCGCTGGGGGTCTTGAGGGGGCTGTGGTTTCGGCCGTTGTAGACGGTCAGGGAAAACTCCTGATCACAGCCTCATTCGGAACCCAGAACAGAGAAACTGCTAAAGAATTGGCGGTGGCGCTCGCCCTGGCAAGGTCTAATGCAGGGTCATTCTTAGCGACAGTAAGTCCACTGTCAGAAACTTTAGTAAGGGCTTGGTCTCTTGGGAAGCCAAACGCATGCAGGAAAGCATGCTAAAACATAGGTTAGGTGCACTATTCTGAATACCAGCACATGAAGAAATAGCTGGTAACGAGGCCGCTCACCTGCAAGCCCGAGTAACCACATCCAGGCAGCATCGGAGCAACCGGTCTGCAAAAAAAACTTAAGGATGCCCCTATCACATACAAGTAAATTACGGATAATTACAAATTAGGAAGAAGAGTATACCCTCCTCCGGGCGTATCCCTTAGTCACAAAGAGGCTTACATCTGGAGGAGGGTCCAGGCAGTTGTATACATATAGACAGCCAAAATTGTTAAAATAATAATAATAATAATAATAATAATAGGTTTTGGGGGGAAAGGAAATGGCGCAGTATCTGTCTCATATATCGTTGGACACCTGAACCGCGCCGTAAGGGAAGGGTAAAGGAGGGAGTGAAAGAAGAAAGGAAGAGAGAGGTGCCGTAGTGGAGGGCTCCGGAATAATTTCGACCACCTGGGGATCTTTAACGTGCACTGACATCGCACAGCACACGGGCGCCTTGGCGTTTTTCCTCCATAAAAACGCAGCCGCCGCGGTCGGGTTCGAACCCGGGAACTCCGGATCAGTAGTCGATTGCTAAAATGCCAGGTGACGAAAAATGCATCGAATGTGGGGAAAGGGGTACGCTAAACCACATTACTTGGTAATGTCTTAGCTCACCAGGGGCTAAGTAAGAAATAAATAGTTTTGAAGTCTGGGAGGCCCTGCTGCGGACCGAGGACCCCAACGCGCAGCGAAAAGCAACCCGCATGGCGGCTGAGGCCGTGAAGCATCGGATACAACCGTAATCATCCGACGGCCTCTTCTCCTGATCGAGCTTAGACTTCGGCCAAGCCTGAGAGGGGGCAGGGAGACCACCATCTGTCGGAAAAGAAGTTTTCTTTTTTGGACTGGTCTTGAGAACTGTCGGTGTTTTCTTTTTCCGGCGTGCTCAAGACCTAACCGTACAAAATTGGTTTGGTTTCGTTCATGGGTGGGGGTTTAACGTCCCAAAGCGACTCAGATTATGAGGGACGCCGTAGTGAGGGGCTCCGGAAATGTCGGCCACCTAGGGGTTCTTTAACGTGCACTGACATCGCACAGTACACGGGTCTCTATAGAATTTCGTCTCCGTCGAAATTCGACCACCGCGGCCGGGATCGAACCCGCGTCTTTCGGGCCAGCAGCCGAGCGCCATAGCCACTCAGCCACCGCGACGGCCCGCCTACAGTATTATTCAGCGTACCGATGACCTGCCACCGTGAGAAAGGCCTCATCAGGAGGATTTGGGGCGAGCTACTTCTGTTGCTGCCTGGTAGGAAGAAAGAAAAGGAAAGTGCACAGGCCTGCCTACTGGCTCAAGCCGAGCCACGCTCGCTTCCGCTTACTGAATGTAGGAGAGTGAAAGGATAGAAGAGCAAAGATATAAAGAAAAGGGGCGAGCTAATATGTCCAGGGCAAATCCCAGAGGTAGTGCAATACCGGACCGACCCGTGCCAGAGTGCTTCAAGCCAAGAACTCCGCCATATTCCAAAAATAAGTTTAATATTGCCACAGTCCCAAACAGTCCAGTGGCGCCATACCGCGGCCGAACTGTTTTAGATGGGACATGGCATGCCTTGTGCTCTCGGGGGCTAGAGGTTTTCTTCTTCCTCGCTCGAGCTCCCTGCTGTCTTGCACGCCGAGCACTTCTAATTAAACCTGGTTTTGAGTGCTTCGACCGTTTATCGGTGACATATTTGGTGGAGGTGCTGGGTAACGGTCAATGTACGCTGACCTCGAGAACACTGCTGACGTCAGTTCTCAACGCGTGGTTACAACACCAGTCCACAAGGCGAGCCGCCTCCTGCGAGGCCTACAACCAGAGTTCGGCCAACTCGCAAGACCAGCAAGGGCCATGACGTCCGCTACGGCTAGTCAGACAAGTCAGCATTCCGGGAATGCCCCGCCATTCGTCCTTCACACGCCTCGGTCGCTCCCATCATTCCACGGTGAGAGGTTTGAGGACGTCGAAGACTGGTTGGCCAGCTTTGACCGTGTGGCGGGCTTCAATGAGTAGGACGGCGAGCGCAAATTGCGGAACGTGTACTTCGCTCTAGAGGACTCGGCCAAGACGTGGTGTGAGCACCACGAAGCTTCCTTCACTAACTGGGAGATCATTCGACGAGAGTTCTTAGCCACGTTCAACACCAGCGAACGAAAGGAGGAGGCTGAAATCGCCTTGCAATCGAGGTCGCGGCAGCCGAACGAGAGCGTCATGTTCATCGAGGACATGACGGGACTCTTCAATCGCCTCGACCCTGCTATGCCGGAGGACAAGAAGGTATGCCACCTAATGCGCGGCTTCAAAGAGCAATTGTTTGCCGGACTTGTACGTGACCCGCCAAGAACGGTGGCCGACTTTGTCAAGGAGGCAACAAGCATGGAGCGTTCTCTGCAAGAACGGGGCGCGCACTACAGCCGTCAGGCTAGTGTAGCAGCCGCTCACCACTGCACGCCCGCGTCGTTACCCACTGAGGAGTTTCGAGAGCTTGTGAGGAGCCTGGTGCGCGAGGAACTCGAGAAACTTCGCTTCGAAGCTCCACAGGCCAGCGTCGCTGCCATACCGGACGTGGCCCGAGATGAAGTCCGGCGAGCTGTTCAGTCGCCACCAGCTCCGCAGCCAGCGCCCTATGTGATGACATACAGTCAAGCACTACAAAGTCGTCCTGGGCCAGTGATTCAAGCCTTTTCTCCCGTCGCTCCTGTGCCTTCACTGCGGTGCCCAACTACAGCTGTACCCGTCGTACCGCAGGAGCCCCTGTCCACCATGAGCAAAGCGCGCGTTTGGCGTATGCCAATCAATAGGCCGCTCTGCTACCACTGCGGGGAGCCCGGCCACATCCTTCGCCACTGCCCCTACCGCAGAATGGGCTTAAGGGGGTTTCCACCTGACGCACCTCGATCATGCTACGGAGAACGGCCGCGGGACATCGAGCAGTATCTGTTCGATAACGTGCAGCCAACGACCTCGCGGCGACGCCAGTCCCGTTTGCCATCCCCAAGGCGGTTTTCTTTGCCAAGCCGCCCGTCTTTTTCTAGCCAGTTCAGAGGCGCGTCCCCACATCGGGAAAACTGAAGACGGCGTCCCCCGGGGGTAGGGCCGCCGCTATTGGATCAAGTCAAGAGCCTCCACCCGACGATTCGCGGCTACGATCCGACCGACGACGACCTCAACGACAACGACGGGCTGTGAGCGACTGGTGTCTGCCGAAATCCCAGTAATCGCTGATAATCGCGATGTGACCACACTTGTGGATACCGGCACTGACTTTTCTGTAATGAGCAGTCGGCTAGCTACGGCCCTCCGAAAGGTTCTGACCCCTTGGTCTGGACCCCAGATCCGCTCCGCCGGCGGCCATGTGGTTACGCCAATTGGCGTCTGCACGTCACGAATCCAGATCCGCGGTGCTACTTTCTCTGGTTGCTTTGCTGTGCTGCCCGAGTGCTCCAAGGACCTGATACTTGGTTTGGATTTCCTTCAAGAGTACGGTGCTGTCATCAACCTCTAGGAGCTTGTCGTGTCATTTTCCACTCAACCCCCTGTTGACGGCGATCCCGAGCCACACGAGACTAAGTTACGCGTCTTTGACGACCACGTATTAATCCCGTCGAGAGCTAGCGTGTTTGTTACCGTAGATTGCGACAACATAACTGGTACTCGTGGCATCGCTGAAACCAACATGTCGCTGCTCCTTGGTCGGCAAGTCTGTGTTGCTCGCGGAATTGTCGAGCTGAACAATGGCCGAACCGAGCTCACGGTAACGAATTTTGGCTTTGAACCTCAGTGTTTGCCTGACAGAACAGCTATTGCGCATTTCGAAGAATTCGGCGAATTCGCGGGACAGCACGCTTTGTCCGAAGCCTCGGCATCAGTGGAGGCACCGACCACTCCCATAAAAACTGACGTGAACCCGAGCCTCCCGTCTAATCAGAAACGCTGCCTTGAAAGCGTTATCCAGTCTTTCTGTGACTGCTTCGCCTCGACCTCTAAGGTTAGGCAGACATCGCTCAGAAAGCACCGAATTACAGTCGACGCCAACCAGCGGCCGATATATGACAGCCGCCTTACCTAATCTCTTCAAAGGAGCGTGACGCCATTCGCCGCCAAGTTCAAGAAATGCTCCAGAAAGATGTGATACAGCCGTCGACGAGCCCGTGGGCGTCGCTTGTTGTTCTAGTAGCAAAGAAAGATGAAACCCTATGGTTCTGCGTTGATTACCGACGTTTAAACAAAGTCACAAAAAAGATGTTTATCTTCTGCCGCGCATTGATGACTCCCCGGATCGGCTGCGCCACGCCAAGTACTTCTCATCGCTAGATTTACGCAGCGGCTATTGGCAAATCGAGGTGTACGAACGCGACCGGGAAAATACCGCCTTTATTACACCGGACGGTCTGTTCGAAGTCCGGGTGCTCCCGTTCGGCCTGTGCTCGGCTCCTGCAACCTTCCAGCGGATGATGGATAGCGTTCTTGCCGATCTGAAATGGCAGTCCTGTCTCGTGTACTTGGATGACGTTGTCATCTTCTCTGGTACATTTGAAGAGCACCTGAGACGCCTGCACGCTGTGTTCGAAGCAATTCGGTCGGCCGGTCTTTCCCTGAAGCCCGAAAAGTGTCACTTCGCTTTCGAAGAGTTGAAGTTTTTGGGTCACACCGTGAGTGCTAAACGAGTTAGCCCCGACCCCGATAAGACAGCCGCCGTGGCTGCTTTTCCTGTGCCCACCGATAAGCGAAGCGTGCGCCGCTTTCTGGGTCTCTGCGCCTATTATCGGCGCTTTGTGCAGAACTTCTCCCAGATCGCTGAGCCCCTCACCCGCCTCACGTAAGATTAAGAACCGTTCTTCTGGGGCCTGGAACAACAGAAGGCCTTTAAAGACCTCCGAACTCGTCTCCAAAGTACGCCCATCCTTGGACAATTCGACGAGTCAGTCGCCACTGAACTGCACACAGACTGCAACATCGGCCTCGGTGCGATCCTTGTGCAGTGGCAGGATGGTCTCGAACGCGTAATCTCATACGCGAGCCGCACCTTGTCACGATCTGAGGCAAACTATTCCACCACCGAAAAAGAATGCCTGGCCATTGTGTGGGCAGTAACCAAATTTCGCCCGTACCTATATGGCCGCCCTTTCAGGGTCGTCAGTGACCACCACTCGCTGTGTTGGCTGGCGAACCTCAAAGATCCCTCTGGGTGGCTTGCACGCTGGAGCCTTCGCCTTCAAGAGTTCGATGTCACCATCGTTTATAATTCCGGTAGGAAGCAGTGATGCCGACTGTCTGTCTCGTGCCCCTATCGAGGACAACCGAGCTGATCCCGACGATGAATCTATTTTTCTCGGCGCCATCTCCACGTCCGTCCTCGCTCAACACCAAAGGGACGACAGTCAACTACGGCCTCTCATTGAGTATCTTGAAGGAAGCGCTGCGTCGCCCCGCGAATCTTCTCACATGTACTGTCGTCATTCTGTTAGCGCGATGGCGTTCTGTATAAGAAAAACTACAACCCGACGGAAGCTGCCTATCTGCTCGTCGTACCTGGGGCCTTTCGCGACGAAGTTCTGCAGGCGTGCCATGATGACCCATCTTCTGGTCACATGAGTTTTTCCCGCACTTTGGCGCGGGTTGCTTCAATTGTCCAGCGTTATGTCAGAACTTGGGTGCAAGGACCCGCAGTTGATATTAAATCAGGTATCAGATATCATGGTGGTGTCAGAGCCACCTCTTTTTGGGGCGAGCACAACGCATCGCGCTTTTATATTACTACGAAGGTTAAGCCTTCGCAATTTAGAAATAAAAGAAAAAGCGAGTGTTGAGAGCAAGAGAGGCGTGGGAAAGGGCAAGAGTCCAAGGCAAAGTGTCGAGTAAGCGAGTGCTGCTAAAACATTAATACTATACGAGTTATCGAAAGCCTTCGGTAGAATTACTGACGCTACATGTTTATAAATGTCGGCACATTGGTTCAAGCAATATTTTTCGTTAAAAACTGGACTGCAACTATGACAAGGACTGGTCATTATTGAGTTCGCACATTGAATTTAGTGATATAAACATTACCAAATTGTTTTATTTGCTTAAAGTCAGGCGAGGTGCTCGGCCATATGTAGGGTCCGCTGATACGCAACGGCCTCGGCGCTAGTGATCTTTCTGTACCAATGCCACGAGTATTTTCGTCGCTGTTTGCTCTTTGTAGCAATTTGCCAATTCACGGGTATTTGTATATTACTAAAGTAAGACCACCGAACGATCTTCTAAAATTCCCACCACTCGATTCCGCACAAGCTTCAGCTGTTTATAAGAGCAACAATAGCACAGCGACCGACCTCAGCAGCGTCTTCAATTCATTTAGTAGAAAGATGACTGAAGCCAACCAGGTTAATTTTTGAAAAACACGACGTTTCGGGACCGGCTCGGTCCCTTCTTCACGGTGTGACTACGGGCGAGGCGCAGCTTGGCTTTTTAAGCCCTCGTGATGAATACCTCCGGTTCAATGGCCGCAAACCATGGATGTAAGACGAAGGAAGTGTCCCCAGGGAGCGATTAACACTCCTTCAAGTCTGTTGTATGTGCCGCGACTCCAGCAGAAGCCTCCTGCGCTTGTTAGCTTCAGTCTCCAGTACAATAGTGCCGTCAAAGTCAATTCGGTGGTCACATTCCTCGCAGTGTTCGGCCACCGCGCTGCGCTGACGATTCATTTGTCGGACGTCCGCTTTGTGTTGCGTCATTCTTTCGGCGAAGTTCTTCGTTTCCCCCACGTACGAGGCCGGGCAGACTGAGCAGGGAATCTTGTATACAACCCGATGGGCCCTTTCTTTTGGGTGACGGTCTTTCGGGCGGGGGAGGAAGCGTCCGATGGTGGTAGCCGGTTTGTGCGTTGTTAGCACCCCTTCTTTACCGAGAATTCGAGCCAACGTCTCGC